>NW_017804120.1:2155561-2214634 GCF_001625305.1 Branchiostoma belcheri
ATAAAAAATAAAAAATATGAAGAAATTAAACTTTAAGACGACCGATCCTGGAACGCCTGCAAAGAAGGCTAGGAAAATGTATAGTTTTCGTAAAATAAGCACCCCTCTCAAAAACAAAGATACAAACAAAAACAAAAAACAACCGATCCCGAAACGCCTTCAAAGGAGGCATGAACTTTCCTCGGCTTGCCACCAACAGTCATGCGCACGCGGGCTGGCATTTTTATCACCGTGTTGTCCCGGGTTACCAGACTGGCAACAGTCATGCGTCACTCGAGCTGACGTTTCCTACCGCAATGCGAACGACCGTCAGCCGGCCGCCATCTCATCTTCTCCCCGACTGATACTCGCATCCCGCCCGCTAGCACTCCTCCTACCCCGCCATGCCGTCTATCCCCTCGTACTAAGGTCACCCATCGAAGATACATCCACATCCAGCGGCGGAAGGAGCACCCCACACCGAGGAAAGTTGCCGTTCGCCGCCTAGGTGTCTGAGGGTGATGGGCTTCACCTATGTGCATGTACGTGGCGTCGTGACGGTAAATAATCCTATCTCGCTATATTCTATTTCTGTCCAGCGATTCTGGGCCAAGTGGCTTATTGAATGGGATGTTCTGTAATAACCGCTGGCCTTGCGAATTACATTGTGTTGGTGGTATAATTATATGGTGATCATGAGGCCTATGAAGATACAATAAGTTCAATGATTAGGTTCCGCTTCGCTAGCCATACTGGCGTGATAGTGTATTACTATTTTATGAGGTGTTGAATGGTGTATGTGTGTCTGTATAGCTCTCATATGGCGTCTGGCTCAGACATAGAATATTCAATGATGCAACATTGACAGCAGAGCACATCAACACCAAAAAATTCATGATACGTGACACTTACTTCAGTATTCTAGAGTGGGCCAACACAACTATATAGGTGTGCGCCACAACGCTCACTACACAATATTGACCACTACACTACACTGCACTACTATACATGACACGACACATCAAGCCAGCACTACACTACGTCGAAATACACTACACGTCACTGTGTCAAAAACGTATCGCTTGCCTTCACAACATAACCGAATATTCGTCCCAAAGCGACACATGTACAACTATACATTGCACTGGCTAGCAAAAGGACTACACTACACTACATTGCACTACACTACACTACACTACACTACGATACACTACACTTCGCTACAGAAAACAACACTTCACTGGGCCAAAAGCGTACCTGTTAAAAACATGTACACACAAATATTACCGTATGTTCCAAGTGACACTCATTGCAAAGGGACCCAAAAACACACCAGCATGCGACTACACTACACTACACTGCACTAGACTACACTGCACTGCACTGCACTACACTGCACTACACTACACTACATTACACTGCACTGCACTGCACTACACTACACTGCACTACACTATACTACAATATACAATATATTCCGCACTACGCTAAACAACACTACATTTCACTTGGCCAAAAAAAAGTATCGCTTCACAACAGCTTGACACAACATCTTCTTCATAACACACCGCCTCCATGCCAGGCGTAACCCTGCACGAAGAACCACTCAACACAGCATGGCACATATATCTATTAGCAAACTAATATCCTGCAAAACAAGAATCCCTTCTGTTTCCTATTCATCATATGAAAATATCTTCTGTATCATGTCGTGGCAGTAGTGTCTTACATGGCGGTTATAATACCGAGGTTGCTTATGTAACTAAACCATTAAAACTTCCGCTGCAGTACAATGAAAAGCCGCCTGGGTGGCACACCACGTTAATATCCTGCAAAACAAGAATCCGTGCTATTTCCTATTCATCATATGAAAATATCTTCCGTATCATGTAGTGTCTAACATGGCGGTTATATAACGGGGTTGCTTATGTAACTAAACCATTAAAATGTCCGCTGCAGTACAATGAAAATCCGCATGGGGTAGGGGGCATACCACGTTAATATCCTGCAAAACAAGAATCCGTGCTATTTCCTATTCATCATATGAAAATATCTTCCGTATCATGTCGTGGCAGGAGTGTCTAACATGGCGGTTACAATAACGGGGTTTCTTACGGAATTAAACTATTAAAACTTCCGCTGCAGTACGATGAAAAGGCGCCTGGGGGGGGGCATGCCTCGTTAATATCCTGCAAAACAAGAATCCGTTGTTTCCTATTCATCATATAAAAATATCTTCCGTATCATGTCGTGGCAGGAGTGTCTAACATGGCGGTTATAATAATGGGGTTGCTTATGTAACTAAACCATTAAAACTTCCGCTGCAGTACAATGAAAAGCCGCCTGGGGGGGGCATGCCACGTTAATATCCTGTAAAACAAGAACCCGTTCTGTTTCCTATCAAACGTATAAAATATATTCCGTATCATGTCGTGGCAGAAGTGTCTAACATGGCGGTTATAATACCGGGGGTTTTTATGTAACTTAACCATTAAAACCTCCGCTGCAGTACAATGGATAGTCGCCTGGGGGGCATACCAAGTTAATATCCTGCAAAACAAGAATCCGTCCTGTTTCCTATTCATCATATGAAAATATCTTCTGTATCATGTCGTGGCAGAAGTGTCTAACATGGCGGGGTTGCTTATGTAACTTAACTATTAAAACTTCCACTGCAGTACAATGAAAATCCGCCTGGGGGGTATACCACGTTAATATCCTGCAAAACAAGAATCCGTTTTGGTTCCTATCAAACATATAAAAATATCTTCCGTATCATGTCGTGGCAGGAGTGTCTAACATGGCGGTTATAATAATGGGGTTGCTTATGTAACTTAACCATTAAAACTTCCGCTGCAGTACAATGGATAGCCGCCTGGGGGGCAAGGCACGTCCATCTATTAGCAAGTTAATATTCTGCAAAACAGGAATCCGTTCTGTTTCCTATTCATCATATAAAAAATATTACGTTTCATACCGTGGCAGGCGTGTCTGTCTAACGTGGTAGTTACTTACTAGTAGTATAGCGTTGTTGCTTGCGGAATTAAAATTCCCGCTGCAGTACCATAAAAGCCGCCAGAGGGGGGAGAATATAATTGAATCTTTATTTTCATGTTCATGCCCATGGGGCTATATGCATACATAGGAGTATATTGTTACATGTATATCACACTAAAAGTACATATATATAATAGGATAGAAGTATAAAAGAATAACGTTAAAGTCTTAGTATGGACTACTATAGAATACATTCTAATCTAGGTCATAATTTCCCTCTTTTATAACCATATCTTTGACAGATCAAGATCCTACTTCATACAAAATTTCATAAAAAGCCTTCTTGATTTAAGCTTCAAAACAGCAGAGATCTTTAGAAACGCTTCCCCAAAATAACCTTCTTTGCAAAGTGTCTTAATTTGATATAAGAGGCCATTTTAGATCTTCTGTGTAGCGATAGAGCGACATAAATGTTGATTGGGAAGACATCCGCTGCCCGGTAAGTGCATCAATTACAGGTTTTCAAAGAAACTTGAGTGTAGCTGGATTGAGATCTATATCTAGCAATCAGAGTGGAGGAAATGTGAAATAGGTTCATCACCATCCTAATACGCTTATCGTGCTCTCTCTCTATCTATCAGGAAGATACATGCCTCTTATTTTAGAGCATTTCGCCGAGATATCAGCCTTCTTAGCTTCAATACGTTCTCTCGGTCGTTTTGAGAGGGAAGGGACAGACAGTCTCGAAATTAACGGTGTCCCGATGGCCACTGACCTCTAAAATTTAGGCCGGGACAACTGGGCAGTAACTTGGGGGTATTTTGGGACAATAGAAAAATATGTCAAGCTTTCCTTCGTTGATCAAGCACGCGTCCTGGCTTTTGGCTCCGGAAAAGCCCCCCAAATTTCTTGTGTACTCTGCAATTATAGTGGGCCTGTGAGTCAGAACATAAGCAAAATAAAGTTGACTTCAAGTTGTTGTCATACATACAGGTTGGGACCGTTCATCCTTAATTTTCGGACAATGGAAATTTATTTGCGGGACAATGCTCGGGCAATAGGCCAAAAAATGTTAATTTTGAGGCACTAAGAGCCTAAATAAAAAGCATACTAAAGCTAAAGTGCTAAAGGCAATGATTCTTAGACTGTAACAGGAAAAACAACTACTGGGCAAAAAGAACATTACATTTTACATATGTACATTTGTACTTTCAATAGGAATCGCAAATATACATATTTCTGGGTCTCTTCTGGGACACATTTTTTTAAATTTCATATACACCACAAAACAAGGCTCATAAGAGCCACTCAAATGTTTTGGGTTACAATACTAGGCAGTGCGGACAGATGTTTGTTGGCCTTTCACTTGAAAAGTTTAAGGTTATACCCATATGGGAAACAATCACATGGTAGCTTGTTCCATAGTGATGTCGTTCTAGGAAAGAAGACCATTTTCCACTGGCCATTTTATTTAATTTTCCGGGACTTTGAATGGCTGGCCGTTATAAACTAGCCAGTCTTATACAGATCTAGTCAGGATACAAGACCTGTCATCCTGTCATATAAAATATGTCCATCATTAACACCACTAGAAATGATAATTGATGGTCTGAAATCTCAGTACCGTTTAGCCTTAAGATGTTGAGATCAGCCTATCTTCATAACGTACCCTTAAGTAACATTTACTTAAAACATTAACTACATTATTTAAACCTAAATTTTGTTAAACATAATAGAAACCCATCGCCATACTAAAAAAACGGTGAAATC
The DNA here is from genome assembly GCF_001625305.1 of Branchiostoma belcheri. Classification (NCBI taxonomy): domain Eukaryota; kingdom Metazoa; phylum Chordata; class Leptocardii; order Amphioxiformes; family Branchiostomatidae; genus Branchiostoma; species Branchiostoma belcheri. Next base: position 2,160,308 of record NW_017804120.1, read on the forward strand.
ATCTCATTATTGTATTTTTTTGGTAAGTTGAATTGAATTATACGGAGTGTCATAAAATTTAATTATAACTATACAACTGGATACAATATTTGAAAATCTTACGTTGTATCCAGATGTATAGTTTTAATGAAAACATTATTGTATTTCTTGGAAGTCTATCCGTCTCAAACGAATATGGACTGTCTACCTGCGAGGCATGGTTACATTTATACATATATATAGTCTCCTGTGCAGGCCTACGGGTGGGTGGGAGTTTTGATACTGCGTTTTGTAGAATTTTTACCGCGTATTTTTGCCGGCCATCCTACAACCAGCCTCCCAGAGAAGCTTTGTACCTGCCAGATATTTTGTTCGCTCCGTCTTGTCATAAGAGAAGTGGATATTCCTAATAGATGATTCATTGTCTAGAATAGAAGTAGCCAATTTCCAAAGTTGTTAAATTTCTTGTATTGTAGTAGGTACAAACCTTCTCTGGGCGGCTGGTTGTAGGATTTTTTTTAAAACCGAATTTAACGTCATTTTTCCCCAACCGGGAGTTAGACCTGCTTGCACCAAGTACAAGTCTTTTTTGCCGCAAGATTTTTACGGCTGGATGCTCTTCCTAACGCCAACCCAGACCCTAGTAGGGCCCAGGAACCCTCTAACCGAGGAGAGAAATGTGTGTTAAGTGCCTTTCCCAAGGGCACAACATCTGGGTGCATGTCCGGACATGTCTGGGTCCAACCCTGGGGATTGAACCTGGGTCTGCTTGCTTGACAGTCGGACGCTCTATCCACTACACCACACAGACGCCACGAATGGATGTAGGATGGCCGGCAAAAATACGCAGTAAAGATTCTACAAAGCGCAGTATCAAAACTCTCACCCGCCCAGAGGCCTGCACAGGAGACTATACATATACAGGTACTCGGGCACTTTGCAGTCTTTACGGCTTGATTGAGATGAAATCCCTGTCCTCTGCCGTTTTGATGAGCTATCCAGCCGTCTGTCTATTTATCATCCACGCTTCTGCCAACCCACAGGGCTTAAACCGATGAGATGCGCCCATGAAATTTTATATTCTGTGATCCCAGTACCCAGGGACATACTACAATACCTGTCAGGAATATGATTAAGATGTTTATGAAAAAGGAGGGCTATTTTTAGAGTTAACAGTATCGTTTACAATTTCTTTCAATGTTAATACGTTATTATTGTTTCTTTCCTACCAAATATGTGCATTCTTTTGCAGCTATTACGAGTCAAAAGTAGCAACGGCTTGATTAAGATATTTTAAAGGATGAAAGTCTTTAGAGTTAACCGTATAGTTCGCCATTTTATCAATCTGTTTATGCATTATTATTGGTTTTTTTTACATTGTAGCTATGAGGCCACAGCAAGTAAATTCTATGGATAATATCCTCCACAGAATCCAAATCTAATGCGATAGGGCCCAAAAAAACAAGATTTCTACATTTTCAACGTTTGGATAATAAACCTTGTTAAACTAGAATTGAGGCGACAAAACATAATGACATGAATCTTTATTGCATGTTCTTGCCCAGATGAGCTAAATGCACAAGAGGACATGCAGTATGCAAAACATGAGTATTGCATACTGGAACGCTACATTATAATGCTAATTGCTAGGAATTTAAGCATTATAACAATTCTAATATCACCACCAGTAGGTCTTTATTCGTGTATTTAACAGTATAACCTGCCCTTGTAGATTTGTATACATCTCAATTAACATTGTTGAAAAGATTATTCATACGCGATTAAGCACCTTAGATTGCTTTGTCAAGACTTGCCATCAATTGCAAGCAATTATGCCTCAAGTTTGCTGGATTACAGACGGTCTCTAACTGATAGGCCTTTCCAACATTTTGTCCATTTTTGGCACGTTGACCACCGTCAGAAACAAACTAAATTTTAATCAGGCGAAAATTAATGCACGCGTTGATGTCAACCATAAAAATTACTTGCTGTGGCCTTACGAGTCCAAAGAAACAACAGTTTGATGTGAAGCATTTTGCATACGAATGAATGATCCTGACATTCAAACCCCCAGACTGTCGAGTTGTTTCTGTTGTTGGTTTAGACATCCTCTAGCTTTCATTTCAACTTGGACCGGACGCTATATAGAATAACTGATCATTTCAATGCGCCATGGTTGACTGACTTTGTCGGTAGGTTTTTGTTATCTTGCATAACGCACATTTGTTGTTGGCACTTTGACTGAGTATACATGACAGCCTTCTCAAATCTAAAAGGAGCCAGAACAAAGCTACGGATGTTGTGTTGCATTTGAAGCAAGTGCGACTACAGTTGAAAATCTGCCACGTCCATCTATACATCTCTTCAAAACCATTAATATTTTTACGAATTTCTTGGGGACAGTATTATGTGGAATGTTTTGTGCCATTATCTTTTCAATTTAATTGAACTGAATGGAGTTCAGTGGTACCTCTACTGCAATGTTCATTTGATACATCTTGAATCTTCAATAAATCAGTGTATAGAAACACTAGCCTGATTTTGTTTAGCCTTTGCAAAGACTGATATCGTCCAGACTGGCCACATGTTAAGTTTGTGCTTTCTTCTGTAGCAATTTTGAGTCCAAATTAAAATTTGATGTCAAGCATTTTGCATACGAATGTGTTGCATTGAAGTTGGATCAAACCACCCGACTGTCATGTCGCGTTTTTTTTTTGTTTTCTTGTTGTTGTTTTAGGCATCCTTTAGCCACTTGAACCGCATGCTGTTCATAGAACAACTAGCCATTTCCATGCGCCATGGTTGACTGAATTTGTCGAGAACCTTTTGTTATCTTTCCGTATACTATATACATTTGTTGCTGTCACTTTGATCGAGGGAACACGTACAGCCCTCTCAAATCTAAAATCATCCAGAACAAAGCTACGGATATTGTGTTGCATTTGAAGCAAGTGCGACTACAGTTGAAAATCTGCCACGTCCATCTATATATCTCTCCAAAACCATTAATATTTTTTTGAGAATTTCTTGGTGACAGTATTATGTGGAATGGCGCGTGCCATTGTGGATCTTTTTTCAACTGAGTTGAATGCAGTTTAGTTGTACTTCTACTGCAATGTTAATCAGATACATCTCGAATCTTCAATAAATCAGTGTATAGAAACGCTAGCCTAATTTTGTTCAACCTTTTCAAAGACTGATATCGCCAAGACTGACTGTTTAGGTTGCTTCTACCACATGTTAAGTTTGTGCATTCTTTTGTAGCAACTTCGAGTTCAAAGCAACAACACTTTGCATACGAATGGTTTATCCTTGCATTGAAGTTATGTTCAAACAACCAAACTGTCACGTCGCGTTTTTTCTGTTGCTGTTTTAGCCATCCTCTAGTTTTCATTCACTTGAACCGGACGCTATTCATAGAATAACTGATCATTTTAATGCACCATGGTTGGATTACTTTGTCGGTAGGTTTTTGTTATCTCTCAGAACGTACATTTGTTGTTGGTACTTTGACTGAGTATACATGACAGCCTTCTCAAATCTAAAAGGAACCAGAACAAAGCTACGGATGTTGTGTTGCATTTGAAGCAAGTGCGACTACAGCTTGGGATTCTGTCACGTCCATCTATATATCTCACCAAAACCATTAATATTTTTTGAGAATTTCATGGTGACAGTATTATGTGGAATGTTGTGTGCCATTGTGGATATTTTTCAACTGAATTGAATGGAGTTCAGTTGTACTTCTACTGCAATGTTCATTTGATACAATCTTCAATAAATATCAGTGTATAGAAACACTACCCTAATTTTGTTTAGCCGGTCCAAAGACTGATATCGTCAAGACTGACTGTTTAGGTTGCTTCTACCACAGGTTAAGTTTGTGCATTCTTTTGTAGCAATTTCGAGTTCAAAGCAACAACACTTTGCATACGAATGGTTTATCCTTGCATTGAAGTTATGTTCAAATAACCAAACTGTCACGTCACGTTTTTTCTGTTGTTGTTTTAGCCATCCTAGAAACGCTAGCCTAAATTTGTTTATCCTTTCCAAAGACTGATATCGCCAAGACTGACTGTTTAGGTTGCTTCTACCACATGTTTACATTTGTGCATTCGTTTGTAGCAATTTCGAGTTCAAAGCAACAACGGTTTCATGTCAAACACTTTGCATACAAATGTTTATCCTTGCATTGAAGTTAGGATCAAAGACCAAGACTGTCACGTCGCTTTTTGTCTGTTGCTGTTTTAGCCAGTCTTTAGCTTTAATTTCCACTTGAACCGGACGCTATTCATAGAATAACTGATCATTTCAATGTACTTTGGTTGGCTGACTTTGTCCAGAACCTTTTATCTTTATGTACGTACATCTGTTGTTGCCACTTTGACCGAGAGTCCACATACAGCCCTATTGAATCCAACAGGATCCAGTCTAAAGCTACGGATGTTGTGTTGCATTTGAAGCAACTACAACTACACTTGAGATTCTGCCACGTCCATCTGTATATCTCACCAAACCATTAATATTTTTTGAGAATTTCTTGGTGACAGTATTATGTACAATGTCGTGTGCCTTTATGGATCTTTTTAACTGAATTTAATTAAATGGAGTTCAGCGGTACTTCTACTATAATGTTCATAAGACAATTTCAAGAAATCAGTCTACAGAAAGGCTTGCCTAATATTTTTAGCCTTTCCTAAGACTGATATCGTCATAACGGAGTGCTTAGCTTGCCTCTACCACATGTTAAGTTCGTGCTTTCTTTTGTACCAATTTCGAGTCCAAGTAAATGTTTGATGTCAAACATTTTGCATACGAATGGGTTGAGTTACCTAGTGTAAACTGTAATGCCTAGGACACATTTCCAAACCGGGGCCCGGCCGGACTGTTTATATAAACGAAAAACTCACAATTCATGTCAAGAATATACAGAAAGAGTGCCCATGATTACTATTAAAAAAATTCTGTGTTTTGTTGTCTTTTATATCGTGCTCTTCTTTCCATAAGACTGCCCGGCCGGGCCCCGGTTTGGAAATGTGACCTCAGCATAACAGCACTGGAGCTTCCGTTCATATGCCGTATATCTACCACGTCCACCCATAGCTCACCCACACAGTAATTGGTAACCTTGCTCTTAGCTATGTCCATATAGAGCGGGAGTGAGAGGAAAAATGTAATTCTTAACACTAATACCCCGGTTTAACTGCCTTCTGAAGGATTGAGTCGGATGGTACAAGGTTCCCAAAGGCGTGCCAAGTCAGGAGAAACAAATCGCTCAGGAATACAGAGTGTAGGCCCAAGGATACATTAGCTCTATCGTCTGAAAGAAACAGTGGCTCCGGGAGATCACTGGATACACATGGCTGGTATTGCAGCTCACGCAAGTCAGCAGAAACGTACGTGGGGTCAAAGCTTGCATGGAAAAGAACTTGTAGAAATGATGTACGATAGAAAACGCTGGAAGCTGAACTATGTTAATGCTTCAATTCTGAACTGAGAATGAATATGTATGTGTATGCATGTTTTTTTAAATTACCTTCGCCAGAAAAGGTGATGTTTCCGATAGCGCCCTTGTGTCTGTCTGTCTAGCTCCCACCCAGTGTGTGTGTGTGTGTGTGTGTGTGTGTGTGTGTGTGTGTGTGTGTGTGTTTGCCAACACTCCAGAAGTCTTAGAGCATTTGTCTAGATATTGGTAGGTGGGTAGGTCATGATAAGACCTCAAAATGATAAGAATGCCATTGGGAAAAGAATATGGTCAACTGATATAATTCATGCAAATGAGGATCTTAATTCCATAATCAATGAGAAACATTTGCAAGTCGTCAGTCATGAAGCCATCATTTGGCGAAGGTATAAGGTCGCGGAACTCAACTTTCTTGTTTGATCCATTATTGTGAATTTCTCTGTCTACGTCTGCCTAAGGACTCCGGGCAAACTTTTCACTGGCTCACAGCCTGCTTCTTGGATTTAATTTCCCGTTGCTGACCTTTCGTGGAATGTATTTAGGCAATTTGATGCGGTTCTCCTATTTAACACAGGAAATCGATACAAAATGAGGACAAATAATCAAATCAACGCAAGGACTATTTTCTTTAATACGAAACGGTGTCCTATTTCGGCCGATGAACAAGTATTCTAGTATTCCTTCTCATAGTGTTTCAAGGGACTGGATTTATGTACAATCGTTTTACTATGATAGAACTGTGCTACTTGGCAAGTCATAAAAAGAGGAGCATTGGGCCAGTATGTGTAGTCATATCGCATTTGGGGCGCACAAAATACGACGTTGTCGTAAAGAAAATACCTGCGCGTGGTGCTGATTGTGTGGTGCCGTCTGCTGTGCTGATTGTGTGGACATATCCCTGCTGCTGATAGTGTGGACCTGTCTCTTGTGCTGATTATGTGGACCTCCTCCTAGTGCTGATTGTGTGGACCTGTTCCTTTTGCTGATTGTGTGGACCTCTTCCTAGTGCTGATTGTGTGGTCCTGTCCCCGGTGCTGATTGTGTGGACCTGTCACTGGTACTGAATGTGTGGACCTGTCCCCGGTGCTGATTGTGTGGACCTGTCCAGGTGCTGATTGGGTGGACCTGTCCCAGGTGCTGATTGGGTGGACCTGTCCCTGGTGCTGATTGTGTGGACCTGTCCCTGGTGCTGATTGTGTGGACCTGTCCCCGGTGCTGATTTGTGGACCTGTCCTCGAGGCTGATTGTGTGGACCTGTCCTGGTGCTGATTGTGTGGACCTGTCACTGGTACTAAATGTGTGGACCTATCCTTGGTGCTGATTATGTGCTGTCGTCTCTTGTGTTGATTGAATAGTGTCATCTCTTGTGCTGATTGTGTGGACATGTCCCTGGTGCTGATTGTGCTGATTGTGTGATGTAAAAACCAAAGCCAGCGCGCAGCTAGTGTGTGTACGTGTGTAGTCTCAGAATGTCATTGACCTGGCCGGCGTGAAGAATGTACCTCAATTGAGCTCAATTTATCTCCTCCAGTTTAATGCTCTAAGAGGACCATAGGAACTACAGCGGTCCGGACTGACGACCTTGCCAACCGATCCTGATTGTTCATTGCAATTAGCCGTTCAACCAATGAGAGCATAGCAATTAACGGTTCGACCAATGATAGAGTAGCTGCTCGTCAAATACTAATACTTACATTTTAATGTTTCTATTTTGCGTTTTGAGAGTAGGGCAGGCAAGAATGCACTGCGCCTGTGCAAAACCCGTAATATTGTGCATATCACTTCGGCAGAACGTCTCGGTCGTATTCGCCTACGTAAGAATGACATTCCGTCTACAGTTTACAAATGATGTGCCGGAGAAGATATTGTCTGCAACAGGCAAAATGCTGCTGCACCGTTGACTAAGCATCTAACGAAAACCGTGAAAAATTAACCTGGTATCTAGTCTATCGTGGTTGGGGCATAGTAGTTAGGGCAGGCTATCTCCGGGACTCTAATAGTTTCCCCCGCCCAGTACAACAGGCCGTCCGGTAGGAGTGTTAAGCTTATAGAGTTTGGCACGCGGGGGTGGGCCTAATCAAACTTCTGCCGGGGGAACCTAGCTCAGGCGGGCGGGGAAGAGCTCCTGCAGCCCCGAAGAAAACCCGCCCAACCGCGGTAGACATGATACCAGGTTATGAAAAATCCGCACTGCCAACTTGCTGCACAGGGCAATAGAATCAGTCCTGGTAGCAACCACCAGACGCAATTACGACGCCCTTCTGCGTATGAATATTCTTCCCTTTGATTCACTCGGAGCTGCTTTCATCTCTTATGAGATTCCTGGCCGTCGCCCGAGGACAAACTTCAAACAGGACACTTCAGTACAGCAGCTGACTGCGTTTACGCACTACGCCCACGGCACACCCCTTGCTTGTCTACTAGTTGGTACAGTCCACCGGTAGCGGACAGTCGTGACAGATGTCTCGCTGATATACCTGTGCGCTCGCCACCAAACCGAATGGTATTGCGTTTCTATCTTCAAGCATGAAGGTTTTGACTCTTATAGGACCCTATATCGGACAGTCATCCAGCCATGCGGACTATCTGCCCTCATACTACAATCAACGGGTGGAATTTCTCGACGAGTTTTCCGAGATCGTGTCTCAGGTACATATAGTCTGTATTGGCGATGGCGCTGACGACATGGTTTGTTGCATTTTGTGCCAGGCTCCTAAATGTTGACATTTTTCAGTTGTTTTCTGGTATTATATTCCACTGAAGTGGTGAAACATTTAACCAGCTTATTCCAGGTATGTTGCCATTTTTAACAATCATGAAAACAGGAGGAAGGTTATTGTGTTAAAAGGAATACTACATAAACGTTGCTACTTTAGCGACAATTTATCGGATATGGTCATCATTCTTCACATTGCAGGTCTTAGCATTCTACGCGATTATAGATAGCATTTTCCACTGAGGTGGTCAAATATTTAGCAACTTATTCCAGGTATTTTGTGATTTTAACAATATCGAAAACAGGAGGTATGACATTGGTTAAAATGGTCATGACATAAACGTTGCTACTTTAGCGACAATTTATCGCATATGGTCATCATTCTTCACGATTCAAGATCCCGGTCACAGAATTGCAGACAATTTACAGTTCGCTTAAAACTTAAAAGCGTAAAACTTGAAACGTGAAATCTACGATACAATTCTACATTAAAACATTACAAAACGATATCCTATTACCCGATAGTACTAAAAATCCTTACATTGTTAACATATGCCCATATAAAATTATGTACGTTCAGTCAGTGAGCTTGGAGGGTATGTCTACATATGTACAAAGCGTTGAAAATTTCGCAGGTCTTATATAGCATTCTACGCGATTATAGAGTATATACATATATATAAAAGTGTGGTCATTACCTTCGCTAGAAGGTTATATTTTCGGTTTGTCCATGGTAGAGTGCCTGTGGTGTGGGTCTGTATGTATGTCAACAGCATAACTCGGGAATATGTGGATCGAGCTTAACATATTTCCTATGGAATTTTAAAATCATGGGAAGATGTATGATTAAGTAAGTACACAAAGTGTTATACGGATAAACGAATTAATCCGTCTAAGAATATATTGGAGCGTAAAACATATGTAAAACCTCTTCTTTATTTAACCTTAAATGATTCCAGCATCCATTGTACTAAAGTAAATTTTTACTTCATGTTTACAATGATGTTTGCAATACCTACAATCCATATGATGATTTAGCAAGTCATAAATTTACATAAGTTCACCTTGCTTTGTTCTTTTGCTGCAAAATCAAATTAAATAATAGCAAGGCTGCAAAAGCGTAAGAATATTATTATAAAGAAAGTTTATTGCAAATACTTGCCCAAGGGCTAATTGCAGTTACAAACAACATAAGAAAGAAAATACAATGGTATGTGAGACTATATCTACGTCTAGCATTATACTATATTCTACAACATGCATGGTGCTAGTTTTTACTGGGTTTGACTTCTTCTTTTTAGGCAGTGAAAGACGAATTTACCCACTTCTAAATTTACCCATTATTATGTTTTTGTCAGAATTAAATTTTGGACTCGAAGCTTATATAACGTCTGGGTTTCCGCTTGTGAAAGTGATGAGCCCTTTTGTCCATTGATGTTTCATGTGGGCGTTTTGCTATGCTTCACGCGGTACGTTATTGTGAAAATATCAGTGGTAGGATTTTCTTTATAATTGAAGTGATTATTATACCTCCGCTGAGGTCTCTTTACAATATCCGCCGTTAAGAAAACTGATAGGCTTTGTCACCAACTTTGATAATCTGTCAAATGATATTCTAGTACACTTAGTTTTAGGAAGTTCTTTTTTTTTCTTTAAACAACTCATAACATTCAAATATTGCTCCATGTACAAATATTTTTGCTACAATCCGAACTGGTTTTGTAGTATCTTGGTATGCCAGTCCTGTCAGTCTTTGTATTTGTTTGTTTACTTGTTCATCGATTAATTATGATCATTGTATTTAATGTATATGTCTAAATTCGTGCTTTGCTTGTCCTATAGCTATGTATTATGTCTTGTCTTATGTGTTGGTGGCGACATGAATATAAGTGTAACTTCAGTGTGCCGTCACCATGTTTTGTCAATATATGTTTCAATAGAAAAATATCCGCCGTTTTTGTATCTGTACTGTAGCTGATGGGTTTAATTCCACGAAAAAAAAAAAACATTTTTTCATCATTTGTGGCCCCCAAATAACCTTTTTAGCCTAAGGTTCACCAAAAAAAAATCAGAGATTGCATAAAAAACTATGTTGTTCTGATTGGTTTAACCTGACGTGAAAATGCATTTTTAAAATCATTTCTGGCCCAAAAATTAAATTTTTACCCTAAGATTACACAAATTACAGAGGTTGCATAAACCGAAACTCTGTTGTTTTTATTGGTTTCATTTCACGTGAAAATGCATATTTTGCATCATATTTGGAAAGAAAATCTTTTATACCCTAACGTTTACAATAATTGAATGAATGACCCTTTTCCACATTTTTCCACACCGGGCTATAGGTACTAGGTCACAAGAAAACTTGATGAGCAGACACATTAATTAACAGATACAAAATAAAAGTACCATCATATAAATTCAACCTCTACTCTATTTTCAGTTATTATATAATAGTGGGGATAAAGGAGAGCAGGTGGGATGTAGGATCTTGGCAATGGTATACAAGATTCCTAAATCGACATGACGAGTGTGTTAGACGTAGTCCGTCTTTCTTAATGCATTCCGCACGCAGAGCTTGATGTTCTAGCCGCAGGATTCCTCCCACGAACTCATTTCGGACTCGACGGTGTGTTACCCTCAGCGGGACAACCTTCCAGACCTGCCGTTTGTCTTTCGGTGAAAGTCTGACAGAGAAAACGATTTCTACGCAGTCGGCTGCATGCCTGGAAACACTAAGGCCATACTACCTTAATTTTATGGATGACATTCCTAAACTACATGTAGTGCGCGCGGGTGAATAAAAAAGATTCCAGCTACAAAACTGCTGCTAAACCACAGGAATACAAGCTGGTATTGTGAATTTGCGGTAGTAGGTAGCGAGTTTTGACGACAAGCTGGCACATGCTGGCCTTTTGCGGCATTTATGAGTCGGCACTGTACTGATGTGTGCGATGGTACAAACACTACTGTATGGAGTTGGTGATTCACTTCACTTGAAATCACCCGAATGGAGGCCTGGCGAACCTCTGTTCCGTATCAGCCACATGGTGATTACATCATCACCCAGACGGAGGCGTGGCGAACCCCGTCTTGTATTAAGCTAACGAAAGGGTATGCCACCTCGTAAGGGGCGGTATAACCCCGACCAATACGGTCGACCGATGATGATGATGATGATGACTGTACTGAGTTCTTGAGTTCCGTGCAGCTTCGGCAGCCTGGATGCCATCCTCCGTAGTTACCGCCGGCTCCCTACTGTCTCTGGCTAGCTACCATGGACTACGGGCGATGGCACCAGGACCAGAGCCTGGTGATTTTTCGTTGTTTGAGAACAGGTGAAAATCAATGCGCACGCGGTGGTTATCCATAAAATTAAATCAGTGTGGCCTAAATACCAAACAACCAGGGGCACTGAATTTAACAGAACGCAGAACGCAGAACCCGACGTTTGATGTTATTCTGTGTCTACGATTCTGTGATTGTAACTTATTGTACAAGCATGAACCTATCACCACATGTAGTAATCACTCGACCAATCAATTCTGTCTGGAGCAACCTCTTCAGCAACCATTTCTTTACACGATGTTTTTTCTGGGTTCTTTGAGTGGCTGGGTGACAACCAGGTCGTTCTGACTGACTTAACTATCTCTTTGTTTTTTGTTTGTTTCTTATTATTGTTTGTTGTTAGCTACGTGGTTAGTTTGGTAACTGACTTGGTGCTTTCTTGACTTTATCACCGTTTATGCCACTTAAAAAAATCACCGAACACTCGGTTTGTAGTCGCTACAAAAAATCACCTATTGCGGGCCGAACGCTAACCTGTGGAGACTAAACAATTGGAACGCAGATGTCATGTTTCTCCTGTATTCTACGTCGCTACCCTTCGAAATACAACGGCGTTTGGTTTTCCCTAGAAAAACAACCTACACGTGGAAAAAGTATTTTTATTTTTCATACTCCATTCGAATAGAATAAAAACTATTGGAAGCCTGAAGGAATCTACTTTTCAGATCTCATTCTACATCTTTTTACGAATCTAGTTCAATACTACTAACTCCATATTCTTTGTATTTTATCGGGTGGTTAGTATAACTAGTAGTTATCTGACCAGGTAGGTAGGATAACTATCAACTAGAGAAGTAACATTTGCAAAGCAAATGCATAATGTTTACTTTCGGACATGGTCTGGCCAGTTAATTGTTGCTTCAAGACATTCACATACATGTAGTACTAGTATATGGTGACAGGAGCAGAGCAGACCATGAAATTGCAACATTATGTAACCCAACACCAGTCACCATGGGGACAGACGTCAACAAATCATGCCATTGGCCAGGTCAAAGGTTAGTGTTTGGAACAGAAGAGGAGGAAGAAACTGAGTAAAAACAATATGTTTTCCTTCGGTAAACATAATTATCCTGTATTTTTTCTTAGACTCAGATGGGTGAAAAGCTGAACAAAGACATCAATGCGAACGGGGAGTTGAGCACGCCGCCGACAGCGGAGGAGGAAGTTTTCGTGTTGCCGGGAACAGTCACCACAGACGAGCGGAGCAGACTGTCTCCTGTCACCGACAGATTCGACGATGGCAGACCGGTAAGAACAACTATTACTAGTACGTTATACCTGGGCCGCGATAAGGTTAGATACGGGTGTTCCAGCCCAATTGATAACTAGTGTAATCACACGGGTTGTATTTCGTTATCCAATGGGCTTCCAAATGTTCCGTAGAATAATTCGAGTACCGAATTCTGACGTTTGAATTCATGATTACAATTTCGTCTTCTTTAAAAAAAAGAAGAAGAAGAAATTGTAACAACATGAATTCAAACGTAAAAAAAAGAAGAAATTGTAATCAAACGTCAGAATCCGGTACTCGAATTATTCTACGGAACATTTGGAAGCCCATTGGATAACGAAATACAACCCGTGTGATAACACTAGTTATCAATTGGGCCGGAACACCCAATTTCTTCTTTAGGGGCACCAAATGTTGGCACATGTGGCATTGAAATGTGTTTTCTTGGGCATGAACACGTTTTTGTCATTATATTAAGAATACAAAGTTAATACGGCCACAACTTGCAAGTAGGCTATTCCTAATTATGACCAACCTATAGCTATGTGCAGTAGAGTTGCAATTAGACATTAGAAAAAAAACGATGAATGTATCGAACCGTAAGTACAGGATGTAAGTTTTCTTTAAAAAAAAAAGAAGAAAAGATACCTAAGAGAAAAACACCTGAAATCTCTCGTGAGCACAAGATAAAACGTCCTTGACAAAAAAGGTGATTAAAAATGTGTTCTTTATTAAGGCTAAAAATGGCAAAGCTTTCGTAATGGTTTTCAATTATACGCCCTGGAGTGGTATTCAGAGAACATGCGTACGTCATTATATATATATGAATATGTTAATACGGCCACAACTTGCAAGTAAGCTATTCCTAATTATGACCAACCTATAGCTATGTGCAGTAGAGTTGCAATTAGACATTAGAAGAAAAAAAACGATGAATGTATCGAACCGTAAGTACAGGATGTAAGTTTTCTTTAAGAAAAAAAGAAGAAAAGATACCTAAGAGAAAAAAACACCTGAAAGCTCTCGTGAGCACAATATAAAACGTCCTTGACAAAAAAGGTGATTAAAATTATGTTCTTTATATAAGGCTAAAAATGGCAAAGCTTTCGTAATGGTTTTCAATTATACGTCCTGGAGTGGTATTCAGAGAACATGCGTACGTCATTATATATATGAATATGTTAATACGGCCACAACTTGCAAGTAAGCTATTCCTAATTATGACCAACCTATAGCTATGTGCAGTAGAGTTGCAATTACACATTAGAAGAAAAAAAACGATGAATGTATCGAACCGTAAGTACAGGATGTAAGTTTTCTTTAAAAAAAAAGAAGAAAAGATACCTAAGAGAAAAACACTTTGTTAAGGCTAAAAATGGCAAAGCTTTCGTAATGGTTTTCAATTATACGCCATGAAGTGGCAATCATAGAACATGCGTTGGTCATTATAGGGGACGATAGACCCTTAGGCATTGTCGTCACTGTGAAGCTAATCTCCGTCTCGCAAAAGTCGAGAAACTCAGGTGGTCTATGCTTGGACATATCCTCAGAATGCCACAAGACACACCTACAAAAAGCTCTGGAATTCCTAAACAAACAAACAAACAAACAAACAAACAAACAAAGGACAGTGCGCTTCTACTGGGCTGATTTTCATAGTGAAACCTTTTAAGCTCCTATTCGTAGTTCAGGGAATGGGAATGGTTCTATCGAGTTAGAGGTGTATGGCCACAAACTCTAGGAGAGAGCTAAGCTCACCCATCGACGGGTTAAGTTTGCGGGACATTGTTGCAGAGCCAAGCAAGAGGTAGTCTCGACCGTCCTCTTGTGGAAACCGAGGGGCAGAGTGCATTCCAGAAGTTCGGACCTTCACAGACTCTTTGGTTAAAGACACTGGGATTGACTTTGATTGTTTAGAAAATGCTATGTTAGACAAGGATCTATGGAGAGAAATCTGTACTTGCTTGGTCCCGGCTGGACAGGCCGGCAATAGATAGATAGAGAAAGGAGAGGGACCCAATCAGCCCCTGAAAGTTAGAGAGTGTGGCTCGGTGCGGCAGCAGGGAAAATGTTGAGTACCGAATCCTTGACCTAGGGAATAGCTACGTGCGCTATGCATATCCATACATGTCTTTGATATTGATAAGTCAAAGACCAAAACCGTACTTTTGATATCGTGTAAAACGTTTCTTCAGTCGGCACAATAAAAGAACATCAGAAGACGTCACAAGAAAACTCCCTGCAGACCTCAACATGTCTTAAGTCTTTTACAAAGACACTTCAAAGAAAGTAACTTCCTGGGACCAAGGAGGTTTCCATTGAGATTTAAAGAGAGAACCTCCTTGCTCAGACCTTTGCATCAAACTTTGAGTCTATATAAGGCCATGTTGATTTGATTATAAGACATCCGCGCACGCATGAATTTTCATCCGTTTGCAAAAAAAGTTGTACAAAATGTGCGAATATATGTCGTATGTCGCAAAGAAAGTATTGCAAAACGATATTACTATACTGTCATAGAATGTCGAAATCAATGCAGGAAAGAAAATGTGAAGAAATGACAATGAAAAGTCTATTATTATTCGCTATACCATACTCTGTGTGTTTAATCATTTGTTCAACGTTTCATAATGAAGGAAACTTTTTTTGCCAATTTTTTTTCGCACACTGACGTCAGTTTTGGCGTTTGCAGAGGATGTCATCTATATAATCAAATCAACATGGTCTAAGAAAAAACGACCCCATACAATTCTTTTTCTCTTTTTATGCCGAGACCTACCCACATACCAAATATCATAAGGTTTCTTGAGTTACTCGTACATGTACGCTGTCCATAAAGAAAACCACCGCACAACCCGACCAAAAACGGCAATGAAAACATAACCTCATTAACGAAGGTAATTATTATATACTGTCATACCGATGACACGAAAATAATTTAGCTCTAATTGGTCACGTTTAGAATGCCCTGGTTTCACGTAATGTTAAGTGTTTGGTCAAATGAACTATTTTCTCCAAGCAGATGTTTATGCTTCGGCTTATTTTTTACGTGTTTAAGGCATATTTTTCAAGCTTTCTTTATTTAGGCATAGGAAAATGTTTTTTATTCCTGTTTCAGTCCTGAAAATTAGGGTCGGTAGGTAGGGCTTATCTTTTTTCCCCCTTTTTTCATTTAGAATTCAGTGATATCTATATAGGGGTCCAACTTATACAATACGGCTTAACAGAGTAAAACTTGCATGAGGACACTTGTTTTTTCTATGTCAACGTTGGAAAAACAATCGTACTACATTTTATCACTCAGGTGTCAGATCATGGAGCTAGAAAAGGTTGATCAGCAATTATTTATGTCCCTTACAGAGGTCCACCCAAAAAAAAATTCCAGGGTCGGTATCTTTTTCTAGGGTCTGTTGGGGAAACAGGAAACAAAACATTCCTAGGCCTTACTAGTATTTATTTACGCCAGCCAAAACAGGAACTATGTATGGGTAGATAGGTGCGTAGGTTTTAAGTGATGTGTACGTGTGCCTTTCAGTGCAACAGTTAAGAAAAATAGCGGCTTTGAGCACGACATAACGTTACATCAAAGGCATTTCCTGACGGATCGTGTCAATGCACATTGATTTTATCAAAGCTTTTGCTATATCATTCAGTGAACAATATGTCGTGACACGCAGAAAGTTGTTTTGAGATCTAGGAAATCATATCAGAACGAATCACCAACAGGTCATTGAAGATACTAGCATCCAATGCAGAGTTTTAGGGCTTGGAAACCTAAAGTCAATATTCCAGGCACTTATCTACATACTGAGTTGAAACCACACTATCACAATGTATATTGACCCTCATGGAGCAAAAATATCCAAATTTCTGACGGAAAATGTTTACTGGAAGGGCCCGTGACTAATTTTTAGGGTACCACCCAGAAAATTAAGGACTCATCTTGGGGCTTGTTTCTGCGGTTTTAAATACCCAAAGTATGAAATACTGATTGAATTGTGCTAGTGTGAAGCAGTATGTGTCAATATAATAAAGATTGCCTTATTTAGAATATTTCCAGTTTTCAATGAGGAGAAATAGATTGAAATCTTTATAATTATTATCATGAATACTGATACGACGCTGAATCATTTTGTGTTTACATTTGGTATATGTTTCAAACCGTTCTTGCAACATTAGCAAACGCTAATACAGATCGACTAATAGCGTAGAACGTAAAATTCAGGTACATTTTAAAATTCTGTCAAGAAATTGGACATGTACAAAACAATTTCAGTGCAGCAGAACTGGATTTTCTTGAAGAGCGTGGGAGTAAATGTCTTCTCCACAGGCCGTCTTAACATCTAATTGTTTAACTTTCAACCTTTTTCTCAAATTGCCATGGGGTTGAGTAGTGTTCTACATAAAAGACACAATCAGTGCATTTACGTCAGACAGTCAGAAATGTAGGTCAGCTTTTACGTAGGAATTGCATCTAAGCATTTCGCTAGAACACGATCTTATTATCCGTTGATTTGGAGTCATTATTCTTCAAAGAATGCCCGTAAGATGCAGCTAGAGGGGTGGGCAGGGGGTGGGGTAAAAACGGGTCATTGAAACTTGGCGTAAACAAGGTTATACGCCGGGGAAAGTTTGACATCCAGGTAGTAAGATACGCCAAAAAACTGGGTATGATTTTGGAAACGGTCAGACGTTTCAGGTAGCACCCACTATTATACCGGCTATACAGATACAGAAGCTGGTATGTTAAGCCGAAGGCCAAGGGCGGTTATACCGGCTATACTGATACAGAAGCTGGTGTGTTTAACAGTTACACCGAAGGGCGGTTATACCGGCTATACAGATACAGAAGTTGGTGTGTTACGCCGAAGGGCGGTTATACCGGCCATACAGATACAGAAGTTGGTGTGTTGCGCCGAAGGGCGGTTATACCGGCTATACAGATACAGAAGTTGGTGTGTTGCGCCGAAGGGCGGTTATACCGGCTATACAGATACAGAAGTTGGTGTGTTGCGCCGAAGGGCGGTTATACCGGCTATACTGATACAGACAGATACAGCCAAAGAGAAACATCAACACAGGCTAACAAACATGTCGCTGATTTTCTATTTTTATGCCGTCGAGAACAACAGATGTGCCACGGAACACTCTAACATAATTAGCCGGTTTTGTCCAGGCACATACCGCTTTGAACAAGTCAGACTACGGTGTTTACGAAAAGTTAGGTCGTGCTGCGTGAGCTTTTCAGGACTAATATCACTTTTTGATTGTATGTCCTAGATGTATTGATGTACACAATTTACTATACACTATACAGCTTTCATAAAATCAATAGGAATATTATTCTACCTGAAAAACATGTAAGGAAAATCACAGTAAAAATATGATTTGGGTCAACAATATAAAGAGCTGAAAGAGTTGAACTCGGTTATATCATGGGGTTCTCAAAATATGATACGCTTGGGTCATTTTTATTGATTTTTGTGACAAGCAGAAACCTATGATTTCATATTAGGTTTGGAATTTCCACCAAGTGGCCTAAAAATAGAGAGTAGATCTTTTACCGTAAATTTTCGGATCTTACAAAAATGCTGGTAGCAACGACGGATACTAAGGAAGAAAGACTGTTATATCCACTGGGCCTATCTTCAAGTTGTTTTTATCTCTATCGAAGTACATTTCAAAAGAAATCGTTCTTCTCTGTGGCTCAAAACAGACGACTTCGTTCTCTTTGGTAGTCTAATGTCTGAAGTTGTCGGCTCATTCAGAAGTTCTGTTGCTTTTGGTGATTTATTTTGCATCTTTTATATATCATATCATATCATATCATATCATATCATACTAATCATAGGCATCTACTATCTTTCATGAGTGACTAAAAATTAGTGCGAAGATCAGTGTAACCCGTATATGGATATCTGAATACTAGTGTGTAAATGAGTAAAATCAAGTTACTCCTTTCTTATGGATCTTTAGATCTTTCTTATGTGTGGTCTATGTTTTACTGTTCTAACATTTTTGGTTTGATGTTTGAATCTTGTTAGATTGGCATATAATCGCAGTAAAAAACAGTTGATTGCTAAACATTATGTTGCAAAGACCTGCCAATTGTAAAGGGTTATTGTGAAATCCCAAACGCCATTGTTTCTATGAGGATATTCCAGATATTCTGTATTGTATCTTGATATTTTTCCTCACCCACACTCACTGGGTCGAGCTTCCCTCGGTGCCAATGATAGCTCTCCATCTCTTCCTATCCTTCATTACTACCATCAGGTTTTTCCTGTTGAGCTGGGTGTCGTCCATTAATTGATTTATGTAGTTTCTTGCTGGGCGACCACGAATTCTTTTCCCATGTGAGGGCTCCCACAGTATTAACTGGTTTATGATTTCATCCTCACTTCTATAGCAGTGTCCGATGAACTTCAACCTTCGTTTCCTTATTGTTTCGCTCACTGTGGGTAGGTCTTCGTATAGTACACTATTTGGTATCTTTTGGTACCAGTGTACATTTTTGACAATTCTAAGCATTTTAGTGTAGGTCCCGTTTAGTTGTTTCTCTAGGGATTTGGTCAGGGTCCAACACTCTGCTCCGTACAGCAGTATGCTCTCCACAGCTGCTCTGAAGAAGCCGACTTTGAGAGGTTGGGTCAGATTTGATTTCCATATTTCAGACAGTTTGTTCATTGCTCCCCATGCCAGAGCTATTCTTACATCAATATCCCGGCTTGTACTGTTCATCCAGGACCCTAGGTATTTAAAATCTGGAACACAGTTTAAAACTTGACCTTTTGTTGACATTTTTCCTACTATCCGGTTTTTATGATGATCATGGACATGCTTTTGCAATAAGGCATCTGTTTCGCAATTAAGTGGTTTCTACTGCAATTCTACAGTATGTGCCAATCTAGCAAGATTTAAACATCAAACCAAAAACAGTAGAACGGTAGAAAAGAGGCCACATATAAGAAAGATCTAAAAGGAGTTACTTGATTTTACTCATTTACATACTAGTATCAATTCAGATATCTATATACAGGTTACACTGATCTTCCGGCTTAATTTCCAGTCACTCATGAAAGATAGTAGATGTATATGTTATCTGATATGTCCTCAGAGAATTTATTCAGCTGCTTGATACAGCTTGCATCGTGAGCTTTTCTGCCTGAATGTCTAGCCTTCAAAGGCATATGTACGATAATCATTGTAACATTTGGGAAGAAATTTGCCCTGAGGAAGGTGACAGACGGTCACCGACACGTCGGCTGAATAAAATACTTGGCTATGTGAAAAGAGTCTATTTTAATATTCAAGATTGTAACCTATTTTGACTGCCAGGCTTTTCTAAGGCATATATTCTGTGGCGTAATGGCAGAGTGCTCGACTCGGAACTAAGAGGTCCCGGGTTCGAGTCCTGACATGCCACTGATCTTGTGCTTACACGACTTTCCTCACTTAAATCAAGTGAAAATGAGTACTGTCTGTCCTCTATTTGTTCTATGTGCGGGACACAACACCAGCAACAGCTGTCTTTGTTCCACGTGTTGTATTGTTACAATCTCAATAAATCAAATCAAATCAGAAAATGATGACAATGATGACAACTTATGACAATGATTTCACCTAAGCGATCTACTTGGAGATTACATATATTTCCATTCACAATTGTGCACATTTGTAATATATAGGTCCTGCATTTCCAACTAGTGTAAAGCAAGAAAAAGTTAATATACACTTTCAACAGACCCTTGTCCTGTGGAGCCCAACATTTGTTGTTCTGCACATACAGTATCATCTAGTATATAGAACTCTGTATAGGTACGATTTGGGGGGGGGTATTTCTTGTGCATCACACTGCAGCGAAACGCAACGAATGCGAAAGTAACTACGCCACCGCAGGCCAAAAAAGTCGAGGATCTATGACCTAATTAAGACATGAAATTATTGAAAAATATTGTGCAAAAAATACCAGCAGGACAAGTGTTAACTAGCACAAACACCAAAAAAAAACGTGACTGAATATCAACAACATCTAATTGCATCACGGCATTGGCCAATCACCAAAGACCTTTTAAACCTTAGCGACAGCCGGGATGATCCTTATTAGGTTCACTTGCTCAAGAAAATCACGGTACTCAAGAGACCTCTTCAACAGTCAAGCACGTCTCATACCGTTAATGAGCAATTTGTAGTCAATGTGTTGACATCGTTTGGGAGTGGTGCATATGGCAAGCCTCGTGAATGTCCTATGGCTTTATAAACACTCGGCAAATATGTTTTTATTTTTAGAACTCCATGCAAATAGAATATATGTTAGCATGAAAGTTCATCAGAGTTGGTAAAATACATAATGAAAATTAAACTGTTCTTCAACGCAAGGAAAAAATTCTTGAGTTGGAGTTTAATTTTCATTTAATAAGAATATGAAATGTTTAACCCTGAAGTAATATACTTGTCAGCTCGCAAGATATATCTTTTTACGAATGTACAAGCTCAGAAAAACAAGAAATAGCCATGCCTTCAAGTACCTGAGTTATCAACAAAGAATTTAGGTGTTCAAAAACTCATTCTTTTCTAGAACCATCGCAGAGTGGAACTCGCTGTCACCAAGTACAGTAGGGGCATTGTCATTAGATAGCTTTAAACAATGTCTAGAGTTAGATGTTGAAAGGTTAGGTGTACAAATTAAAGTCGTTTTGTGTAGTGTAGGCAGCTGCCGCCGCGCTGCGTGACTGTGAAGCTGGTGTGTTACGCCGAAGGGCGGTTATACCGGCTATTCAGATACAGAATTCATTTAAGACTTCTAACTCCATATTTCCCTTTTCATGTTTATTTCTTCAGTCCACATCAAGACCGTCGTCCGTTGCCAGCGGCATGTTGCCTGGATACAGGACGATATCTGCGTCAATCGGCATGGGAAACGTTGCCATAGAAACCCTGTCCGTCAGAGACCCTGTGTTCGACGACACGATCGACTTTGAAGACGAGTGCAACGACAGAGTGTTCACTCAGATCAACACGTACACGCACCAACAGATATTCCAGGAGCAGGAAAAATATGGCGGCAATGAGTGCAGCCTGGACATGATCGCGAGGTATGTCGGGATTGTCCTCCTAGTGGCCTTCATTATCGGTATCATCGTTGCGATCGTGCTTGCCGTGGGCAAATAAAAACCGTTGTAAGATTTGAACCGGCTGTGCACACACACACAGCAGACAGTGTTCAAGCAGCTGATTGGATCATCTTGAACTTTGACCTGATGACAGCGAAACGCGTGCACCAATGGGATCACTGGAATCTGCAAACAGGAACCACGAACTGTCATGGCGGACAGAACTGTTTCGACGGAAGTTTTATGGCGTCGAACATAGAGCTTCTCGTGATGTGTGGAAGGATACTTGTAAAATAAGATAAATTCTCTTTAAAATATTCTTAAAGAAAAGAAACCCACTGAAGTGACCTTTTTCCTGCTGCAGAAACTTACGTCATCTTTGCTACTCGTCAATTTCTTGATAAAAGGCCCATTATGTAACATTTTTGTCCCGAAATGGGAAAAAAATTCTCGAGTACGGAACATTTTTGTGAAAAATATGATTTGCTTGTAAACTGTGCAAAACAAGCTGCACTGTGTCAGCTTATTTAAAAAAAAGGTACTATAAAAAGACCCACTGGGCTTATAACTAAGAAACACATATTAAGCATGATAAGGCCATGTGTGGCCACGTTTTGGTTTGGAATATTACAGTTTTGGAAACGTTTCTATGGCGCAAAATGATGTTGCAATTTCCCTCCCTGAATATTGTTATGCAATGCTTTACAGTAGATTAAACTTAGTACAATGTCAAAATCTACTTACATGGTAGAAAATCTACTTAAATGTTACATAATGGGCTTTGCAATTGCAACCTGGCGCATTGTTCAATGGACAAGTCCTTTTGCAATGGCAAGCAGGTTAAATCCGTGTCTCCTTGGTAAAGCCGGCGTCACACAACAGGGAAATAGAGCTGGTCTCCAAGCACTGATTCTCTGGGGCAATGGCTAGTCTCCACCAGACTCCATTGCAGGCTGAATAAATAGTAGAAATTGGCCTAAAAAGGGAATTAAAGTGGCCATAGGAGTTGGTCGGCCAGATCTTCAGAGAGGATCCATTTGCAACTCCTCTGATAAATTGAACCCCATTTTTAGGCCAATTTCTACTATTTATTTAGCCTGCAAAGGAGTATGGCAGAGACTCAGCAATGACAGTCTATACTGTAACCATTTTACCACGTATTTGATGCTGCCTGGTCAATTTGATACTGTATTGCAGCCACCCAAAGATCTGCTTGGAGATAAGAATAAATTTATAGCTCACCAGGCGAATCTGCGATCTCTAAAAGGGGGCATTTCCGGATGCAATACGGCTGACATCCTCTCGGCCACCGGGGGATTTTCTAGGAATCATCCGATGTTTTCAGGCCAATGAGTCGTATAAGATGTGATGGGGTGAAGAGGTTTTGAAGCGACAATTGCGCAACGATTTGTAGACATTTCGACTACCAGACGATCAAGAAATTAGACAGAAGAGCGTTATTGTATCCAGAAGCGTGCCTATCTACAAAGAGTTGGCATCAGGCACGTCCCTGGATTGTCTCTAGATCTGCTTATCTTATCAAAGGCACAGTTGCCAAAGGCATGGTTCTGGATACGCGTGGACTATCCAGAACCCGATCATGGTTCTGGACTCTCTAGTTCTATGCCTGGTTTTGTTACGGTGAGGATACTATTTTTTTGGTTGCATATCCATTGAAGAACGCACATTTCCCCAGGCACGGTTCTGGATATTCTGGACTACTGCAGCCTGAAACGTACCTGAGCATGGTTCTGGATTAAAGTACGGTTCTGGAAATCTCAGTCATTGGCAGTGTCACGCCGGCTTGATAGGGAGTCACAGACTTATATACATGTGCTGCAGTTCGTATAGTACAGTTGGAACTCTATTTTCTAACGAAGGTTTATAAATGAGAATATCCGTATGTATAGCGTAGCATCTTGCAATTTTTGTACATAAAATGAAGTTGCTGATAAAAGTGACGTTTATATCTTGATAACTTTATCGTGTCTGAAGTATGAAATTAACAATTGTGACCCTCTCGTTAAATATAGAGAATAGATTGCTAATATAAAACTGTGATGCTGATATATCTTTAAACAAAAATATTTATCTATTTTCTTTACCACCATTTCTGACCCAACAGACAATATTTTAGAAAATGAAATTTGCCCTATACCTTGATCTTCCTTGTGAAGACTGCGAGTATTAACTTAACGTTATAACATAAGCTGATGCTCACATATCACAATTTACTTTTACTTTAAGACATGTAAATTTTCCTCGGACAATAACAAGATTCTACACATGGAATTGGTTTGAAAAAGAAGTGATACAAAAACAATTTTGAATGTCAATGGGTAGATACAATTTTTTTTCAATTTCTATCAAATGCTGCCGACTTCAAATCCAAAGAGAACAAAAAGTATCACAGAATTCATTTTAAAATAAAATAAAATAAAATTAAATTAAAATCAAATTGGCTTCCACGATTCTTTTAAGTGCCCCGTTCATGTACTAGTACTGATACGTAGATTTCGAGAATTCTACCCTATTTGGACCCTATTTGGTTAAACTTAAAAAAATACTTTTTTGCAATTCTGATAGTGAGCATCACAATTGAGACCTCCTAATCATTTCCTCATTTTGCAGTAGGTATCATTTTATTCATGTACATTATGTAAATCAGAAAATATGTGTCTTCGAGCTGTTTATGACTTTGTCGTGATAGAGAAATTGCGGTTGATATACTGTGTCTATTGTCAAAGATGCTATACAAGATATGCTCTTACAAAGCAATGTATAATTTTGTACTTTGTAAATATCTATCCATGGGAAAATAAATCTGATCCTGCCTTGTCACAAAGAGTTTTGACTAGTTGCTGAAATAAGTCACCTCACAGTTCTTAGTGCGCGTATGAAGGCTGATGAATTTTGGTTTATGTTCAAAGTCTAAAAGCATCCAATGCAATTTCATGGTGGAAATCAACAACAAATATTCTGGATGAGAAAATCTGTCTGACACTTATATTTAATGCCATTTCTCAGCACATTTTCATTATCATTTTGTACATGAAGAGTATTATGAAATAGCCCCAAAACAAGCTACGCACGGAGTCCCTTAGATTATTTTCAAGGTACCACCAATAAATAGCTACATTATGTAGACCCAGCCTGAGATAAAAAAAACAAGCAACCGTTTTTGATCAGCGACAGATATCAGTGCAGTATGCTATGGGATAGGGCTGCTTTAACTAAGCACATTAACTACATGTGTGCCAATTTTGGCGACTTTAGACAAAAGGTATGAAGCTGGACTATAACAAATAACCAGAGACGGGGGGCGCCACAGACTTTCTGCAACCTATGATCCACGGAGTTACGTTCGTTATCTGCGTGACGCCACGAAAATGGTGGATTGGTCATTCCGTGACAAAGACTAGAGTTATACAGTCGAAAATTTGGGTGAGTCCAATTTCTTGTGTTGGATATTGCAGTTCAAACTTGTTTAAAAATGACCAGAACATTGACTTTGAAAATCCAGTTTTACTGCCCTGGAATCGTTTTGCGTGCCTTTAAACTTGTAAACAGTCCCTTGTCTAGACATGTTGACATTAGTTCAGTCTCAGACGCCTTATCCTCTACCTTACACACAATCCTCTATACCGTCAGTCTGAAAGCCTTTATATTTTAAAACCACACAGTACAGTCTACCCCTGGCTATAGTCTACCTATAGTACGGGATCTACATACAAAGAAAGACAAAGATGAACTGGAAAGGGTACAGAATCAAGCTGCAACATTCTGCACGAACAACTATGAAAACGGTGTTACATATAGTGAAATGGAAATGGAATTTAAAAGGAACCTACAGTGGGTGACACTGGAAGACTGAAAAAATGTCCAGACTATGCATGATGTACAAAATGACTAATAAACTGGTGGACGTACCAACTATTAAGCACCTAATAGCAGCTCTGAAAAGAACAAGAAATAGCCATGCCTTCAAGTACCAGAGTTTTCAACCAAGAATTGAGGTGTTCAAAAACTCATTCTGTCCTAGAACTATCGCAGAGTGGAACTAACTGTCACCAAGTACAGTAGGGGCATCATCATTAGATAGCTTTAAACAATGTTTAGAGTTAGAAGTTCAAAGGTTAGGTGTAACAAGTCGTTCGGGGTAATGTAGCCAGCTGCCGCGTGCCTGCGAAGCTGGTTTGTTACGCCGAAGAGCATTTATACCGGCTATGCAAATACAGATACAGAAGCTGGTGTGTTACGCCGAAGAGCGGTTATACCGGCTATACAGATACAGAAGCTGGTGTGTTACCGGCTATGCAGATACAGATACATTTCACATTAGACTTTCCAGTCAGGCGTCAAGAATATTATCCCTACTACTTTGTACACCCGCGTCAATGTGTTATGCGGCTTTATAGATAGGTTCATTACACTGTTGAGCTGAATTTAGTCCGTAGAGAGCGTATTTCACCTTGTAAGTAGCTTTAATAGTGATATAACTACCTATGAAGGCTCATTTGGATTGCTTAGTGGCAAAATTATGACTCACTTAAGTACTCTAATTTACGTTTATTTGGGTTTAAAAACCTGACTCGAATAGAATATTGGCTTATACGAGATGTAGAGTCAAAAATGTTGAGTATAATGTTAAATAAGGACATTTATTATTTAAATTCTACATCTGTTGCCAGGCAAAAAAAGGACTGCTGACAATACTCTTCTGAGTGGCTGTCAACAAATCTATTGATTGTTTATTTGCACATGAAAAATATATAAAAACACTTACATATTTGTAACATTAAAACGTCATGAAAAATGGCAATGTGATGACGTCATTGGCAACATTCCAATTTGGTGGACCATATCATTAGCCCAGTTGTAATTAAAAAATCAAAATTAACACACATTTTGTTAAAGTTTTCTTGAATACGTTTGGGTACCTGTTTCTACGGTTTTATAAAAAAAATCACATAAATTGCGTACTAATGACTCCAAAGTTGTTATAATTTGATTTAATAGAACAATATCCCGAAATTCAAAACCTGAAAAAATGACGGTCATATCATAAGTAGTATTCGAGTTGCATGGGGTGGGCCCCAAATGACACCACCACCCACAACCCCCGATCCCAAGATGACCAAAAAGCCAGGTCTGAATAGGGTTAAAGTGACATTTGAATGTTCCAAATCCTTTGCTTGCACCGTGAACAAACACCCGACGCAAATGGCGTCTTCTATTCACTGTGAATACAGACATCCTAAGCGTGAACACACAGACGACGCAGATGATGCATTTTAGTCAGGATTTTCGAAATTCCGGTTTAAGCCGGGTCCCAGGTGTTTCTATCGATAGCGAGCCTGATCGCTGGTTTAATGGAAGTTTGTAGCCGGGTGGGGAATATTGTATACACCAGACAAGAGATAAAAACATTGCGGGGGACGCAGACAAGGACGTCTGTCAAGATTTTTCGTCAACCGGGTTTATTATTGTGGGGCAGGCTAGCTGGGGGCCTGCATGGGGGGTCTGGCAACGCTTAACGCTCGAAAAAAAAATAATTAAAAATCGTCTTTTAGGAATATGACAAAAATCCAAACGTGAAATTTTTATAATCACTATTATGTACATTTCTGAGAAATATTGTGGGTTTTTATTGAAGCCCTAGCTTGAAAATTCAATTTTTACAAAAACTGAGCGTGGCCTCATAACTATTGATGACGTCATCCTGAGGTCATGAAAATTTGCATAAATTATCGTCTTGCAACAAGACACTTTGTGACAAAATTTCAAAGTCCTTACTTAACTGCAACATGTACTTTTAGAAGACCCTAAAAGTCCTGAGGCATGGTTATCTCACCTTAATGTAGCTTGATTTGGACATTAGGCCATGTTGATTTGATTATATGGATGACATCCGCGCGCGCATGAATTTTCGGCCGTTTCCAAAAAAAAAAGTTTTCAACCATACTGTCAATCGTACAAAACAGTTGCAAAATGAGCAAAAATATACCATAAGTTACAAAACAAATTGATAAAAAATATACCAATGTCGTAGAATGCCAAAATCAAACGAAAAAAGACGAAATTGTAAAGAAATGAACTTGAAGACTAGATTATTCGCCAAAGCATATTCTGTGCCATTTGCTCAACCCTCATGACCACGTAGATTTCATAATAAAAAGAACTTTTTTTTTTCAAAACTTTTTTTTATTCGCACGCGCGCATCAGTTTTGGGGCTCCCGGAGGATGTCATCCGTATAATCAAATCAACATGGCCTAACGGAAGATCAAAGAAAGGCCGGCAACACGTAATGATGACTTGAAGGCATCCAATGCAATTTCAGTGCGGGAAAACTGGATTTTCGAACTCAATCTTCTGGTCATTTTTTTCATGTAATAAGGTGAATCAACCCTATCATAGTGCATTCTGATATCTGTGAGTCAAAAATGTGATGTTGCAGACTGAAAACGGTTACTTGTTTTGTATCGTAGGCCAGCTCCAGCTATTAATTGGTGGTACCCAAAAAAATAAAGAGATGCCTTGCGTAGCTTATTAAAGGGATATACATCGATGATATATATACGAATATACGAATATGTGATAATTATTTAAAATATACGAAAATGTGATAATTATTTAAAAAAAAACTGTGGTAAATGTTAATATCAGTCAGATTTGCTCGTCCAGGATATATAGCAGTCTTGTTTTGCTGGATATAGAGAACTTTATTTTATTATTTTTTATTTCATTCACATGGATTTTTGAGCACTAAATAGGAAGCACTTGTGCTTATGTGAATCCGCTGCTCATAAAACATAATACAAAAAATGTAAACATAAAGATGACATAAAATATAACATAAACATAAAATGAAGGTGGCTGGCGTACCAATACTTAGAAAACTTTGTTGGCACAACAAAATTTCGGCGACTTTCTTATATCTTGGACTACATGTAGACACACAGACTGATACGTGGGTACAACAAAATCGGCCTACGTACTATAGCAGCCCTGCAGACTAGGATATACTGGTAGCAGGGCTTTTTCTTTTGCCGTCCTGAAATTGCATTGGAATACCCTAATCGGTAAAATACCGCGCATTCACACACGTAATGCGCTATAATAGGGCATTTGTACTGGAAAAACTAAACTGCGAAGTGACGCAGTCCGGAAGCCTAAGGGTTGCGTTGTAACCTTTGGATCCTGACGTTCGGGTTAGCGTTAATTGCGGAGGATTCAAATTTGACATTAACTGTTAACACGATGAATTCGCATTAAGAAATAACGGGCTACGTGCAATTAAAGCGACCAATTACGCCTAATGAATATCTAACGACAACGGTTGACGCTAAATTTGAGATGACGGGCTAAAATTAACGGTAAATTTAAAGTAATTTTAACTCGCTACGCCTGATATACATGTAGCTCAGTAAAAGAATGCCCAGTTTGTGCCATGCATGAGAAATCAGATCTCTATCTATTGACGTTGTTCCTTGTCGTACATCTTGTATAGCACGGCTTTAGTAAGAGAGATTCGGAAGGGTCACGAAAATATGGCGTTTAATTAAAGCATTTCTGTAAGTTTTCAACATGGTACTTATGGCATAATTTCTGTGCGAAAATTACGTTCTCAAAAAACATCACGTTCAAGTTGAGGGTCTGTACGTCACGTTTTAGGGTGTATACGTCACGCATGGCAAAACGCATGAATATTTTACTTACGTACACTGATCATTGAGCAACATGTACCAAGAAAAACACTGATTGCATTTTGCTTGTCATTGTGTACTCAAAATTGACCTTCTGTGCCTGCATGAAATAGTGTCATGTGTCCTGCAAGGCAAACAGCTGCCCCAGACGCCATATTGGCGTCCTCATGACGTCACTCGAAAACGCGCTATACGTAAAGAACGTCTGGAAAATAATCGTCAGTAGAGCCGGGAGATTCTAGGTGGCAAACTTGGAGGCCATGGGAAAGGTCACAGAAAATACGCAGTCTTTGCTCTTTCATTTCTGTAGAAAATTGATAGTGTGTGGCTTGGTGGTGGGCGGGTAAAATGGACACGAAAGTTCAAACAGGCGTCATCTTGTGATGGGTGATGGACCTACAGGCTAAATTTGCATAATTATGCAAATAAGGTCCTCATTTGCATAATGGAGTGGGTTTGTGGTCGGCGGAAGGAATGTACAATCTTGGCCCTTTCATAGAAAATTGACAGAGTGGGTTGGTGGTAGGCGGTTGAAATCTACACGAAACAGGAGGCTTCTTGTGATGGGTGATGAACCGACATGCACATTTGCATAATTATGCAAATAAGATATCATTTGCATGAAGGAGTGGGTGAGTGGTGGGCGGGTGGAATCAACACGAAACAGGCATCCTGTAGTAGGTGATAGGCCCACATGCTACCGCCCGGGAGCCATCGAGTCGACATATGCATGCTAATTAAGCTGGTTAACATTTAGAGCAATGACTTTCTTTAGTGATAAATGTGAAAAGTATGATACGTGGAACTTCAAAACGGCGCAAAAATGAATGAATAGAAATGAATGAATGGATAGATACATGTACATGTAACGTTACATGAGAAAAGGTCGAACACATGTTGGGCACAACATTAAAGGAATATGAATATACAATAGGTTGGAAGCAGCAAGGCATTCAGAACAGCAAAACTGAAAATATTCGGAATAAGCCAATCTTTATGATATTGACACATACTGCTTCGCATTAGCACATTTCAATCATTATTTCATACTTTGGGTATTTAAAACTGCAGAAACAAGCCCCAGGATGGATGGTACCCTAAGATCAGCCATAGGCCCTTCCAGTAACCATTTTGGGCTGCATCAAAGTAAGAAACAAAACATTAAGCCAGAGCCTTTTCTTGTCTCCTCTTTTCATAGTTATCTGCCATCCACCTTCCGGCATAGCAACAGACATCTTTGCCCATTTTCGGCATGTTGACCACTGTCAGAAGGCAAAATTTCTTGTTTTTTTTTCCAACATCAGGCGAAAATTAATGCGCGCTGATGTCATCCATAAGAATTACTTGCTGTGGCCTAAAGCTGACTTGTGATGTTGAATAGTCCCCGGGCCACAATTGTTGATCCCGCGCCGCCACACTTTGGCCGTGTCTAAACGGAATCACCCAAGGCGGTTTACATGTGGTTTACCCCGAAGCCGGTTTCAAATGGCTCCATGTGAACGCTCCGAAATCACATTGAAAGCGCCTCGATCCCAAGCCACTTCTAGAGGTGGTTTCGAATCGGTTTCCCTGCATCGCGATTTGCGTCTGAACGCAATGTGATTTCAATGTGACTTCGCCTGGTCATGGATTACGGAGTGATATTTCTTTTTTACCATTTTCGCATGCGCGAAAATGGTAACTCAGACGAGATTGAGATTGGATGGATGGATCAACGGTTCCACCCTTCAACGGCCATGCAGACATGCTAAGTCACCGCATGTCGCTAGATGTCGTTGTTGCGACGGCCATGCAGACATGCTGAGTTGCCGCATGTCGCTAGATGTCGTTGTTGCGAGTGCACTTTTTACCATTTATGCCTTGGACGTTTGTATACTTTCCATTATGGTTGCTAATTTCAAAATCATAGTTCTATT
This sequence comes from Branchiostoma belcheri, assembly GCF_001625305.1. Lineage (NCBI taxonomy): Eukaryota > Metazoa > Chordata > Leptocardii > Amphioxiformes > Branchiostomatidae > Branchiostoma > Branchiostoma belcheri. The sequence goes on from NW_017804120.1 coordinate 2,191,785, forward strand.
AATGTTGCATAACAAAGCTGCTGACAAAACAAACTTAATTTGTCTTGAACAATAACTTGATTTTATTATTTTCCAAAAATGTTGATAAAGACATGTCTATAATCACAGTAATCAAGGATTTTAATAAACTGCATAAATTATGTCAATGAGCATTAGCAGTGTGGATTAGTCTAGATGTTCAGATTTCCATTAGCCGGCAGTCCAGAGGGTCACACGTCCGACCAATCAAGGCGCTGCAGGCAAAGCTTATTAAAAGCCTCCTTTTCAGGCGTTCCCGGATCGGTGTTTTTGTGTGTGTGTGTGGTTGGGGGGGGGGGGTATTTTTTGACCAAACGTAGATCGCACGCAATAGAAGCTCCGGCCTACATAGCTGTCCGTGGAACTATTGATATTACCTGGGTGCCTAACTTTCACCAACATGTCTTTTGTATTTTAGGAAATTAATTAATTAATGAGTGAGTGTTTAATTAACTTAAATAGGTATTGCATTGTTTGGCAAGGTATTTTCCATTGACAATTTTTAATGGATCAGGTTGATCAGATGATATAATGTAAACAATTATATATGATTAGTAAAAGATGACTTTTGAAGTTCTCTTCGAGTATTATTTTAGGGTTGAATCAGGGTCAACGCGAAAAAAAATCATGATCCGGTGATCGACATCATGCCCCCCCGCACACTTCATGTATTCAGTGTTCTAAATACCCGTCTTCAGTCTGCAATTTGCAGATAGATTTTCAAGATTTCAGGATAAAAATTACACAATCTGCAATTTGAAGAATGAAAAAAAAAACTAATGGTCCTCACAACTTCATATTCCCTTTGTTTGACCCGCCCGGCGCCCAAATCCCGCTGCGATTCAAGCCGCGGCGGCTTCCCGAGCCATGCAAATAAACCTAGTCCTGACGCCACAGCCTCCGATTTCCACCGAGCCAGCCCCGAGCGCATGCCGACAGCGAGGGATGTGGCTCAGATTTCCGACGATTTCCTTATTTAGATCATTCGGAAGACTTCGGGTAGCAAACAAAATGGCCGCCATGCACATGATTTTATACTAGTAGCTTCGCTTCTCAACCGAAATGAGGAAGTTTAACCTCATTTGCAGACTTTAGCGGCCATGGAGTTGATTTGGGGAAGTGCTGAGACGCGATTTCGCTACGGCATATGGGATTTTGCCGCGGAGGGAGTTACGTACGCCGGCAAAAACTTGCTTCAGCGATCGGCTCCAGAAAATTTATCTTTATGCTGCCGCTCAAGTCTTCGAAGGTGGTTTAACGAAGTTTATATAAATAATAAAGCCACTTTGCGTAGATCGATCTCCGTTTTCTTGCGATGGTATGAAAATTCAAGTACAGTATATTTTCAAAACGTTTGATATTTCTTTGTTCGTTGCCACATGTTGTTTATTTATCTTATTGTCATGTACAGTTACCAGCGTGAGTCTGAGTCGAGCCATTGTTCTTATGTGGCCGTTAGCACATGTTGTTTAAACAGACAGCAACATTGAAGAAAAGAACCGAGTTAACAGACATCGGCACGTTCCTTGAAGTCAGGTTTCCCGCCGTATTTAAATAAGAAATGTGTGGGCCCGCGGCGTTTTGAAAAGACGCGACGCGCTTTGGAAAGACCCCGCGCCGTGGCTCATTCAAATTCGCTACATTTTTTGCTAAGTTTAATGTCTTCACCCACGATTTTTGACCGTCAATGTTGACGGTAAGGACTTAAATTTTTACCGTCCGACGGGAAAAAATACCGTCAATTGACGGTAAAACGGGCGCTGGCTAAAACCCTGGTTGAATGTCACGAGGTTTGTAAACTTAGATGTTGGGGACAAAGCCATAGAAGAGATTTTGAATAAAATTATATATATATATATTAACGTTACTTATAATTTAAGTTAAAATGTACTTTTGTGTCTCATTTTTTTATTCTGTTAAAAAGACTCTTAAAAGAGAGAAAACAGGTTATAAACTGTTATATACTTGATTTTTGTAATGTTTTAAACTTAAAGAGTTGAAATATAGAAGTGCATGTTCTCTCATTATATACAATGTTGATGAGAACTAGAACCATTTATATAACTTAGGTAAATTGAAATGCTAGGATGGGGAAAATGTTCGTAAAAACTGTAAGCCTGTAAGCGGCGAAAATGGTCAGCTTTTGCAGAAGCACTTGTTTTATATGCAATACCAACTTTTACGTGGCAGCAACTTAAAGAGCAGTAATGGTCAAATAATGTGTCCGTTCTAGGGCGAGCTTCACCGCCTCTGGCGGGACCACGTCGGCATTCGGCCGAGATACGCTGGGAGGGGGGCATCAGCAAGCAGGTCGTTGACCTCTGACATTAATAACACGCCGCCTTGCGTGTTATCATCAAACAGCAATAAATGTAGCTCAAGCGCATTATGTTCGGACACGGTTTCACAGGTGTGTGTGGCACGTGGACCAGATGTGAGGCCATGATGTGAGTTACCCGAATCGCGGTTTGGGTGATTCCGTATAGACACGGCCTTAGAAGCTCCGCACAGTAGGCTAGACTCGCCCAGACCTTATTAACTGCGTCATTACGGTACAAACGTGCACACACACGTGTGTGGTGAATGGTAGTCTGTGTGTAACAACGCGGTTTTAATGAGAGTGGGCGCGACTCTCTGAGGGCCATCGCCGGAAACTAACCTCATTCTGTCAGACTAGCTCAAAATGGTTACATAATTGAAGACTCCCAGAGCTGTTTTGTGGTCGTAGGGCATCCAATGCAGTTTTTAGGGCTTGGAAACCCAATTTTTCAAAGTCAATATTCTAGTCACTTATCTACATACTGAGTTGAAACCACAGTATCCCAATGTATATTGACCCTCATGGAGCAATTTGTTTTTGTACTGGTATCTTTTTTTTCGAGCCAACAGGTGGCAAATGGTAACTGCTTGGGTTGGTAAATTGATATACTGCCTGGCCAATATGAAACTGTCTTGCAAGCACCAAAAGATCTGCTTCAATGGAGATCACGAATTGCAAATCAACGATACACTAGCTAGCTACTAGCCTTAGGGTAGTCGAGCTTAGCCTCTACCAGGCACCGCGGATCGCTGGAAAAATAGTAGAAATTGGCCGAAATAAAGGAATACTAGTAATATACCAGGGGAGGTAGCCGGCCAGAGAAGATCCAATTCGCGACCCGTGGTTCTCTGGCCGGCTACCTCTGGTATACTATCTCTTTATATCGGCCAATTTCTACTATTTTCCCAGCGATCCACGGTGCCTGGTAGAGGCTAAGTCGAGCCCACTATTTGTGACAATATCCGTTAGCTTGAGACAGAATCAGACAGGTGTCCGGATATTTCAATACTCAGACGGCCCACACCGGAACTCTCACTATTTCCGTCCTGACTTTATAATTAATGACTCATTAATGCCGGATACTGTTATTGCACATGAATAACATGAACCTCTATAGGCCGTATACCTATTTTCCTCTGTATTGGTCCTTTGTCTATGTATTGTTATTTTTGAAAAGCGACATCTTTGACATCAGCAAGGAGGTTATAGGGGTTAGGGTGTAGTGAGTTGTCATATAGGAACTAGTTGAATCCAGAGAAGATATGTAATATTGTAACATTTAGGACGATACAAAAAGGAAAGTAAGTTGAGTGAACCCTACTCCATTGCATTGCCAATCTGCAAAAATGTACCGTTCGTGTAGTGCAAAACATGACATAACACGGTCTTTTCTGCATGTACTAATTTGCATATTCGTGATCTCCCAAATGAGACCACAGGCCATTATATGTGTGTTTAAAGCACAGCTGTCAGCCATGTTTGTTTACATCCAAGTTCCTGCTGTCTCTCATGAGGCAACAGACATGCATATGACAGGACGCTAAAGACAGGAAATGAGATGACCTTTTCTGGGACCATGGACCTAACTTCCCGTCAGTTTCATCTGACGTGTCGAGTCATGTGGACTATACAAATAGATAGGTACGAAAAAACAAGCAAACGCACCAAAAATTCCGTACATCAGGTAAAAAGAGGTGGGCGATTCTTTACTGAGCGGCCAGCGTATATCATTACAAACGCTTGACGGATTTCATACGCTTTTGAAACACGTTTTGTAGCCTCTACTAGCAATATGTCGGCAGCTTTGGTTATGATTAGTTGCAAATGAACCCACGAATATAAATAAAAATATCATTTTGATGCCCCATACATCAATGTAGCACTACCTTCTAGAGCTACAAAAGCAATTTCAAGGAGGCAAAACTGGATTTTCAAAGACAATTTTCTGCTGATGATTCTTTTAATGTTGTGAGTTGAATCCAGTCTATCCCATGGCATACTAATATCTGAGAGAACAATTTCAGTGCGAATCTACTTCGCTAGGTGTCGCTGCTACATTGCAAACCATTAAGTTTCGGACAGCATCTTCACACTAAATCAGCGCCACATAGCTGCAGTGGGAGGTAGAACAAGTCATTGTCGACAAATAAACCTGCAATGGTTGGGTCAGAAAAACTTTTCGGTTTAGCCATGATGTAGCATGGGTCTGTATATCAACAGCATAACTCGAGAAGTTGTGTAAGAGATTTGGTAGGTGGGTAGTGGTTGTGAAAATGAAGGTTAAGTTTGAAAATGATTCTCCTATCACTTTTCTATGGTACTGCAGCAGACTTTGAATGTATGTACTTAACACGAGAAGTTGTGGATGGATCTTAATGATAATTGGTAGGTGAGTAGAACTTGTGGAAACAAAGGTGAAGTTCAAAATGGTTCACCTAGCATTTCCCAATGATACTGTAACAGACTCTCTGTGTTTGTGTATGTATGTGTCTTTGTGTACAAAATAACTTGAGAAGCTGTGTGTGTGATATAGTAGATGAGTAGGGGACGTGAAGACTAAGACACAATAAAAACAAGCTCCACGGTATATTTCGGCAAGGTTATTATAATTATCATTGTTTAGATTACAAAAGGGATGCGACATTTGCACATATACTCATTTCAAAGTACAAGAATCACCTGTTTACATCTATGTTAACAAACAATTGAGCCAAGGCATAAAAACAATATGCAACCTGAAAGATGGACAAAGTGTAATATGTCAGAGGTTCAATATGACGTCGTCTCAAAACATTATAGAAAGTCAACCAAGTCTGACAATTTGGGCATATTCAGGGTTTAAAAACATTCTTATACTTTAGGAACAGGAAGACATTGAATTCTATTGGACAGCTCATGTTACACATGTATGGCCCCAAAGGTATGAAATTGGCACATTTCAATCTTAAAACGAAAAGGCTCCGCCACTGAGGCATTGCCAAAAATGGAAGAAATTGAAATTTTCCAAATCTTATCCACCTAATCTTAACATTCGGTGAATCGTATATTTTGGTTTATGCAGGCAGCACCTCCTTTTGTAAAATGGAATGGCCTATCCCAAAGATTAGTAATACATGTATATGCTTTGGTACGGTCATTCCATTCCGTAACAGGGGGAGTCTTATATTAACACTCTGATGTCAGGTTTATTTTTTGTTAGCGTTACAAGCCGATACCTAAAAACTTCTGATCTACAGATGTAGCCACAGTCCCTCTACACTTGCCACACAAGTTCTTTCAACAGCAGCCAAATGCCAAGAAAAAAAAGAAATGACAAAAAAAAAACCTTACAATTCTCGCTTAGCCATGGTTTACACATTTGTACACTATACAGATTTTGCGGCAAATAAATATACATAAGATTTGTACATAATATTGACAACCATTACATTTTGCACAATCCAGGAAAAAAAATAAAAGAAGTTAAAGCCTAAACAGGTAAAATGTAGAATTCTACCTGGACATTCATTTGCTGCAGCCATATTGGACTATTTGAAAAAAAATAATAATACCACCAATACCTTTTCTCAATATACTAAACACAACTATCATGTATGTAAACTGATTTCACAACAATGAACTTAAAAACACGGAAAAAAAGCAGAGCAGGCTTTGCAAATGTAGAAAATGCTTTGAGAAAACGTAGTTTGATTTAAGAAATTTTGTCACCATTGCCAATGTATGTTAAGTTGCTTTCGAGGTTTACAGTTAAAAAAAAATCTATTGTCAAAGACCAAAGGTCATGTCAATGCCAAAGGTCAGGTCAAAGGTCACATCAAAGTCCAAAGGTCATGTCATGACATAGTCCTAATGTTGTGTTGTATTGCAGATGTCAAAGCATGAATTAACCCTAACTGAAGGAACTACCCCACCAATATTTTTCACTGCCTTTTACACAAAAATAGCATCAACAAACTAAACCAGACAATACACACAGCAAAGTAAAGAAGTGGAGAAACCAACATGTCCGAAACACGCAAGAAACCCGCCGTGCAACACTACACAGACCTTACTATAAGACTGACAGTATTGTTTCCGCCCTTCCCCATGTATAAAGTATAGCATAGGAAACCCAAATTTTCTCCAAAGTTTACCAACTTCTGGAACTGCACAATTCTATTCTTATTTCTTCTATACCACAAAAATACCCCCTGAAAAAAAGAGCATTAAAAGAGGCCAATTGTACCTCAACATACTTTCTGTGAACAATATTTTGAAGATTTTGGTCTGGCCAAGAATTAACTGAACCAGAACCATACTAACTTAGCAAGGGCTTGTTCACCAGTAGTATTTAGGATTTTGACAGTAGTAAACTAGCTGCTGACAGTCAAGTTTAACCTTATCCCTGCAGCCTAACTGTAATGTGTAGTTTGTGCCAAATGGCTACATTAACAGGGAGATGGTTAACCTTCTAATGTGCTTTGTGCGAATTATAAGTAATGTAAATATGGATGCAAAAAATCCAAAAATATAGTTTGAAACACGCATGTGCAGTGTGGTGCATTATGGGTAATATGTCAAAGTTGAAAGTTCATGGTCATTCTTTATTGTACTGCCAGGGGTCTTTAACCATGACATATTACCCACAATGCATTCTACTGCACATGCCCAATTCAACCTGTGAACCAGCTTATTCAAATGGAATCATGGGAAAATATGATGTGACAGCTGGTGATACCAAGAAGGGGGGGGGGGGCGTTAGATTCTTATTCTATCAATAAAATCTAAGTTCAATCAATCATAATTATCTAACCCTATCTTATAACAGTCATAGAGAATTCATTCCTCGTTTCTTTCATGATTTTTAAATCAAGATCTCCAGAAAACTGTGCATGATCACAAAATGTTTCAACCCGACCTAAAAAATACCCTCTTGTATGTCATGAGTGCTACAGAAAGCCTTGCAATCTTACAGCTTATTTTCAACATTATCAATTGACAAAGGCAAGACATTTAAACAGCTTCCTTATCATAAACATCTTATCTTTACCTATCTGTCATTTTAAGTACACAGCCATCTAGAAAAGACTGAATTAGAAAAGTTAAGAAAATAGCATGTTCTTTGTCAAAATTTCTCTACATACACACAACTGCTTAGCAGCTGTTAGAACCCATCTACACAACACTGGGGTGACATCAGCACTACTCGTGTGGGTGTGATGTCATCAGTCTGGGTACACAAATGTCATGGCAAAGGTCAAGCGGTATGACCTTGACTCTGGGGCTGACCCTAGCACCGCCATCCCTGTTTTGCACAACGCCTCAAAACTACAACTATACAAGTCTGTCTGTCGTCAAACCTTCCCCCACATATCCTACAACTTTCTTTTCAAAAAATGCAGCACGCAATATTCAATAAAACAACCAGTTAAAAACATGTGGTGCTGCTGTCATACTTTTTTTCTATTGCAGGAAATTTGACACAGAGTAGGCCTCAGAGTTGGAGGGGACGCTAGCAAATCTGTCAGCCAGTTGAACTTTCTTTCTTAGGGATTTCGAAAGAAAATCTGTGACACACATGTGCAAAATTTGACTTGCTCTTCAAACCGATGTTTCCTGACTGAAAAATGTACATTGTACCGTCCCCTGTATCTCTGGGGCCTACAGTCGAGTCCAAATAACTGGTAGGTTTAGATTCTTCTGGAGTTGAAAAATTTGGAACTTTGTGCTTTACTCCTCTTGGCAAAGTGAAGGGAAGGCCTGATTGTCAAGTACACGTCGACCAATGGCTATCGAATAAATTTGTACAACAAAGGTGCCATATGGGGTTTTACAAGTGAGGGTGTGAAAGGGGTTTTAAAGATCTGTATTTTTTTTGTGATAACTCATGTTTTATTCAGGAATCTACCGGTAAAAGAACTTCAGGCGACACTACTCTGACCAGAAATAAAACTTGCATAGAACTTTTTTGTCTTTTTATCTGATTCAAAGTTGCAACAAACAGCTATTTTCTTCATTCGGGATTCAAGACACGTCTATACAACAAAATTTGTACAATTCTATAAACATTATCAAATTGGGGAATAACCGTATCCCCCTTCACACCCTCAGGAGGCTATGCTAGGGGGTGGGGTGGCCCAGCTACTGCTATACCAGCTCCAGCTGTCGGTATCTTTTCCTCAGGTTGGACACAGGGTCTTTGAACAGGAGGGGGTCCAGTCTCATTTGCGAGCGTTTCAGCGGCATGTAGCCGAACAGATCCACGAAGCCGTTCATGCATGTTTGCCGCTGGGAGAAATGGTTGGGGTCGGCCCAGCGCGACGACTTGCTATTCCCCTGCAGCATTGTCTCTTTGTACTGCTTCTTCTGCGTGACCTTGATCGGCGGCAGTTTGGTGACGTGCGAGACCAGGAAGTTCATCAGGATGTCCTCACAGTTGTCGCCCTCGTCCACCAACCGCCGCGCCTCCTCAGGCAACCAATGGGTGTACAGGAAGTTGTAGTATCTGAGAAAAAAGTAGCAGCAAATTGGTTAGAGCAGATTCAGGTTGCATCTGGAAAAAAGTAGCTGCAAATTGGTTAAAGCTGATTCAGCTTCCTTCAGAGACATGGGAAAGGTTCCAGTTGAGTAATACCACCTATGGTGCACCAACATTGTCACAACAGCATGCATATGCTGCTCCTGCAGTACTGGCTACATCAGATAGAGGGAGGTGCTGAATTACAGACTCACTACCAGGTAATGACAATGGTTAGCCACTCTCTTATTTCACAGGATTAAGATGTTCACGACTCTCCTGACTTAGTGTTGGCCATCAAGCTTCTAAGGCCCTGACCAGTGGAAGAGATGCTAGAACTGAGTAGGAGCATGAAGTACATGTAGTTAGGCTGGGGGCCTGACCAGTACACATGTAGAGGCTGCTAATTTCCATCTCGTAAATGGTCAATGCCATATTGCAAAATGGCTAACTTTTACTAGTTTAAGTGCCTTAGCACGGTCCGTCTAAAATGATGTTTCATGGCGTAGAGGTTAGGGTTTTAGAGCTACACTTTTGGACCCGGGCTCGAATCTGAGCTTGTGCTTAATTTACACTTATATTTAAAATTCTACATGACCCTCCCTCATATTTGCTATTAGAATATTGCTTTTTATAGCACATATTACTTTTTATTTGTTTTTGGACGCTCGAAGCATATGGCATCGACCATTTACGAGACGGAAAATTGCGTAGGGGCTACTAGTTACATGATCAGATGTAGTCAAACTACATGTACATCCCTACATACCTATGATAGAAGGCAGCCCCAGTTAGCACCATGGAGTAGTCGTTGGTCCATTTGGACGTGTACCCCCAGCGCGACTTGGCCTCGTCCCAGTAGTGGCTCCGCGCCGGGTACCCCACCACCCGGTCTGGGAAACTCTCCCACACGGCGAAGGCAAAATCAACCTACGGGACAAACACACACCATTGGCTAAAATTAGGGCTGCGTACATAAACATCAGGTACAGGTACAGAGGTTTAAGTATAGAGGTCTGGACCTGTACCTATACCTGAACAACTTGACAAATTAACACATGTACACAGTGAAGGCAAAATCAACCTACGGGACAAACACACACCGTCATCTCAGTAACGTAACATCAGGTACAGGTCCAGGGGTTTAGCTACAGGAGGGCCTGCATGGGGGGTTTCCAACAACGCTCTACGCTAAAGTTTTGAGAGCCAGCTACGTATTACGCTGACATCAAGAAGCCTCCCCATTATGTTTTACAATAAATTCCGGGTAGCTACAAAGCATTAGGTAGAATAAAAAGGGAGAATTGAATTAGAGCGTCCGTCTATGTTCTACATAAAATCTACGGAAAAGGGCATGCGGGCCCCCCAACAGGGCTGGACCTGTACCTGTACTTGAACAAATTGACATATATTCTTCTGAACTTCCACAAAAACAATAGAAACCATAATAAAACAGGACAGAATTGTAGGCCATAATGTCTTATTCAAACAAAACAGTGTGTAAACTGTTTCTCGTTGAATTCCTAGTGCCCTACAATACACTAGCGGTCCTTGAATGATCTGTTGCATATTAGTTTTGCTTGCACTGTGCACTGAAGCTAGATGTAATTTCCCCACCTCGTCTGTGTTGAGAATGGTGTCCTCATCCAGGCTTAACACGGCATCTGTCTGGATGATGTCATAAGGAAAGAAACGGCTGCTCATTTGCTGCAAGAAACAAAGAAAACGAAACATCTAAGACCCTTATATGATAAAAAAAAAGGTTAGAAACAAATCTCAACAGGCTAGATCACTGATCCAAGCTACTGGTGCTAGATGCTATGCTACCAGTGTTCGATGGTAGGCTACCGATGTTAGATGCTAGGCTACATGTGTTAGATGCTAGGCTACTGATGTTAGATGCTATAGGCTACTGTGTTAGATGCTAGACTACAGGTGTTAGATGCTAGACTACCGGTGCTAGATGCTACTATTACTAGGCTACCGGTGTTAGATGCTATAGGCTACTGGTGCTAGATGCTATCTACAAGTGTTAGATGCTAGGCTACCAATGTTAGATGCTAAGCTACAGGTGCTAGATGCTAAGCAGGAGAAATGGGCTGAATCAGCCGCAGAGCAAAATGGGTCAATACCTTTCCGCTCACCTTGCTCTGCCCCTTCACTACCATGATGGGAATCCCCGTCGGGGGCCATCTATTTTTTGCAGGCAAAGGCTTGTCACTATTCCATAGAACTACAATCTAGAACAAACAAGAAGAAAGGAAGTCAATATACATGTAACTGCCTTTCCATCAAATATCTTACAATTCGGATAAAGAAATAGATATCAAAATCTCTGCTTTGAGGTATGCTAAGAACCTTCATTGCCTTTGTGTGTAAAATGCGTACACATCCAAGTATAGGAACATATGTCAACTTTTTCCTGCATCTAAATCGGCCTGCTTGTAATGTGCTTGTAAATTTTTGACATACATGTAAATCAAAGCAGACTGACTTAAGAGCAAGAAAAGTGTGACGTTCACACTTTTCCTAACCTTGCGTATGTTCACAGTTTTTGTAAGCTTGCGTGTGTACACCGTTTTCACGTGCTAAGTTTACTGTGTGTTTGATTTAGTTGGATTTCTATTGGTGACAAAATACAAATAAATTAAACCAAACCAAACACACCGGCAAAAAACCTAACCTGCAAAAACTGTGTACGCACACTTGTAAGCAACATGTACCTGTACTTGAACAATTTTACAAATTGAGATATGTTCATCTGAACTTTCGCAAAAACAATAGAAGCCGTAATACTACTAAATTTGACAGAATCTTTAGCTTCATTCACATTAAACAGGACAGAATTGTAGGCCGTTATGTCTTATTAAACAAAACCTAACGTGAGAAAACTGCGTACACGTATGTGTGTGTGTGTGTGCAACTGCGAAGCTGGTGTGTTACGCCGAAAGGCTATACACATACAGAACATGTACTAACCTGAGCAGCATGTTTAGACATGGCCACGGCCTTGATTAATTTATAAATGGGCGCTGACTGGGAGATAACGGGTGACGTGGCCAGGATGACGGCCGTGAACCCCCGCGGCGGCGACAGACCCAGCGGCGAACGGAAGAAGGGAAAGTCCGCCAAGTTCTCGGAATATTCTGGAAGCACAGCGAGCGCGCCTGGCGGCCGGTTCCAGACAAAGGCACTTCGTGATTGGTGGGACATTATTCTATCTCTAAGTATCTGGAACAACAGAGAGAAAATAGGGTTAATATTCATCAAGTCTTAGGAAAGAAACAGAAGACACATTATATTATTTAAGTGCTACTTTTCCATTGGTCGTGACAGAGAAGCAAATTCATTGTACCAGGAAACAGGGCTCTAGCCAGCTTGAAATTTTTTTCCATCAGCCCAGGTTTATGATTGTACCTGGGGGGGGGTCTGGGGAAAACTTGGGGTTTTCAAGCCGCTAAAATTGCAATTTCCCACATTTTGAGAGGCAAATCATGGGGTTCCGTTGAGAGTGGTCATGGGTATTGGATGTTTATATATTTCTTCTCAAGATATTTGCCAATCATGCCCGCCAAGACTCAAGGTTGACAGATTGGTCTTAAAATCTTTCCGTCACATGCTGCAAAGTTCCTGCAATTGATGGAAGAACAGGTGCTGGCAGGATCCCTGACAGGGACACAAACAAACAAAGACTTACCTCTAATGTAGTAAGAACTATTCTTTCCACTGAGGAAAAATAAGTTTCCCAGAGGAACTGTGTCTGCTGCCTCAGGGCCAGGATTTTTTCAGGCGGGATCGCTCGCAGAATAGAAGGAAGCTGCAACAGAACAAAAAACACAGATTATGAAACAATTTGAACTGTAATTTCCAACACAAGACATTGGATTTTGACTGTACAACTCTTGGTCTTTGTCAAGGAATAAGCAATTCACTGCGTTTGTGAAGTCATGCTATGCAGATGGCTCTCATGAATCTATGAGCAGTGGATCAAAGGTTGCTTTCAAACAACACAAATTCATACTAGAACTAGAAAGATCCTGCAAATACATGCAGTGTAATTCCTAGTTTTATTGCAGTTACTGTACTTTTATGTTCACGGTTTTTGCAGTGACTGTACTGCCGATTTCCTAGAATTATCGCAGAGTGTAACTCGCTGTCACCAAGTAAAATAGGGACATTATCATTAGATAGCTTTGAAAGTTTAAACAATGTTTAGTCGATCGGTGTAATGTAGCCAGCTGCTACCACGCCGCGTGTCTTCAAAGCTGGTGTTACACCGAAGGGCGGTTATACTGGGAATAAAGTAGACAGATACACTTTCTTTTTTTCTGCACCTGCTGCCACCATGAACGTATACTAGTACCTCAATTTTCCTCAGTTATATGAACTTCTGCTTCTGCAAACATCAAGTGAATAGCGGTACAACAAAAGACAGGAACTTACTTGAAATAGCAGCCTTTCGTCAGCCGTAATAGTGGCTCGGTCCCACTCAATCACCTCCGAAAACGGGAGCTCCCATCCGTTTGCCTCGATAACGGGAATGCACGCTGCCTGCAGCGCTTCCAGGAAGCGGAAAGACCCGAGCCGACGCCCGCGTGGCACGAGACAGAACGTAGAATTGTGCAGGAGTGTGTTGTAGTCATATCTGTGTGGAGGAAAGGAAAATTGGTCAATAAGATGCTGAGATAATGGTACGCAATGTAGGAAAATTATCGCAAAAGTTCATCTGTGTTGGTAGTTAGGCCACACTGATTTAATTCTATGGATGACATCCGTGCGCATGTACTACCACAAATTTACAAGAACAGCTTTGTATTCCTGTGACATTTTTTTTTCATTCGCCCGCTCGCAATAGTTTTGGGGTCTTCCGGGGATGTCATCCATAAAAATTAAAATGAAGTCAGTGTGGCCTTACTGTAAGTTTATATTATAATTATAGCTAAAACTTTTGTGAAATTGTCCTAGCTTAGTGCATTTAACCAGTCACTCTGGTCTTCTTCAATACACTGAAGTGACCAGAGAGACTTATATTATTGTAATGTGGGCTGCAACTGGGGCCGACATCGTTTACCAGTGCAAGGGTAGACTGTAAAACTCGCCTTAAGCTCTTGTTTTATTTGTACTCAGCCAGGGAGGGTGGAAAACGTCCACAGAGTTGAAAAATCGAGGATGGAAGAAGTTCCAAATAGGGCTGTGTACCGGTTCACTGGACTTGGATCCGGACTTGTTTAGGTTCAAGTCCAAAAAAACCTAAAAGTCAAGAACCGAGTCCGGACTTATTTCCATGAAAGACCATTTCACATACCCCTTTTCTTTCCAAACCACCTAAAACCTTCCGTAGATTGCAAAATCTTTGCTGCAAAATGAAGAAAACATTGCCATAGGGCATCGTCAAGTGCCGGCCTCCATGTTATGTGGCCAAGTTATACCCAGACAACATTGCAAGGTTGTCAACATGCAATTTTGTATATGCCATGGGTTTAGGTCTGGACTTACAAGTCCGGAACTGAACCTAAACCTCTGGACTTGAATCCGGACCTGAACCTAAATGTGGGTTTAGGTATGCAGCACTATGGAAGAAGTTCCGAAAGACATCTGGTCAGCACATTTTCCCCACTCAAATACCAGGTTTAGATATTTACATGACCCTTAGTCTTGCCAACTTGACACCTGACCTCTAGTTTGGGAACTGTGAGTCTTGCAACTCTCGCTGTGGTTTCATTTTCCCTTTTTCAAATTTTTGCCGCAGTATCAGAAAATGCATTTTCACAGTAACTGCAGAACAGTGTTTTAACTGAGAACTGCAGAAAGTTCCTTTTATTTCTACTGCAAAATTATTTGTTCCCGCAAAAATATCTTAATTTACAGTTCTAGTCAACATAATTGTGTCATACAAAATTTCACCTAAATAGCTTGTCAATGATTTTTTGAATGAAGAGAAAGAAAAAAATTGGTAGGTACGAAACTTGTAAATCCTGTCAAATAAAGTGGACAAAATGTATCCTTGCTTTGTAAGCTAAAAAGAAGATAATAAAATTCATAACCCCATTGTATTAATAATGTTGAAAAAGGTGATCAAATATTTGTGTATGTATTCAACATCTTTTAGCATTTTTGTATACAGAAATACATTGTATTGACTATTGATAATGCAGCTACAGTGCAAGATATTGGCACCGCATACGACTTCACCAACAATCCCCATCTGCAGTACACATATGGGGTGCTAGGAGGAGCTGTTTTGAAGCTCCACTGCTACAGGTACAAACATGCACACAGCACAGGCCATGTTCGGACATGACCAGACGTCTAGACATGTCTTAACTATTGAGTCAACAAAAACTGGTCCGACCAGAACTGTAATGTCTGACAATGAGATAAAACACACGCTTGTGCCAACTTCTTTAAAAACTCTAGTGCTCCTGATCCAATATGTATGATTTATATAAAATATATATCCTCAAATCAAATCTTTTCTTTCCTACTTTGTTGAATACCAATTCTATAAGAAAGAAAAAGTGTTCCTAGCTATGGTAATACTACTTTCAGGGTAACTAGATTTAACATCAATTTTAACTTGTACATAGTACAATATAGTACTCTTGAATTGTGTTCATTTAAAATCTAAAGATATAGGTACAACGTACTTATTTTCATCAGAATAGAGTGAAGAAATAGGGCACAACACTGGGGCCTTATAAAGGTTCAAAATGAGAATCTTTACATTCTAATTCAGTTACAAACTTAGCCATAATACCATGTCTTAAAGAATTGACTTGGCCAGACAGGGGTATACGTACACCTAACCGTCACCACTTACAGCCAGGCCAACACAATAGGCGACGTCAAAGCCATTGTTTAAAATAATTACCGAGATCCGACCTCAACAAAGGGGACAACATAGTGGGGGACTGAAAACACTTAGGGTCAGACCATGATGGATTAGGGGCGGGGGAGGGCAGGATGTCACATTCTGCACTGTCTAAAAAAAACATGGAACAATATATTTCATCCATACTGTGGTATGGAGTGAAATATACATTGTAATTAAGGAAAGCAAGGAAGTAACATCTGGAAAAAAGAATGTTATTGCTAATTTGAAATTCTTCCAAAAGTGTGTCATGGAAACGATTATAAATGTTAATCAAATAATGTCAGAGGAATTATTTTGTACCCAGGTGTTTGCCATAATATTTTAATTACAAATTTGTGTTTGCGCTAATTTGGCAGATGCACTCTAACAATACATTAAATTGTTTGAAAACAGACAATATGTAGAATTCAGTGATCATACAAAATGTGATATCATAACAAAATGGATTATTCTCAGCGACTCCAATATGATGATACAGTACTTCAGATTATTCTTATCTTCAATTTCATCTATAAAGACTATAATAGCCTGTTTTTGAAATAAATTGTTAAATCTACTTCTAAATATGATGTAACTATTTTCATCAATGCAGATACAAATAAAAACTAGGTTATACAAATTGGTTTACAAGTGTCCACATAGTTAAAGAAAATATTTTCAATACTTCAAGAAAAACTTAGAATCGAAGTCAACTCTTGTAGATTCTTGTAAAACATTCAATACAAGTAAAAAAAAATCTATAATGTTGTTAGGTATACAAATTGGTTGACATGTGTCCACGTAGTCAAAGAAATATATTCTCAGTACTTCAAGAAAAGAAACTTAGAAGTCAACTCTTATAGATTCTCGTAAAACATTCGGAGAGTTTCAACGAGGCTTGGTTAGCGTGAAGAGCGTCACGTGCGAACACGGCGCGCCCACCCGATACCCGTGGGACTCCCACAATTTACGTAGGTCCTTTGGACTTCGAGTGTCGTCCACGGAAAGTTTGACCGGACTTGCTGGCACTCGAGAGAATGGGTATTGCGAGCTTGTACCGGAGAATCCCCGAGTGTGTATGGCACTAGTGCGGGCAGGCATGCGGAGTCTTTTGTGCACAGTCTGGTCAAACCATGGGAAACATCCCCAATCAATACAGCTTGGGAACACAATGCTTACAAGTACACTCCACTTCCGACACCCTAAAGAACAACCTGTCTACCCCTATAACAACATGGTGTGGTCCACACCAGCATGCACATCAAGCACGAGTCGGACCGTACCAAACTGAAAATGGGGAGTCATTTATAAATGTTCAAGTAGTTGGAGAATTGGACATTTCTAAGATTACCTGTGAACACAGGTAGACGTTGTAGAGGAGTTCTTAAGAGCGCAGGTGAGGGGATGGTGTGACAGCACTGACCTTGTCTTAACAAAGGGCATTTGCGTTACCTAATGTCAAGTCAAATGAACTTAACAAGCCTGTGGCATATAAAGTCTATAAACTTGCCTATAAACTGATACAGCAAAAAGATCAGTATATAATTCCAATATAATCTAAAACCAGGGCATGAAATAACACATATATATGTAGGACTAGGATAGTTCTGCTAAAATTGGAGCTTTGCAGGTACAAAATGTATTTCTGATTTCTACCAACAGTGGTCCATGTATCGGGTTTAAATTATACATGTAGGTTTACGTGGATTATTATCTGCTTCATTGACTGTTATGAAAGAAATTGTTATTAACTGTTATTGAAATATGAAAGAAATAACAGCAATGTTTCTTAACAGTTTGACTTTCTTTTACCACTACTGTTGTACAGAAACTTGAAAACACCATGAGTTTTATGATTGAAGTTTTATGATTCAAATGATTACGTTAAATTGGCATGGAGCTCTCTAACCCAGCACGGGGAGGCTAACATGTGTAAATGCTATTCTATACTGTAATTCCTGATTTTTTCACTGTACTTTTATGTTCACCATTTTCACTGTCACTTCTGTACTGAGTGTGACCTTATCATTACAGTTAAGAAATAATTCCTGGACTTTCTTTTTCCTGCACCTGTCGCCACCGTGGACATATAGTTCTGTGAACATGTCTAATTTTCTCAGACTGTAAAATTTTGCACCCGTGAACATTAAGTGAATTAGTACCTGTATTACCCTCCCTGGTACATACATGTACGTGCCCCCCTCCCTCATCTCAAGTTTGTTGTTATTTTTGGACTTCTCCCCTCTCCCATTGTGGGGACCCCTGATTGCTTTTCTGTTCAGGTTGGTTTAATGAAACATCTTGTTTGGGGTGAAAACTTGACCCCTGGGAGAAGCAATGACCCCTTGACCTTGAAAACATCACTTAGAACATGCCAGGCGGTTATGGGACACTAATGGTTTCCAGCAGTCGGTGGACTCACATGTACATTTTCCCACCATGAAACTGCACTGCAACTAAATAGTTAACCTACAGTGTATTTCTGGCCAGGATGGTATTTCAGCAAAAAGGTAATACTGTAAGTCACTTTATATTAGCAGTAGGAAAATTTTGCTGAGAAAATAGACATGTTTGCGGAACTATATGTTCACGGTGGCGGTAGATGCAGAAGATGAAGAAAGTCTGCATATTATTAGTTTGTGGTAATGATAGATTCGCGACGAAGAAGTGACAACAAAAACTGCAAGAAAACGGTTCAAGGCTTTTGAAAATGTAAGGTATTTAACGTACCATCACAAGTAACAGTTCTTTCAACTAATGACAGAAAGGCAATTAGCAGTTCGACCAATGAGAGAATTGCAAATAGCAGTTCAACCAATGAGAGATTGGCAAATACTGGTTCAACCAATTAAAGGATGACCAATGAGAGAGTGGCAAATAGTGGTTCAACTTTAACCAATGAGAAAATGGCAAATAGCAGTTCAACCAATGAGAGTGGCTGCATGCTCGACCAATGACAGAGTGGCTGCATGTTCAACCAATCAGATCTAGAGAGTGACTGCGGATCTGTCATCTATTTGCATTTTTCTGTTTTCATTTTGCATTCCTATCTATTGACAGAGTTGCATTATAAGCCATTGGTCTATCAATATAAACTGCCTGAAAAAAATTAGGCCGCGCCTGTTTCTATGTATGGCTCCCCACTGTAGTAACCTACATACTAAATGGTACTTTTTGTCTTTAGAGGGATCACAGTGAACATTACATTACCATCTTTATGTGTGAGGCGAGTGATTTCAAAACTCAAACCACTCAAAAAAAGGAGCCAAGGCTTAGGCCACACCAATTTAATTTCTTGGTTAACGAATTCGCCCGCTTCTTTTTTTTTTCTGATTTGCAAATAAAAATTCAGAATCAACTGCAAAATGCTCATATTTTGCCCTGAAAACAGTTGAAAACAGTCCTTTTATTTACCCTAGTTGTTACAGTTATTCCATCTTTCAATGCAGTGGTATCATTAAAAGTTGAAAATTCAATGTTTAAATTTTGAACCAGCCTGGTGTGTTGACTTCATGGCTCCTATCGTACCGTTTTGGGCCATAATAGGATGCCTAGGCCTGTTTTTATTTTTATCTTTTTTTTTCGCCCGCCTGCTCCATTATTTTTCTAGAGAAATCCGTTAGTCAAGAAATTAAATTGGTGTGGCCTTATCCTGAAAGTAATTTAGCCCCACCAGTGGTCAAATTTGATATATTGTCCCAAAGGGAATACATTTTCTTCTAGGACTCCACAATGAGAGTCTGCATGCATTTTTTTCTGCCAGCAAGCAATTTTAATTCACGGTTAATTAATCTTTAGTCTATAGTAGTTGGCCTGCTATAATTCAAATCTTGAGTCTCACTGTATTCACTTAAAAAAAACATGCTAAGGTAGAAACTTTGGCCTTAGTTAGAGTTTTAAATAATTTTTCATGTTGATTTCATAGTTCAACACTGTTTTTTCAACAAAAGAAATCAGTATTACCTGAACTGATGCCTACTTTATTTCATTTCTTTACTTGCATACCCTTTAGCCCGATGGCTTGTCTTACAGGGTTCACACTTTTTTCTTTTCATACATATAATACGATATAACAACACATACATATCACACAAAATGACATAACCGTTAGTTAAAGGAAAATAATAACTTATGACATTGTTAAGAGAATTAGCATTGTTTGAACAGCTTTTTACAAAATATCTCCCTTTGTGTTTTTCTATCTGTATTCCATGCCTTCCCTCTTTTCTATTTTTGAATGGAAACCCTGTCCAAATCCTCAAAGTCTCTTCCTTCCCGCATCCCAGAACAAGAGGATTTTCTACCCCGTCGAGCGAAGAGCTTCCCTACTCCACACCGTGACTCGTTCTTCCCAGCAGGAATTTTAATCGCTTTGTCCACGACAAGGTTGCCGGGAATTCCGTCCTCTGTCCTGTTGCCATAGCAACGGTCACGGACGACCTCACTTCAACCGGTGCTCGCACATTTGCATCAGGTTGTGTGTACTGTAATTCACTTTATATTCGCGGTAGCAAAAGTTGCACGAAAATGGACATATCAAGCCTCGAAATTAACTTTTCTTCCTATTGTCCCTGCACTGTCCTAAAATAAATCTCAACTGTCCCGAAATGAGGATGAACTGTCCCAACCTGTTTTTTTTTAAGTATTGTATAAACAAAACTTGAAGTCAACTTTGTTTTGCTTATGTCCACTACCAGGCCCACTATAATTGCTGAGTAGAAAGGAAATTCGGGGGGCCTTTTCCGGATCCAAAAGCCGGGACGTGTGCCTGATAAAAAAAAAAGGAAGGGCTGACATTCTAATGTTGATTATTTTTCTATTCTTTGTCCCAAAGTGTCTTTTTAGTTGTCCTCAATTTGACTGGTCAGTGGCCATTGAAACACTGTTAATTTCGAGCCCTGCATATTTGCAGAACTATATATTCGCGGTGGCAACAAGTGCAGAAAAAAGAAAGTCTGCGAATTATTTGTTCACGATAATGATGAGTTCATGGTACAAAAGTGAACGCGGGAAATCACAGATATAAAAGTACTGTGAAAAAATCCTGAATTACAGTAAGGCGTTACCAATTCATTTGTTTGTTTCTTTCGATGTTGCAGAAAGTTAATGGAGTGGGAAGATAAAATTAGAACAGAAGAAAGTTGTCCTACATATATATATAAAATGACACCACGGAAGTGACAAAGACAGCATGCATGAGAATGTTTCAAACAACATATTTTTAACTTTTAATGCATGGATAAATTGTCCAGGACAAAAGATACAAACGGAAGTTCTGCTGCAGTACCAAGGTCAGCCACCAGGAGAACTATATTTAGCCTTGACCTTTGTCTTCCTACAACCTACCAACATTCCAAATATCATCACAATCCATAAAGGCGTTCTGAAGTTATGCTGACTACAAATGTGCAGAAACACACACAGACACACAGACAGACACACCAAAAACAATACTTCCATTTTCCATGGAGGTAACATTTGGCAGACAGGTCAGGTTTAGGCAGAAACTTTCTAAACAAGCCACAGGAGACATGGGGACACAGCACTGCAATACTAAACACACCAATCCTGGCGGGGCACCAATTTTGATTGACATCTCCTTGGCACAACACCTCGGATCTACAGTCAGGACCATTCCCTCTACTGTATCCGGAACTACCCAGGCTGACAAGGGGCACAAAACTGTCGGCTCATCACCGAACAACTTCAATTAGTCATGCATGACCAACCGGAAAACTTGGAGCAAAGCGATGGCTTCCTTTTGTGTCAGGATTACAGGTCAAGGGTTAGAGGTCAGCGTGATACAGGGGTTACCGTAAATTCAATTTTTTTCCGGGGGATTTAATTTTGAGGTCATTTTGTGTTGGGAAGGAATGTTTCCGTGGTACTGTTAAGATTCTTGCGAAAACTTTTAGTTACGTCCTTTAGATTGTGGTTGAAACATTTACTTCAATTTAGTAAAACAGCATTTTTTTCACAAAAATTTATTACTGTAGTTCACAAATTTTCTGCAGTACTTTTATGTTCGCAGTTCCATTTTCTCAGACCGCAAACTTTTGCTACTGCAAATATAAGGTGAATTACAGTGTGAAGTGCATTCTCAGGTATAGATTGAAAAACTGTAAAAATAAATCCACTGCCAAGATATACAGTGAAAGATAACACCTACTGCTGATTTCCAAATTACACTTTTTAAAAAATTTTGTTGCTATGGAGTAACCTGTAGGTTTGAACTTTTGTTTATTCATAAGAATCTCAAATCGCCCTCTAGGCTACAAGAATTAATAGCATGTCAACAAGTTATTAATTATATCCCAATTTTTTTCATTAGTATTGCAGACAGACAGTCTGTGTGTGATCGACCATGCCCACACAAGTGGAATACAAATTTCATACAGTTACGCTGGGGAGGTTTGAAAGGTGCCAAATGAAGGATTAAGTTAGCAAAACTGAAAATACTCAGGTTAATTAAATCTAGATTGACATTTTAGTACATTTGCAGCATCATTGCATACATGTATATTTTAAGCACTTATAAACAGTGGCAAATTCATATTATTTTTTATCTACCATCTAAAATTCATGAACCTAGCATGTCTAGATCATGAGATATCAAAACTGGAAGTTCTGCTGCAGTACCTAGGAAAGCCGCCAGGGGGCCCAAAATCTAATCATTTTGAAGTCATATCAAGACCTACCCACTTACCAAGTTTCATGACAATCCATCCAAAGCTTCTTAAGTTATCGTGCTACTATGTAAACCGCGCACGCACACACACACACACACACACACACACACACACACACACACACACAAACGCTATGGAAAACATAACCTTCTTAGCCCAGCAAAAAGCATGTAAGCCATTCAAATTCCAGACAAATTTTTTTCCACATAGCATCTACAGAAAGGCACAATAAACATTGTGTCAACGCGATAAACAACCTGTCAAAAACTGGCACATTCCGCTAGCATGGCCAACCCTCAAGGATTACAACAACATAGCTGAAAACAACATGCATGTCAAGAAAACAAAAAAAGAAGGACAGTTTGTCTAGGCATAAGCCGTTAGGCCACACCAATTTAATTTCTTTGTTAACGGATTTTTTCTAGAAAAATAATAGAGAGGGCAGGTGAAAAAAAAAAACACAAAGGCTTAGGC
>NW_017804120.1:2214669-2248469 GCF_001625305.1 Branchiostoma belcheri
GAAGTCAACACACCAGGCTGGTTCAAAATTTTAACATTTTGAACTTTTAATGATACCATTGCATTAAGATGGAATAACTGTAACAACTAGGATGAAAAGGACTGTTTTCAACTGTTGAGGGCAAAATATGAGCATTTTGCAGTTGATTCTGAATTTTTATTTTTATTTGCAAATCAGAAAAAAATGAAGCGGGCGAATCCGTTAACTAAGAAATTAAATTGGTGTGGCCTTAGTGTGTGTTATGGGTGGTTAAGTCACGACCTGAATGTCAACAAACTACAGATCATAACTTACTTTGAGGGCTGGTATACGTTCTTTACGTACATCAAAGAAAAAGGCCGATTTATACGTGGGAAAAATTTGAGATATGCAGTTTTGGTACTTCAGATTTTTGCCCACATGTAAATTGCGTCCAACTCTAAGGTTTCTTTCACCAGTGAGTTGCTGTGTGCTGTCACTATCTTGTTATGCCTCTTCACAAAGCAATAAACAAATTACTTCAGTACTTACCACCAATCTAAAATCCATTACTGGTTACTGAAGAACCTTTGGAATGAAGTGCACCCTTTCTAAGAATACACAGTAAGATTTTTTTACTGAAAATCATGAAACTTTCGCCATAGTTTAAAATTTCGTGGTAGGAGGAAAAGGGAGGTTTTAACTTTGTGATAAATTCATGAAAGAAACAATTTTGTAGCACAAAAGCCATGAATTTATAGAGGAAAAGACATCTTAAAACAATGAAAAAAGTATGGGAAATTTTCGCAATTTACTATAACTTGACCTCAACAGGCCCATGTCTTTTCCACTTCTTGGGTCCTAATTCTAGTTTTGTATTTTCTTCTATTCCAGTAAGCACACTCAATACAAGAACCTCCCTTATTCCAAAGGACATGCATGTATAACTCTCTCACTAACCCTCGCTGACACCTGGTTCATCACTGGACAAACCTCATTGAATCTGCGCTCACAAAAGCGACAGTTTTGCCCCTCATTGCCCTACATGCCCTGAACTCTTCCCTCTCTAAGCATTAGATGTCAGCCTAAATTATCTAAACTGACTCTAAAGGCTGTTGCTTCCTACTAGTGACCTATGGAGGAAGTAATTGAATATATAGAAGAGGAAGTGGCATTGTGAGTTACGTTAGTGAGTTATATGTATATTAATACGGTATCCTACAACTTGAATATATATAAACAGATAAGCAACTACCTGTTAACATTTTTTTACCTTTGATCTCAAGGTCATGACCTTTAACCTGCAAATCACCTAGTAATGACCATGACAATAGCTTTATAAATATGATTTTACTAACAAAAAGATTAAACATACATGTAATATTTTCAGATTTAAAAGCTGATTTTCTTTGAAAACCAAAGAGTAGTAGGATATGATGTCTTTTAAAACTGATCTTTTGCTTTTTACTCTGACCCTCATACTTGAATTTCACCTTCACAGTCCTTTCACCGGGAGCATTCTTTGTTTTCCTTCCTAAATCCTCTTACTCCCTCCTAGCATAATTGACTGACCAATGAATGGACTGCTCTCTGAAGTCCCTTAATTGATTGACAGGTGGGAGCCTCTTACTTCCTCACCTTCCCTGGGATCAGGGATAATCTGACAGAGACCATTCTAATGTGTCTGATCCGACAGATCTGACTAGGTGTGGACCTGTATACTCGGGTAACACCAACAAGCCGCTTCTGTTCAGCTAAAGGCTCCTCCTTTCTGTTGTTTCCGTTCTAAACAAAGGGACAGAGAGGACACAGGACTCTCTGTCCCGGGACAGGTCAGGTGACATACCAAATAAGGTCAAAGAGAAGGACATTATGGGATATACAAACCATTTCTGCCCCCCTCCCACCTTCAACTGTCAGATATTGATGTATCTATTTACATTATGTTCAAATATTAAATCTCATTTGCTCTTTAATAAAACAATTTACCACTGGAAGCGTCAATGTCGTTTTGTAGGTGAAAAGGTCATTCGATAACGGGCAACCACAAACACGATAAGCCACATGGCTTCCGCCCAGCGCGCTTGAAGTCGGGGCAGTATTTGGTGGCAAATAGACTGAGACTGTTTACATGCACAGTGGAAGGTAAATACTTGGGTTGGCCAGAGACTGGGGTTACCGAGGGACGGGCTAAAAACGGTCGTAGCGGGGGGTACGAAAAAGCGGTGTAAATTCTCAGTTACTCGACAGCTTGGATGGTTACCGTAAATCTAAAAACGCTTGCGTGAGTTTTATAAATTCTATTTTAAATGCACTCCTGATGTTATAGTATTGTACTACATATCTGTTTCAATCGCAAACTCAGAACACCACTAGTGCTATGTACCGGTTCGCTGGACCGGTTCCGGACTTGTAAAAATGTTAATGTTCAACTCCAAAAAAACTAAAAGTCAAGAATCGATTCCAGACTTATTACCAAAAAAACATGTTATATACTCCTTTTCTTTCCAAACCACCTAAAACCTTCCATAGATTGCAAAATCTGTGCTGCAAAATAAAGAAAACATTGCCATCAGGCATCGTCAAGTGTCGGCCAGGACAACATTGCAAGGTTGCCAACATGCAATTTGTACATGCCATGGGTTTAGCTCCAGGACTGAACCTAAACCTGTGGACTTGAATCCGGAACTGAGCCTAAACCTCTGGACTTGAATCTGGACCTGAACCTAAACCTCTGGACCTGAATCTGGAACTGAACCAAGAGACTAAACCTCTGGACTTGAATCTGGACCTGAACCTTAACCTCTGGACTTGAATCTGGAACTGAACCATTTAAACCTCTGGACTTGAATCTCTAACTGAACTTAAACCTCTGGACTTAGGTGCACAGCACTAAACACCACCAAACCTTCTCTCCTTTACTAATACCAAGTCCCAGAGAAAATAAGCGAATGTACAGTACATGTGCAGTGGGAGAGTTTAAAGACTGATGACAGCCCCTCATTAGCAGCCACTGATCCAGATCAACAAACAGCCTCCCATTTGGAGCCACAGATACTCCCAGAGGGACCAGCCTGATTGGTGTAAAAGAGCAGCATAATTGTCCAAATTGCTGCTAGGATAAACTGTTGAAGGTGAGCTATGCTGGCTACAAACATGAGCAAGCTTCTAGGCTACGCATTTAGGAAACATAATGACTGAGACAACCACTATTCTTTATCATTGACATTTTAGTACAAAGAAATCAAAATATTCTTAAAACCTTCCAGTGTACAAAATACTTTTTTGAACCATTTAGGCAAAAATTAGGTTGCCCATCAGAATTTTGGGTTGCCCCACCTAGAAGTTACTACTTTCCTCAAATTAGGTAATGTTACATACATAAGCCTTTGACAATATTTCTAACATCCTTTAGTTAACTGATACTAGTAATAGCCATTAATACCTAAAATTAAAAAGCATCTGCCGGATACAGTGGTGCAAGCCAAGTGGGTATGATTGGGGGAGGGGGGCATTCTTAAAATTCAGGTAGCACACTGGGCTACCTAGGTTCAAAAATAGGTTGCCCCAAGTAAAATTTTGTTGCCCGTGGCAACCGGGCAACCATGTATTTTGCAAACTGGGCTACGTTAAGAAAACATATTGACTGAGAAACAACCAATATTCTTTTTCAATACACCAATTTAATTTCTTGGTTAACGGATTCGCCCGCAACATTTTTTTCTGATATGCAAATAAAAATAAAAATTCAGAATCAACTGCAAAATGCTCATGTCTTGCCCTGAACAGTTGAAAACAGTCCTTTTCATCCTATTTGTTACAGTTATTCCTTCTTTCAATGCAATGGTATCATTAAAAGTTCAAAATTCATTGTTTGAATTTTAACAAGCCTGGTGTGTTGACTTCATGGCTCCTATTGTACCATTTTGGGTCATAATAGGATGCCTAGGCCTGTTTTTATTTTTTTTCGCCCGCCGGCTCCATTATTTTTCCAGAAAAATCCGTCAACCAAGAAATTAAATTGGTGTGGCCATAGGCTGGCATAAAAAAGTACAAAAAAAGGAAGTGCGGTAAAATGCCAAAAATAAGATGAACCCTAAACCTCTGCTTGGAGAGTAGAGCCAAGGTGTTGAACTAGGCTCTCTCTATGAAATCAATACCAGGAGTCCCCCCATGCACACCCTCATAATAATCAAACTCCTGAATTCCTGAGGGAATAAGGTGGCTTTCCACCTGACATGGAATAGCACTTTAGATAAAAAGCTTTGTTGGCAGGATTTCAAACATGATGTTTCCCTGGGACAAAAATACAGGTTGGACACTAGTCCATTTAACGTTAAACGGTGAACAAAAACTGATGGACCTTATTTTGAAAGGCCAACATCTTTACTTTTTCTTTACTTTAACTCTAGGTTATCATTTTGTTCAGAGTGGGATTCGCACTGTTAAATTTTTTCAGGTATGTTGACTTCATGGCTCCTCTTGTAGCATTTGGGGCTATCATAGGTTGCTTAAACCTGGTTGTCTTTTTATAGGGATTTATCCCCTGCTCGACTGGACAAATTCAGCCCCACATGTAGGTGTAAAATGATTGATCCCTGTCCCCTACCCCCCTCGAAACATAATGATTGCTCCCCTGCTCGACTGCACAAATTCAGCCCCACATGTAAGTGTAAAATGGTTCATCCCTGTCCCCTACCCCCCTCGAAACGCAATGATTGCTCCCTGCTCAACTGTTAGCACAAACTCAGCTCCACATGTAAGTGTAGAATGGTTCATCCCTGTTCCTCCTCCTCCCCCCTTTCTTCGCAATGATTGCTCCCCTGACAGCCCCACATGTAAGTATAAAATGGTTCATCCCTGTTCCCCTACCCCCCTCGAAACGCGCTGATCGCTCCCCTGCTCAACTATTGGCACAAACTCAGCCCCCAGGAAGTGTTGAAGTGCCCCCTCCTCACTCACAAAGGTCAGAACGTGCCTGCCTCCCTCACCCTACAACCTCCCCATCACAGAACAGTTGGACCTGACAATGGTCTGGTTATTCAGGCTCAGGCTGTGTTTACCACCACTTGTGCGGGGCTGATCCTAGTGTCAGCAGAACGTGGGCAAAGATAACAGTTAGCACTGCGACACATAACTCTGTGGGCGCCCCCCTCCCCACCCACAGTGCCACATACTTGGAAGCCGTGTAATGTATACTCTAGGCCACACCAATTTAATTTGTTGTTTCTCGGATTTTTTCTGAAAAAATATGGAGCGACAGGGCGAAATAAAAATCTAACAAAACAGGCTAAGGCACCCCATGATAGCCAGAAATGTTACATTATAAGCCATAAAGTGAACATACCAGGCTGGTTTATAATTAAAACAATAGATTTTGAACTTTTAATTAACCAAAGAGCACTGTTACATTGAAAAACTTTAACAACTAGGAAGAACAGGACTTTCTTCAACCGTTGGGGCCAAAATGTCCTTCACGGCATTTTGCAGTTGATTTAGAACTAAATTTTTTTTTTCTTTTGCAAATCAGAAAAAAATGGACAGGGCGAATCTGAGAAACAACAAATTAAATTGGTGTGGCCTTAACTACCTGCACACAAAATGTGCAGGTAAAATATAGTTCCGTGAACATACATAGCTACATAAGGATCGGGCTTGAAGCAATCTTTATGACAACAATGATACTGTCTTACCTGTAGGTATACGATCGTAAGATAACTCGACTTGAATCTGACACACAGTATATCACACACAAAAATAATATACTAGTAACTAGTATACCATAAATGTACATAAACATACTGTATGTATACGACAGGCTTGAAAAATGGTATCTATATAGATAGATGTCTGATAAATTTGCAACAGGCAGTATCTTACTACAGACTGCCTTCTAGCTACATGCAACGTACTGTAAATTCATTTATATTCTCTAGAACTTAATTTTGCCGTAGCAGGGGAAAGGAGGTTTTGTAGATTTACAAAATTTGCATTGGAAAGAATTCCGTAGCAATCCATGTTGAAAACACAAATTTACAGGTGTATAATTTTAGTCAAACATGCAAAAAATAAAAACACTGCAAATATTTTAAGATTTACAGTATTAAAGCCCTAGGGGCCCCAAATGAACCTTGATGACCCAAAAGATCAAATAGCAATAAGAATAATGTGTCTTTTATCATTCTGTCAATGAAAAACGTGACTTCAAACGTGATGTCTGACATTGCCTTCAAATGCACAGGACATTCAGTCCCTTAGGGTTACAAATCTATTGATGTATAACAAATGTATGTACGACATTGCAACATTTGCAAGCTAATGCCCAATATTTCCCCCCCCAACAAAGGATAACCCATTCTAAAGGAGAATGCATTGTTACTTCGGGGGAATGTACTGTTTTCGGTATTGTTTCTGTATTATAACTATGATCCCGTTCATACCAGACTTTTAAAAACCGGTTGAAACCGCTAATTAATTAGCGGAGGAAAACCCGGATAAAACCCTTAGCGTTCATACCAGACTTTTCATAACCGGTTTTGTAAAAATCCTGTCCGGTGAATATCCAATTAATCGGGCATGACGCAGTTTGAATAACCGTTCCTCCCGCTCTTCCGATTGCTGTCGCCTTCTTGTATACCGTCTTCATGTTCATTACCTTTTACTGTGGCACTGATCCTTAAATAAACCAGGTTCCTCCAACATGTTTGTTTCGGTAGACCCCCCCCCCAGCTTTGTCAAATTCGGCGAGTCCAGCTCTCCACAAATACATAAATAAGTATCAGGAGCGTCTCGTCTGTCGACCAGGTTGCGTATGCTGATTCCATCGATCTCAAAATTAACAGAAACCGTGGGAAAACAGTGGAAACGAACACAATATTGGTCAAAACAACGCCATAAAAAAGCTTTAGGTCGTCCACGGCCAGGATGCTGACCCCGTGACCCCGGAATTATGACGCAAAAACCGGTTCAATAAACCCTTAGCGTCCAGACCAGGTTTTTCGGTGGAAAAAACCCTCAAAAACCCTTAAAAAACCACCTCCCGAGGTGGTTTTTGAAAATCGGATTTAAACCCCTAAAAAACCGGTTAATTTGCGTTCACACCGGGTTAAATAAAAACCGGTTTTTGAAAAACCGGTTGAAACCGCTAAATATAAGTCTGGTATGAACAGGGTCTAAAACTCATGGCAGCTTTGACAGATTATGGTATATGATTAGTTATTGGGGTCCAGATGATACATTTTATTCTTTGTATCTGTATTTTCAGGTATTAAAATAAAATACTTCAACACCCCCATGCTGTAGTGGTATTGTCTACAAATAGCTGTTGTGCACTGTAAAAGTAAGACTAATGGGCTATACCACACGACTTTCAGGAGGGGAGTTTTATGCCTGAATTGTGATACCACCCCATGTATTATGATATCACCCATTTTGTAAGTTATGTAGCATTACTGGTACAATGTAACATTGCTGTTAATGTGATACCTGAAATTGCTAACCGTTGTTATGAACACAACGGATTATACACATTTTGGAATCTTAGGTTTGTTGTCCTTTTTGAGAAGCCTTTATTTCGTAAGCCTTTATTTTACACTCTATTGGCACAGGTCAGTCTGGGTGTCTGACTGTCACCACCAGCCGAAACTCGATACTCCAAAACTATGTAGATTTCTGGGGTCACGACCTACAGTGGGGAGGGGGGCATCTGCCTTCTCTGTTACTGTAAAATGCACTTACTTTTGCAGTGCTTTTACTTCACAGTATGACAAAAGGGATATTTTTGCAGGGTGCTTGAAATTTGCATTTGAAAAAAAATTCTGAACAATAGAACACACGACTGAAGAGGTCACAGGAATTGGTGTGTAAAAAAGACAAATACAAAATAATTGCAAAACTTTCCGCATTTACAGTATTCTATTATAGCAGGGTCATTCCATTGTTAAAGATTTAAAACATTAAAACCTGCAGTCATATAACTTATAAGTTTGATATTCGCACAACATTCATTTAACAGGAATCAATTGTTTTTGCAATTAATTAATTTCAATGACACTGTATGCCATGGCATGATCAATAAAATAACACAAGTTTTCTTTCACATCTAGGACTAGGAGACAAACAGCTAAGACAGAAAGGCCTCCCCAGGGTAGCTTACTAGGCCCCAGCCTACTAGTACTACATGAAAATTCTACAGGACGAAAATCCTACAAAAACCTATGACTAAGTATGAGGGATAGAACCAGAGTGACTTGGGGTTCTGAGAACACTTCTTCTAGGACTAGGAGACATACAGATAAGACACAAAGGCCTCCCCAGGGTAGTTTACTAGGCCCTAGCCTAGTACTACATGAAAATTCTACAGGATAAAAATCCTACATTCTACAACCTACGAGGAACAGAAGCAGAGTGACTGGGGGTTCTGAGAACACATCTAGGACTAGGAGACATACAGATAAGACAGAAAGGCCTCCCCAGGGTAGTTTACTAGGCCCTAGCCTACTAGTCCTACATGAAAATTCTACAGGACAAAAATCCTACAAAAACCTATGTGGGATAGAACCAGTGACTGGGGGTTCTGAGAACATGTATGTAGGACTAGGAGACAAACAGATAAAAAGGCCTCCCCAGGGTAGCTTACTAGGCCCCAGCCTACTATATGAAAATTCTACAGGACAAAAATCCTACATAAACCTATGACTATGAGGGATAGAACCAGTGACTGGGGGTTCTGAGAACACATCTAGGACTAGGAGACATACAGATAAGACAGAAAGGCCTCCCCAGGGTAGTTTGATGGATGGCTGTTTGCTTTCACATTCCAGTGGGATCAACCCCCATTCAGTCAGCAGGTCAGTACTGCCAGCCAACACTTCTTAAGACAACCCCCCTTAAGGGCGGGCGACCGTGAGTCCGCTGTGGTCCAGGCGACGTAAATCGCTCCCACTCGACCGTCGCATTCCGGGGAACCTACCCCCTGTACGCGGTTTGTCGCACGCGGTGGTTGCTAATGAGGGGAAGTGCGGAAAATTGCGTTTTCCACGGCTCCTTCACTTGGCAGTCCCTACCCTGTCTTTACTTTATAATCTGCCTTTGGAAAGTCAGAACACAACGATACTCTACTTCTAGGACAGGCGGATAAAAATTCTATACTGCAAATTCATTTATTTTTGGCATGGTAGGAGGAGAGAGGATCTTTTAACTGTTTTTCATGGTACATTTACTTGGTAGTCCCTACCCTGTCCTTACTTAAATCTACTTTTGGAAAGTCAGAACACAACAATCCTCTAGTTCTCAGAGATAAAAAATTCTATACTGGAAATTCATTTATTTTAGCAGGGATTTAATATTGTGGTAAGAGGAGAGATGATATTTTAGCTGTTTTAAGATCAAACAATACTGTAGCAGAAAAACATATATCATACAGAATTGTCATGATTTCAAAACCGATTTCAAAACTTCCTTCCAAATTTTCAAAACAAAACTACCGCAGATATTATTTTCATTTTACTTGTTATACTACTTTATTCTATTTAGTTTTCAGAAAGTTTTCAGAACAGACTTTGTATAATGCGGTTAAGAGTTACCATACATGATGTAATTAAAAGTACAGTTTAAATACAGTGTAGTGATCTAGAAAACCAAAAGTGGGACACTTCTCATGGCACAGTAACTACCTTCCCCTGGCCCCAGGAGACCTTAATAGGACCAGCCCATGTAGTTAGAGAAAGTGGGACAGAAATAGCCACCCAGCAGTTTGTATAAATGTGGTATAATGAGGGCCTGGATACCAGACATGTAGCCACCTTCTTGAGGGCCTGCATGCCCTTTTCCGTAGAGCGTAATCGGCCGTTTTAATTCTACGTAGAGCGTAGACAGACCGCTCTAACTCAATGTAGAGCGTAATTGGCGCATTTTGAGTAGAGCGTATTCGCCATTTCAATTCTACGTAGTGCGCTGTAGCCACTTGGAATTTATTGTAAAGCGTAAATGAGAAATTTCCTGAATTCAGCGTAATACGTAGCCAGCTCTCAAAATTTAGCGTAGAGCGTTGTCAGGACCCCCCATGCAGGCCCCCTTCTAAGCTCTAGTGAGGTCTAAGAAAAAAAAAGTTGCGTTTCCTGGTTCAGTTCTGAAAAAAATTATGGTCGGTAGTAGGACTTAGGCGATCTCTAGTGATCCATCTTATAAAGTACAGTTTAACAAAGTAAAAGTTGCATGAGGACACTTCAATGCTGGAAAACTGATTGTACAACGTTTCATCACTCAGGTGTCAGATCATGGAGCCAAAAAAGGTTGATCAGCTCAAAAAATTTATGTCCCTTGCAGGAGTTCACATAAAAATAGGCTAGGGTCGGCAGTTTTTTCTAGGGTCAGTAGGGAAACAGGAAACACAACATTTTTTTTCCTAGGCTTGACCATCCATCAACAGATGTTACCTGACCGTTTTCTAACCCTTCTGGCCGATACGTAAACACACAAGGGTCACTTAAACTATTTGCTGAAAACTTTGGGGCAGAGATTTTATAAACAACTAAGGGGTCAAAAGCAAGAGAAAGTGTTGATGTGATGTGTTACATGCCCATGATTTCAAGGGAAAGCTAACTGTAGAACTAGCTTACAATGTAAGTGCACTGTGAACTATGTAACACCTTTAGTGCACTATGCACCAAGTAACATCTAGTGTCAGTGCACAGTAAACCAGTCAGAATTGCCCTGATGAAGATGACAGACGGTCATCGAAACGTTGGCTCATGAAAAACAAATGGTTGTGATAAAAGAACTTTGCTATTCAGTCGTTTACCAACCTGATGAAACTATTTACGGATGTAGAACATACTGTTTGTTATTTAAAGTGTTATAGAAGCTGTACTTAAACAATAATGGTTGTGTAAGCAATTGGTCATACAAGCATACAAACAAACAAATCATGTATGTGTCTGGAGTGTAAACAACAGTAAATAAAAACAGTTAACAAACTTAGGACTCACCTATTGTTTGAACAATTAAGATGGTGTAAGCAAATAAACAAGCCATGTATCTTATTTACAATGTAAACAAGAGTACATGTAAATAAAAACAAACAAATTTAGAACTCACCTAGAGTGTAGAAAGGTGGATTTTCAGATGATGTAGCAAAAATTGGTGATGTCACGAAGTAAAATGATGACATCATCAGTTCAGTGAAGATATGGAAGAAAGGAGACAACTGGTTAGCTGGGTGACATCAACCAATCAGGATGTAGAACACATATCATATCAGAATGAAATTAACCAATCAGAATACAGACACACATTTTTACATATTGAAGGAAACCATATTGTTTTTGCTCAGTTTCTACCTCTTCTTCTTCTCCAAACAAATAAGGTCAATGACCTGAACCAGACATCTGTCACCATGGTAACTACTAACTAGTATTCTATGCTTGAGTCAGAATTAACAGAGCAGACTATGTATGCGAAGGTAAACATTATGCTTGCAAATGTTACCTTTTTCTAGTCTTGATTGTGAATTCACTAAACATTTATAGAACCCCTATCCTGAGTACTGACAGTACCAGATAACTTATCCCAGCCTGTTGATCACTTGATCCCTGTGGATCCACTGTGATCACGTGATCTGGATCACCTGGATTGAACAGGTGGGCAGAAGGATGACCCGAGCGGTCTGGACCACACAGATAAGGGTTATGTATTACGGTGGAGCTTCATTTGCAAGTCCTGAACACAATAACTTTACCAGAATATAAACCACCTGAACATCACAACTAAATCACACCAAGGCCACACCAATTTAATTTGTTGGTTCTCTGATTTTTTCCAAAAAAAAAAAAATGTGAAGCGACAGGGCGATGTGAAGTGAAAAAAAAAACAGGTCTAGGCATCCTATTATAGCCCCAAATGCTACTACGATAGGAGCCATGAAGTCAACACAAAAGGCTGGGTCAATATTTTAAGCCATGAATTTTGAACTTTTAATCAAACCACTGCAATCATAGATGGAAAACCTGTAACAACTATGGGAAGAAAAGGACAAGAATTTCTTTCTTGCTCAAACTTTATGAGAACTTTCACAAAAAAAGGGAACAATTTCTCAGTAAGGAGGTTAGAAGAAATAAACTTTGAAATAACATTTGCCATTGAAAAAGTTCTGTAGTCCAGTAGTGATACAATGTAGGAATGTAAAATGATAAAAATACCACTACTGAGTACTTTTCAAGATCAACAGTACACCAACTCTTACAAACTTTCTCCTCAAAAACCCTTTATAAGAAACCATTTCTTACAGAGCCTAGAGGGTTTTGAAATAAACCAAGCAATCAACAACTTGGAGCCACATAAACGTAAAATGCCCCTGGCTTATTCAAAGCTATAACAGAAGATGGCATCAGATTGTGTATGAAGTACAGTCCTATTATTATGAAGTGCCACAATTGTTCATACTCAGGGCTCGAAATACTGGGTGCATGTGCACCTTAGTGCACCCAAAATTGGAGTTGTGCACCTATTTTTTTTTCTGTGGGTGCACCCAAATATTTTTGTAGGAATATTCTTGGTCTCTAAGTATCAGAAAAATAATAAAATCTCTGTTGTGGTAATGTTTCAGATTTAGAAGTTAGAAGCTTAGAAGAGGAGCAGTAAGACCTGCAATTAGGTTTTGTTTCAAATGGTGCACCCAAAAAATTTTTGTGCACCTAATTTTTAGCTTATGTGCACCAGTGCACCTATTCAGCAGTAAGACCTGCAATTAGGTTTTGTTTCATATGGTGCACCCAAAAAATTTTTGTGCACCTAATTTTTTAGGTTGGGTGCACCAGTGCACCTATTCCCCAAAAAATGAATTTCAAGCCCTGTTGTATGAAGTACAGTCCTATTATTATGGAGTGCCACAATCGTTCTTAGTATACCCACTAGACTACACTAACCAGACATCCTTGGGTGTAGAAATAAATACTCCAGATCTGTTCCTATCTCTTCAAACGTGTTCCTATTTCCTCTGGGTAATTGCAGTAATTTGTCAGCGCCTTTTTTTTTCTTTTGCCAAGTGCCGGAGGAATTTAGATGCTCGGCATATAAAATCCTTGGGAAAAGAGCTGCTGTTCTTGTGTATATAGCGATGGCCTGCATGCTTTTTTTTTCATGAGCCATAGCAAGCTATTTTAATTCACTGTACTGTTTCTCATAAGTATTGTCATTAAAATATTTATGAAGTGTAATTGGTCACTT
Source organism: Branchiostoma belcheri (assembly GCF_001625305.1). Lineage (NCBI taxonomy): Eukaryota > Metazoa > Chordata > Leptocardii > Amphioxiformes > Branchiostomatidae > Branchiostoma > Branchiostoma belcheri. Next base: position 2,227,852 of record NW_017804120.1, read on the forward strand.
TAGTTCTTAGTATTTAGTATCAGTGGTCAAAATACTTTTTTTCAGTGCTCTGCAATATTGCAGAAGAGTCAAAATTTTGTTCTGCAAGTTGGAAATACTTTCTGCAAATACACAAGCCACCATACTACAACCTTCTCAAACCATTAATGTCTTTTTTACATCATATATAGCTTTGTAAATCTGTAGCATTACTGGAATTCTTTAAAGTTTAATGTATCACTCTTTTTAATTTCATACTTTCAGACTTTATTATTAGATCCTTCTATAAGCATGAACTATTGACTGATATGCAAATTAGTGAAACCAAAGTCCAAAAGGAAACAAAAGATAGACAAGGATGATGCAAATTAGTGAAGAAGCTCCTGTTGTTTCAGAACAGTGTTGTCTGACCTTGGGGCCAGGAGCGCCAATCCCAAGTGCCAATTTTTCCTTCTGCAAAATTGCAGATTGTATACATTTAAAGTCATTTTTCTTCTGCAATCTTGAAAAACTATCTGCAGATTGCAGACTGCAGACAGGTATTTCGAACACTGAATATTGTTCGTTATTCTACATTTATCATTATTACTTGACTACTGACAAATTATTCCCATCTCTAATTAGTCAAATGACAAAGTCACGACAAACTTTTTCTACGTATAAATCTCCGTGTTAGCGTATGTCAAGAACTTACGTTACCTCAAGGGTTAGGCCACATCAATTTAATTTCTTGGTTAACGGATTTTTCTAGAAAAATAATGGAGCGGGCGGGCGAAAAAAAAAAAATAAAATAGGCCTAGGCATCCTATTATGGCACAAAATGGTACAATAGGAGCCATGAAGTCAACACACCAGGCTGGTTCAAAATTTAAACAATGAATTTTGAACTTTTAATGATACCACTGCATTAATGAAAGATGGAATAACTGTAACAACTAGGAAGAAAAGGACTGTTTTCAACTGTTCAGGGCAAAATATGAGCATTTTACAGTTGATTCTGAATTTTTATTTTTATTTGCAAATCAGAAAAAAATGAAGCGGGCGAATCCGTTAACCAAGAAATTAAATTGGTGTGGCCTTAGCGCACAATCTGAACGTAATTTGTCACACAAATTCTTCGTAGCATGTTTCTCGTTATCCAGAATTCATCGTTAAGCATTGTTGACAAATTATTCGAATATCGAAGTCGAACGCCAGTTGGAATAAAACTTTCAAAAGTCACAACGGAAATTTTCTCTGCATGTAAATCGGTCAGCTTTAACGTATGTCAAGAACGTACGTTTACGGTTTAGATCACATATTTCGCTATTGACTCAATGTATCTATGTTTTGTATATTTTCCTGTGTGTCGTGTTGTGATGAATACCTAAACCCAATTTCAGGTTCAGGTCCGGATTCAAGTCCAGAGGTTTAGGTTCAGTTCCGGACTTGTAAGTCCGGACCTAAACCCATGGCATATACAAAATTGCATGTTGGCAACCTTGCAATGTTGTCTGGGTGAAACTTTGGCCACATAACATGGAGGCCGGTACTTGATGATGCCCGATGGCAATGTTTTCTTCCTTTTGTAGTAAAGATTTCACAATCTACAGAAGGTTTTAGGTGGTTTGAAAAGAAAAGGGGTATGTGAAATGGTCTTTTATGGACTCGGTTCTTGACTTTTAGGTTTTGAACCTAAACATTCTTACAAGTCCGGATCCAAGTCCAGTGAACCGGTATGCATCACTAGCTACTGTCTTATACTTGTATGCTAAATGTGGATCCTAACACTAATAAACTTAAACTCAATACCTCAAGGGCTAGGGTATGATTGGAATGTATGTTCTTGACGTAGCAGGAAAAACTTTATGTACCCAGTTTTCGTACCCTCCAGTGCGTACGCGGTTTTTGCCCGTCCGGTCGTTGCCCGTTTAAATCGGATCTTAGTGAAATGCCAGCTTTGGCACCAGCAAGAAGCCATCAACACAGGTTTGGAAGACGCTCAAGTATGCGGCCCCCAGCCCAGCAGCTTTGAGACCAAGATTTCTATCAGCAAAATGTTTCTCTTAAAAACACGTGCTGACCTAAAATCAGGCACAAGGCAAAACCCGTCACACAAATCCACGCCGCCACAACAAATTATACGTCGCTCAGTTCTTCACCCAACATCAAGCGAGAAATAACTGTTTGTTTCTTTGGTATGAAATGTTGCGGTGTGAGAGAGAGAGATGAAAAGTCTCTCTCGGTACTAGATATCTCTGTCAACACATGTGGCTTTCTGTAGAGGCTTAGGATAAGTAAAGTATGCTGTGTTGATAGCCTCAAATCATACACTGCTCCATTTCTTTACCCAAAATAAAAGCGAGAAATAGGGGGACCAAACCCACACCACTTATTTCTGACAGGAAAAGCTATCTGTCACCAAAAAGTCAAGACCATGTAGCATGTTCAGTACAAAAGATACAAAAACCAGACGTTCTGCTGCAGTACCAAGGTCAGCCTCCAGGAGGCCATATTTGACCTTGACCTTTGTCTTCCTAAGACCTACCAGCATACCAAATATCATCACAATCCATAAAGGCGTTATAAAGTTATGCTGACTACAAATGTGCGGAAACACAAACACACACACACACACACGCGCGCCAAAAACAATACCTTCATTTTTCATGGAGGTAATAACTGTTTGTTTCTGAAAGAGAGAGTTGAAAAGTCTCTCTCAGTACTAGATATCTCTGTCAACACATGTGGCTTTCTGATAGAGGCTTAGGATAAGTAAAGTATGCCGCGTTGATAGCCTAAGGGCTGTAACATCTCACAAGGGCAACGCTGTGACCAATAGTTCTGCTACAGAGGAACAGTTTGTTTTCATAGACATTGTGACCTACAGATAAACCTCTCATTACTAAGTATCTAAAATCCTTCAAATATCTTTGACTTAACAGATGTGCAGAAGTATGGATCAATATAATATAGCAAAGTTCATGAAATTTTAAATATTTTTGCCGTTTCTAACATGAATGGTATCTGATGCTTGCTTTCCAGATGCTGACAAATGTTTAAATACAGTCTGTATATTTTAAACAAAAATACATACACACACACACATACAAGAATTCTCTAAAAATTTCACTGTCATTACATAATAATAATGTGAACCAATTTAAAAGCGATACTGTATCAATTGTCAGCCTTACTACCGTAAATTCATATATTTTCTCATGGACTGGATTTTGAAAATGAAGTCAATACAATGCGAACCCATTTACATGTACACAATTTTACAAAAATAAAATGTACTGCAAAAAGTTCAAAAAGTACAGTACAGGACTACATTTTGTAGGTCTTTTTATACACTATGCACAGCACAGCAAAATGCCTTTAGTAGTTTGACTTTTTAACCCCTTGTCAAAAGTAGAGGTCAACTACAGTATATAACTATTGTCCTGAGGTTAGGTTGAGGAGAAGCATGATGCTTTTAGTCAATACAGCACACTTGCCCTTGGGAATAAAATACTTTTAGAAACCCTTTCTGACCCTCGTAACACCTGGGCTATGGCACATTTAAACAAGCTCTGTGTAGAAGGACAACTCAAATCTTTGCCAACTTCTATTGTAGGCAGATTTGTTTTATATCCATATTCTTTTCAAAAATGTAGAGGAAAACTTTACTATTCTGCTGGGTTCCTAAATAGTAGGACTGCATTTGTAAAAAAAAAAAAGGTCAATGGAATAAGAAAATGCAGGAATGCAGGATTATTAATATACATTTCAGTTATCCTTTATGATATTTGGTACATTTAAATGGATAAGTGTCAGCATAACTTGACGCATTTGATAATAAGCCCCCTGGCAACACTCAATGGTACTGCAGCATCTTCAATTGTCAATGGTAAAAACTATTGTCAGTAAACAAAGACTGGAGTTGTACAGTCAAAAATTTGGGTGAGTCCAATTTCTTGTGTCGGATATTGCAGTTTAAACTCTTGTTTCAAACTTGCTTCTATACCAATACAGATGAACTTTTAGTCCACGCCAATTTAATTTCTTGGTTAACGGATTTTTCTAGAAAAATAATGGAGCGGGCGGGCAAAAAATAAAAAAAAACAGGCCTAGGCATCCTATTATTGCCCAAAATGGTACGATAGGAGCCATGAAGTCAACACAGCAGGCTGGCTCAAAATTTAAACAAAGAATTTTGAACTTTTAATGATACCATTGCATTGAAAGATGGAATAACTGTAACAGCTAGGAAGAAAAGACCTGTTTTCAACTGTTTAGGGCAAAATATGAGCATTTTGCAGTTGATTCTGAATTCATTTTTATTTGCAAATCAGAAAAAATGAAGCGGGCGAATCCATTAACCAAGAATTTAAGAAATTGAATTGGTGTGGCCTTAGATGCCAAGAATATCCTGTATACTATTGTACAAAAATACCTACAAAAATATTGGGTGTCCTGATTCTAAAGTGGGGTACTATAAATATGTTTTCCCCTCTAGCGAGCAAATTGCTTGTTCAGTCACCTGGTGATGTTTACCTGTCCAGGAGCACAGACAAGATAAAACTAATTATAGGTTTACCTCGACTTCGCATTCTGAGAAACCAGTCAACTGGAAATACAAACAGATCCTTCAGGCACTGAAGGGGGCATCTTCCAGTGTACAAGATACCTGGTTGCCCAGTTGCCCCGGGCAACCAAATTTTACTTGGGGCAACTTTTTTTTTTAACCTAGGTAGCCCAGTGTGCTACCTGAATTTTAAGAATGCACAATGGGAGCTAATTTCAAAATCTCAAACAAGTATTAGAACAAGTATTTTATTCTTTTTCTGACACCTAGATGGTCAAGAATACCTTGCATACTATTATACATTTGATATGTACAAAAATATTTGGGTGCACTACTGCATCCACAAAAAGATATTGGGTGCACAGCTCCAATTTTGGGTGCACTAAGGTGCACATGCACCCAGTATTTCCGGATGATACAAAGAATATGTGTACGTCTTACTAGTACTTGTATGACTCTTGTACTTCAAAATTGTCTCAACTGCGGATTCTAAAACATTCAGAAAACCTTCCTTTCTCCTCCACCGGTAAAATAAAACCACTGCAACAATTTCACAATTTACAGTGGCTAGCCGTTATCAGAAAAATCTAACAAGCATAAAAGGTTACGATCTTCCACTCCAAATATCTGCTTGGAGATGGTTAAGCACCCATTCCAGAACTGTGCAGGTACGTCGTTATAAATAGTTGTTCTATTTATTCTCGCTAATGTACATCCAGTCATGCATTAACTTACCGTATGGTATTGACAAGTGTTGCCGTATGCACCTGGATATATAGCAATGAATTATATCCATGTGTGAAAAGATTTGGCCCATATTTTGCGCTATAACATTACATGTATGTTAATATAATAGATATAATCACTCTTTTAAGTGGGTCATATGCATGAGTTAGAAAACAGTGCTACCGTGTCCCTGGTCATATTCATGTGTTAATGACCACTCCCTGGTTATATCTGAGCATTAATGACCAGTCCCTGGTTATAGCCGTGTATTAATGAGCAGTCCCTGGCTAGGTTGGTGTGTTAATGACCAGTCCCTGATAATAACCGTGTATTAATGACCAGTCCCTGGTTAGGTAGGTGTATTAATGACCAGTCCCTGGTTAGGTAGCCTAGGTGTATTAATGACCAGTCCCTGATAATAACCGTGTATTAAATGACCAGTCCTTGGTTGTAGCTGTGTATTAATGACCAGTCCCTGATAATAACCGTGTATTAATGACCAATCCCTGGTTGTAGCTGTGTATTAATGACCAGTCCCTGGCTAGGTTGGTGTATTAATGACCAGTACCTGCTTATATTATAACCGTGTCCCTGGCTAGGTAGGTGTATAAATGGCCAGTCCCTGTTTAGGTTATTGTATTAATGACCAATCCCTAGCTAGGTTGGTGTATTAATGACCAGTCCCCAGCTATTCTTACCCAAGAATGTACATTACCTGAAACTCTCTCCCCCTGACACTGACCTAGATCTAGACCTAACATTCTTCCAGGCTCTGCCAACTTGTTCTAATAAGTATGGTTAAACCCAAACACTCATCCATCTTATAATGATCCGTCAAGGTTCTTTCACAGATATGACAACTCAAAGCACTCTTCGTAATTAAAATGAACCACCTACAGTAAATATAGTTATTTTTACACTGACTGAAAATGATTCTGTTCAACAGTAATTCAACAGAGGCACGTATTTGCTGTGTCATACTTTTACAGTAGGGTGCTAACCACAGAAACCTAAGATGCCAAAAAAAGCTACAAATATTTCAAGACCTGCAAGCAGCAACCACAGCTTCTGCAAAATACCCACCTGTCTTTTCTTTGCTATAAAAAAGAAACTATTGTCAGATGTGTTTAGTTGTGGGCCTCTAGCGTAGGAAAAAACGTTGTGTTTTAAATTCCCCAACCAACCCAAGTCGGTTTTCATTGTCTTAATTTTACTAGGTCTAACGAAGGCCACAGCTCTACTTTGCCATATGGATCAAATTCCATAGATAGGTTATGAGCTGCACTGGTCTTTTTGGATGGGGCCACATGTTACTTAGGGACTGTACGATATTTACCGAGGGGGGAGGGCCGGTCGTCTGAGGGGGGAGGGCCTAGGAAAAAAATTTTGAGCCGGGGGGAGGGCCTAGGAAAAAATATTTTAATTTGGGGGAGGGCCTAGGTAAAAATTTTTTTCAAGATCCCTTTAACTCTACAACGTTTTTATACACTTTCAAAACATGATTAACGTCCAGGGCTCGAAATACCCGGTGGCGCACTGGCGCGGCGCCACCTGATTTTGCTTGGCGCGACTTATTCCTAAACTCAGGTGGCGCAGCGCGCCACCTATAATTTGCGGCAGGGACGTCACTGCTGCGACACCGTGTTGTGCAACTAATTTTTTGCCGACATGCACCGTGGTGCAAGTTTGCTTTATCCACTGTTACATACAAGGAAATGAAAATCCAGCCTTCAAATAAAAGAAGTTTACCTTAGTCTCCGTCTCTCTCATTTTGAAACAATATTTTCCCATATTTTTGCTACCGAAAGTCATCTAGAAATCATAAAGAACAAGTTTACGGGCCATTTTTGGTTTGTATCGAGCCGAAAAATCACACGTAAATTTTCACTCGAAATAAGAAATTACTGCCCAACAAAACGGACCATTAGGTTTCCAGTGCTGTATTACTCTTTTGGTCTTGTGATAAACTTGTTTTCTTTGCTTGAATCGTGTAAAATACCAAGGAAAACATAGAAACTTCGGCAATCGCCGAGCCGAGCCGCCGCCATGTTGATTGTTGCAAAACCACGCGGAAGCTCGCGAGAGTTCGCGCGAGAGCTGCAATTTGGCCAAAACCGCTAGAGGGAGCGAATTGAAAATCCTGCGATGTGATTGGTTGGACAGTTTAATATATTAATATATTCGGTTCTGAGGTTTTGGTTTTGGTAGCCCTAGGAGTAGAGGAGAAGTTTGATGATGTATAGAACGGATTAAATAGAATAAAATTGTACAATAAAAATAGGATAAAATAAAAAAATTATAAAAAATAGAAATAAAAATTTTGTACTGGTTACTTATACATTAGCATTCAGCAATGATCATTTAGCAAAAATTATTCGGTACTGATACTCTGGTATCCAGAATCAGGTACAGGTCCTGAAATTTTCCGAATTTATTGGTTTCTAGTGTCAGAATATAATGTTGTTTATATGAATGTGCGGTTGGATGCTGTGGGGGCTTTTACAATTGGGAGAATCAGATATTAAGAGCATGCTTTCTTTCTTTCTTACTTTCTTTATTGAGTGTCTCTCAAATTTTTTTTTAGTAGGAGTTTATAGACATAATCAAATTTTTATTTGTTCAGCTGTGTCAATATGTGATATTGTTTGGGAAATATGATTGGGTTAAAAAGTTTGGTTTATATTAATGTCCATAACACCTTAGGAATACTTGCTCCAAGTTCCAGGTAATAGATACATGTACAATTTGTATCATGTATTTTTCACTTGTTGAACTTGTGGAAGCACCGTTGGCCCCCGGTTAGGGGTCATCCGGGGAACCTATGCCCTAATTTTTTTTAAATCAAGGGAGCTAATACCATTTTTTTATTTAGATTTTTGAAGATTTTGTCCGGGGGGTATGTTTATTCCGGGGGGTATGTTTATTTGGCAGATGAGAGTAACATTATCCTTGCGCAAACAAAGAACATGGCGCACATAACACCACCCGCATAAGTGTGCCGCCATGTAGAGGCGTGGCATTCCCACGGCGGCAGCCCTGTGATGAAGACATGTAAAGGTGGCATTCTTTATTAAAACATTGTTGTTTGAGAGCTTTTGTGTTCTTTACATTACTTTATTTTATAACATAAAACTTAAATAGTTAACTAGAAGAAAATGTAATAGATATAAGTAGCAGATTTGAAGAAAATGATAACTTGGAAGTGTTGCCACTTGAATACTGATGGCGCCACCTGGCTTTTGACTCAGGTGGCAACATGCGCCACCTGGCTGAAAAAAGTATTTCGAGCCCTGACGTCTGTCCCATACATTTCATGGTCATTGAAATCGGTAGAATTTTACGTTCCCATAATATCCATCCCTATTATTATAAATGTATTCGCCCAAATCTCCCACAGTCCTCTTCAAAATCTTGCATTTTCGCCAGAATCGGCGAAACTGGACTACACAGCCAAATTACATGGAATAAAGTCGTGTCAATCGCGGCTATGGAAACGATACCGATCAAAAATGTAGGGAAGGCTTGTCTGAAGATTTTGAAAATTAATTTTCGCCGTTCAATGCACCCTTCCCAGTGGTGTGCGTGCGTCGGCAAAGGTGACCCGCTGGTCCCGCCTCGCAATTCGCTCAAACTTCTCGGCGTGGATGTCGGATGTCGACGGATTAATTTGGTATTTTTTTAAACCAAGGACTATTTGAACATTTATATCTATGTCCCTCCAAAGTTAATTGAAAACAACACGTAACTTGGCAATATTGTTTCCCTGTTTGTAATAAAATTGACGCGGAAGAAGTTCGTGGACGAAAGGTAGGCTAGATTTATTTCGATTACACTGACTGACCGTAACGTTTACTGACTTTAATAGCTCGATGTACCAGCGAAATTTATGCTGCCAAATTTGCCCCTCAACATGCAAAACATGGGTTGAAATTCAAAATTTTTCCGGGGGGACATGCCCCCCCCGCCCCCCCCGCCCAAAAGCCGGGCCTACTCGGGCTCTAGTGACACCTGCAGCGCGATGGCTCGCGCCTTCGGCGCTTCATGCGGGGAAAATTTTCAATCAAAATCTCGTCCTCCCCATAAGAAATTTCACTCTCTATGATTCACGCCGGGGGGAGGGCCTAGGAAAAATTTTTTTGACCTGGGGGGAGGGCCTAGGAAAATTTTTTTTACGCTACCCCCGGACGACCGGCCCTCCCTCCCCGGTAAATATCGTACAGTCCCTTACAGTTTAATTGTTAAACCTTTGCATGTAACACTAACAGATGCAAATACGGTCAAACTTGCCCAGTGGCCACCTCTTTAAGCCAGCCACCTGGCTGAAACAACCACATTTTCCCCAGTCTTAATGTATTTTTCTCATAGGAGAAAGCATTAATGACCAAGAAAGCCACCTGTCTAAGCAGACCACATCCCTGTCCCCTGGTTGGCCTTTTTGGGCAGGTTGGGTTTAGGTACACAGCACTAGTCTGTCCTCTGGGTGGCCTTTTTGGCCAGGTTGGGTTTAGGTACACAGCACTAGTCTGTCCTCTGGGTGGCCTTCTTAGGCAGGATGGGTTTAGGTACACAGCACTAGTCTGTCCTCTGGGTGGCCTTTTTGGCCAGGTTGGGTTTAGGTGCACAGCACTAGTCTGTCCTCTGGGTGGCCTTTTTGGCCAGGTTGGGTTTAGGTACACAGCACTAGTCTGTCCTCTGGGTGGCCCTCTTGGACAGGTTTGACTGTACTTCAACTTTCCAGCCCTGACATGTCTATGTACCACCAGACATTGGAATGTCCATCTCCCCTAGGTAAGGCACTGAAATATCTCCCAGAGATAAGCCGACATTTCCCACATTCCCGCCAGATTAAAACGTGAATCATGACCGTCAACACCTTCGGGCATCAGGAATTCAATAACTCTATCCGCGTTCCTGGAATTCCAACGGCGGATCACGGTCAGTTCTGGAAGGAATTGTGTCCGGAAGGCAGAACTCAAGATTTCCGACAGACTTGGGTGTTCCTGGTGGAACCGAAGTAACGTTTGGCAAAGGCGCCAGGAAAATGAAAGGCTCGAAATCAAAGGTGGTCTGATGGCCACTGACCACTAAAATGTAGGCTGGGACAACTAAAAAGATACGTTGGGACATTTTTGGGACAATAGAAAATAATCAACGTCAGAATGTCAGCCCTTCTTTTGTTTATCAGGCATACGTCCCGGCTTTTGGATCTGGGAAAGTTCCTCCGAATTTCCTGACTACTCTGCAATTATAGTGCACCTGGGAGTGAACATAAGCAAAATAAAGTTGACTTCAAGTTGTCACACAATATTTCCAAACAAAAAACAGGTTGGGACAGTTCATCCTCACTTCGGGACAACTGAAATTTATTTTTGGGACAGTGCTGGGACAATAGGAATAAAAGTTTATTTCAAGGCCTGTGTACATACTGTGTACCACTGATACCACTGACTTCCTGTCATACTGCCTGTCAATCTTCACCCCACCCATGTGTTTTCAACCTAGTGTCCAGACAAACATACAGACAAACCCACCAAAAACATACTTCCTTATCCTTACTAGACACTCATTTCCACTTGAGTCAAGAGAGGAAATATTAGCATTAACACCTTTCCCAAGGGCACAACATTACGGTCTGCTAAGGGATTCGAACCCAGAACCTTTTAAACCACAAGACCAGCTACTAATTACGCCGTGTATGTGATGAGCAGTAGTGCCAGCACAAGTGGGGGATTACAGACAGAGGGTTATTATGTGGAAGACATGACAGGAATCAACACTAGTTACCAGGTTACATGTCGACATGTTTGCAGGAGGTACGAGTGATCAACAGAACCAGTCAGGGTTCAAGTACAGGACTAGTCCGGACCTGATCTGATGCTGACAGGCGGGATTAGAACCAGGGCAGCTGTGATCATAGCAAAGGGAAGAGTTCTCATTTTTGTTTTTCACAGCGCAGGGGTCAGGTACAGAAGGAAAATATTCTGACATTGACATTGAGTCCCAAAGACATAGCCACAGTACATGAGGGGCTTGCCTATACCACATGTTGCCTGTTTTACAATACTGTAAATTTATATTTGCATTATTGCCTGTATCACATGTCCTGCCTACATGCTACCTGTAGTACCTTTGCTGCCTGTATCACATGACTGACACCTGATACATGCACCTGTGCCACATGCTGCCTGTACCACGTGTTTTCTGTATCTGCAGTATACCGCATGTGCCTGTATCATCTCATGATATCTTTATCACATGGCGCCTGTATCACATGCTACCTGTATCACATAATATGCTGCCATCCAATATTTCTGGTTGCCTTCAACACCACCTGTTTATTTTAGAAGGCAAGCCATATGCCGAGACACCTGTCACTGTAAAGATATCTCTCGGCTGAGGGCCAAGACTTATATTTCAGAAGCCCTAACTTTCTCTTCGGGCAACCTGGCATCTCCGGTAAGTCTTACACAGAAGAAACCAATACCCCTGGCAGCTAGCAGTTCTACAAATTCCACAGGTGCTGATCACAACAACTGCCAGGTGCAACACCTGCATCACCAGCCACACCTGCACACCCCATGCCATTCTGTAACCTCAGGTGGCAGCAGCTGACACCTGGCACCTGGCCAAGAATATCACCGGACCCTCCGCTAACGATAATGGCCGACAACGCGAGCAGGTAGGGGAGGGGTCGCCTCTGGGTGGGCCGACACCCCGGCTTGGGCCGCTGCCAAGAAAAATGGCCCCTTCCCCCCTCCCTTGTTGTGTAGACAAAGCCTAGAGAAGAGCGCGGGCGCTGTGGCACTTTACCGTCCTTTGTCGTTGTTCTGGGGTGTGTGGTGGGGGGACGGGGGCAGGAGGAGCCTCGGCGTGTCGGACAAAGGTTTTTATGTTTGTGTTTGTTGTGACAGGGGTGGCGATGCCAACAGGACGGTATGAAACCCACTCCCGGCAAACACAGATCTGGTATCATACCAGCGTGACAACAGATCGGGTATCATACCAGCATTGTCCCGGGATGGATACAGAAAGTAGGAGGAGCAGCAGGGAGAAAGCAAGAATGGAGGGAGGTGCACAGAGAATGATTAATACTAGATTGTTATAATGAGAATCTGACCGAGTGGCTACTTCTGTCTTGTTAATTTCTTCAACAGATCAAGACCTTTATCCTCCTATTCTAAATTCTTAGTTCTTAGATTCAAAACAGACTGGAAAAAGACAGAGTCTGAAGGAAAAAGTCTGTACCTTGGCCTAACACAAACTTAGATAATGCCTAATCTACAAAGAAAAACAAAACAAAGCAAGTACAATAATTAAAGGCATTTCCCCTTAAATTACTATCATTATCTCACATATAATTTATCTTATATATATAGTTATAATCAATATCATGAAGAAAACCACTGCAAAATTAGATTTTGAAACGAATGTATCACAATTTGTCTTTCAATTTACCAGTTTTCCTATGTAAAACCACACTGTAATATAACCCCTCCCAGCCTCTGAAAATTAAACTTGACCCTTTTGTGAGGCATAACAGAATCAGTCATAATCTAGTTGATTTCCATATACCTGACCTTGCTCCTTCTTGTCTCTCTACTTTAAAATGTAGTTAGGTTGTATCAATACCCTACGCAACCTCTGAAAATTGCCCTTGACTCTTGTTTAAATAGAATAAGACCTGTATAGCAATGGCTATTCTGGAGAAACTCTTTAGTGCCCCCCTCCACATCGTTTTGCTAGAAATGACAGTGCTCGAAATCCAGTTTTACTTTTATTTTAGTTTTAGTTTTAGCTTTAGTTTTACCAGACAACCCATGAATAACAATGGAACGTTTCTCGAGAACAAGTCGATTTACCATTAGCCATTTCTGGCTCACCTAGGTTTACTGGGATCCCCTATACAGACCCTTGACTTCCCCATACAGACCCTCCTCAATGACTAGTCCCTCCTCTGTACTCATCGGCCTCCTTCCGTCTAAGTAGACGATGGGCTTGGCACTGGAGGGGTACTGTAAATCACTTTATATTTGCATTACTGTTATATTCTTGGTCATTTCTGTGCTACGAATTTATCATTACTGCAAATAAATAATTTCCAAGACTTTCTTTCTTCTGTACCTACCGTTACTGCGAATATAGAAGAACTTTATTATATTGCACAAAAATTGTACAAGGTACAACGTATAGCAACAACTACTGAACATAGTAAAAAAACAAAGGGCATAGAATGAAAATTAACATCATAATTACTGAACATCAAGAGATAATATTGCGTACAACCAAGTAGGGCTACTCAAGAGTTTTGGTATTTTTTTTAACTTGTCAATTTTTCTCAGAGTCAGACAGCAAAATTTTGTAGGGCTTGAAATTAATTTCTGGGAATAGGTGCACTGGTGTACCCAACTTAAAAAAACTGGGTGCACAAAAAATTGATTGGGTGCACCATATAGAATTTTAGCAAAAACTGATTATGTTTCATTTATAAAGAAAAATACTACAACAATGATTTTCTTGTTTTTCAGACACTTACATGTCAACAATATGCTGTGTTACTACAGTAACTATATATACATTTAACATCTTTACATACATGTAGTACGCAGGGGTCTCCCCAGGAATTTTTAGGGGAGTGGTGCTGGAATTTTTTTGTAGGGCACGTAGCGCGGCTGTGAGGGGGGGAGAGGTCCGGAGAGGGGGGGGATCCCCCCGTCTCCGTAGGAGAAGCTGTTGCATTTTACCCTTCTGAAATGCAGTTTGTAGCCTTCTCCTGCCACTTGAGTTAAAAATCTTACTAACTAAAGAGATAGAAAATCAAGCCAAATTAAGTACAAATGTAGGGCATTAATGAGTATTTGTACAACAAAATATACACATCCATTTCAACATAATAATTAGTTGGTATGGTACATTGTCTAGTCTGGTCAAGGTCTGGATTCTGAAGAAAAAAAACTTCTGAAGAAAACAACTTCTGAAGAAAACCAACTTCTGAAGAAAAAAAACTTCTGAAGAAAAAAAACTTCTGAAGAAAAAAAAACTTCTGAAGAAAAACTTCTGAAGAAAAAAATTCTGAAGAAAAAATTCTGAAGAAAAAAACTTCTGAAAAAAAACTTCTGAAGAAAAACTTCTGAAGAAAAAATTCTGAAGAAAAAAAATTCTGAAGAAAAAAATTCTGAAGAAAAAAAACTTCTGAAGAAAAAAAATTATTCAGCACAAAGTTTTGATTAGTTTCCATCCCATTGTTTTCCTAAAAATCAATAATGTGATTTTATCAATTTTAAACGCCCTAAAATTAGCTAAATCGGCGCTTTAGGGTGATTGCGTAATATGCGTGCACTATGACCTTTGACTTTTTACGGGTCATGCAGCTCTGTGCCGGCCGCCCTCCCACCCCTCGGCCGTGCGTTTTATGGGAAAATTTCTACTTTTTTAGGGGTTTCGGGACCTAAAAACTAACACCAGAGGGAAAATGAACCACATACGTTATTTTCATGGTAAATATCGCTAAAATGGACCTCGCATTTTTCTTCCGCGTTACCGATTTTTAAAAAGGCCTCGCCATGTGCTTCACGCCGATAGCGACTCGCCTTCCCCCGCCCGGTTTTGTGAGCAAATTTCTGCTTTTTCAGACGTTTTGGAACTTAAAAACCGACAGCAGGCGAAAAATAAACAATATACATTATTTTCATGGGAAATGCCGCTATACTGGCCCAGACATTTATCTGTTGCGTTAACCGAATTTTGCGGCCGCCACATGCTCATGCATGGTGCGGTACGGTAGGGAATTTTCCACGGCTAGTTAGTAAACATATCGGCTTTATAAACTTATTTTCGGGGTCGAGGGCTTTGTTTTACAACCCAATCAGACAATTAGCGTTGTTTACATAACTTAAAAACGCTAGCGGGGCGCCCGATGTTCCACCAATGACAGCTATTCTCTCGGTAGCGTCGTGCGAAATGGTAATTGTTTACTCGTTTATCGCCCATTCACAAGATTCAGAAACAATGCCGACGGGAAAATGGACGCCACTCGCGTCAAGATTTCGATGTTTTTGGCCTATTTATCCGCGAAAATACGAAGAGAAGACCCTTAATTTGAAAATTTTGGGAGTGGCGCTAGAAATTTTGGGAGTGGCGCACCGCCGTTGCACCATTGCCTGGGGAGACCCCTGAGTACGCTCGAAATGAATTGACTATTTAAAACTTCTACAATTTATCCCAATTTCTCTAAACTTACAGACCAAGAAAAAACTATTCTTTTAACTTCCCAAAACCCACGAATTTTGGAAAAGGTGGGACATTACATCTTCCATGGTTTACAGAAGAGAAGTCAAACCCTTCAGACACAGTTTTAGACATAGTTATAGTTCTAGACAGCTACCTTTATCATGTAGACTTTAGTTATTTTATACTCTATTTCATTGTTCTTTTATGTTTTGTAATTTGGAATTAGCCTCCGGGCACGAATTTGCAATAAACTTTTCAGTATTACGTAAACCTACAAATGTTTGGGTGCACAACTCCAAATTTGGGTGCACTATGGTGCACATGCACATAGTATTTTGAGCCCTGTTTTGCTACCGCTAAAATAACGTGACTTACAGTATTGGCTCCCAGGTGTCATATATTAAGATAGATCTGTCATCTGCCTGAAAACTGTAACATGTCTGGAACAGACTACAGATGTAGTATCCTAGCTAGCCTTTTTTTGTGTGTGTGGAAGGCCACACCAATTTAATTTCTTGGTTAACGGATTTGCCTGCTTCATTTTTACTGATTTGCAAAAAAAAATAAAAAATCAGAATCAACTGCAAAATGCTCATATTTTGCCCTGAACAGTTGAAAACAGTCCTTTTCATCCTAGTTGTTACAGTTATTCCATCTTTCAATACAGTGGTATCATTAAAAGTTCAAAATTCATTGTTTAAATTTTGAACCAGCCTGGTGTGTTGACTTCATGTCTCCTATTGTACCATTTTGGGCCATAATAGGATGCCTAGGCCTGTTTTTATTTTTATTTATTTTTTTTGCCTGCCCACTCCATTATTTTTCTAGAAAAATCCGTTAACCAAGAAATTAAATTGGTGTGGCCGAAGGAACAATATTTTGAGCTGATCGACCTTTTCTAGCACCATGATCTGATGAAATGTTGTACGATCAGTTTTCCAACTATTACATTGAAAACATAAATGTGCTCATGCAAATTTTATTTGGTTATCTTTAAGCAGTATTGTACAAATCGGATCACTACAGATCGCCAAAGTCTAAAAAAAAGACAGAAAAAAAAAGATAATCCCTACCTACCGGCCCTAATTTTTTCACGACTGAAACAGGAAACACAACATTTTTTCCCTAGGCCTAATCACTACACTTATGTTCACAGAGAGATGAGGACAGCACATACATACATAGTATTTTTGTCCAGAATTCTACCGCATAGACGTCATTGGACAACCCAGTCCCTTTATTATTACGCTGGACGCTTCAACGATGTCTTGAGGCATTAATATCTTTCACAAATTCAGAACATTAACATTGCCTTGCATCGTCAAAATGAATGCACCCAAATGCTGTGTTTCCATCAGTTTTAATTCAAATTTCAGAGAGCTAGACACTAAATTTTCATCTTGATTTCTCAACTTCAGTGATATGATAGAAATGCTTATACGTGATGTCATGATTTTATGCTGGAGAGGTCAATGAAAATCAAACAACCACCGAGCCAATCAGATTCAAACGTTACAGCACAGCATTATGGGTAAATTATTTGTGCAGTAGCACCTTGCAAATGTATATGATGCCTTAGAGTAATTGTTTAGTGTTAAAAAAAAAAACAAATCAGTCATAATAGACTCGTATGATGCAGTTGAACATGAATACCAAATTACCGAACTTCCGGTCAACAACTAGTTCTACAAAACACGACAGAGCAATCTTTCCCCATATCTTTCTGGATTCCCCCATGCAGACCCTAATTATTGCCACCTGTGAAACATACCAACCCCTAAAAGAACCTCAGATTCTTGAGTACCAAATAATAGCACTAACATATATGCATTTATGTGTGGCCGAAATGATGTTCGACTATTGACAGAATAACAAGTCAAACTACCTTAAAATGTTCCCAAGCTGGATCCCCCCATGCAGACCCTAATTATTGCCACCTGTGAAACACAACCCCCTAAAAGAACCTCAGATTATTGAGTATCAAACAATAGCACTTACATTATGTGTGGCCGAAATGACGTTCGACTATTGACACAAAATTGTCCCACTTATTTCATAGACTGTCACTTCTTCAGCTTATAAAGCATAGATGATCCCGTAATTATCCCGTCGGGGTTTCTATATTAATACCGCAGGGGCTGGGGAAGGCAGACACCTAATTGAAAGGTTAGTCCCCCAAGGTACAGTCTGACAGAAAATTGGCTAAAACATTTATCACATTTCAAGGTATCTTATAATCACAGGTGGGAATAATATTTTCTGTCTTAAAATATAACACATGGAATTGGTGTCTTTTTTTTAGGTATTCCATAATCGTAGCTGGATTTGATATTCTTTCCTACAATGAAATATATTTCATACACAAATGTATCGTAACTAAATTCTACTCAAGAATTGAAAAAGAGAAGCAAATTGATGCTCAATTGTTTGCGCCTTTGAATCGGTTTGACAAGTGCTTAAACGTGATATTGATTTTATTTAACACCTGGATAAATTTTGACATTTGTTACTCTGAAATTCATTGCTTCTTACAACTAATTTATAATCGAATGCAGGATTGTCCAAAAGTCACAAAAAGAGTGTCCAGTTGTATCAGAGTTAAAGTTATTGTTACAAAAATCCCTGCAATTCAAACACATTTTTAGACAGTTTCTGAAACTCAGAAGCAACTTCTTCTTGCTGTAAACTCAAGACATGGTCATGTGGGACAGACACCAATCCAGAGCGAATTTCCTCTTTCACAATCACAACTACTGTAATTCCTGATTTTTTTCACAGTACTGTTATGTTCACTGTTTTCATTGTCACTTCTGTACCCTGAACTTATCAATACTGTTAACAAATAATTCCTGGATTTTCATTTTCATGCACCTGTCGCCACTGTGAATATATATAGTTCCATGAACATGTTCATTTTTCTCAGACCGTGAACTTTTCCTACCGTGAATATAAATTGAATTACAGTATCTGAACTCCTTACAATCAAAACACAAACTTTTACCTGACCCCTTCCCTAGTTGTTTTGTTGCAAAACAATAGTGTCTGCACCAGACACAGTAAGACAAACCTTGTTAACTTCATATGCAAAGGTCCACAACAAAGCCACAGATACCAAACTCTTTTCAAAGGAACCCTGTGTTCAAAAGTGCCTTTTCATATGTGACATGTCATTGTGCTTGTACTATTGTCTTTGAATTCTAGCTGCCATTTTGAATGTGTATTAGATTATGGCGATAAGGCCTAGGAAAATTATGTTGTATTTCCTGTTTCGGTCCTGAAAAAAATAGGGTCGGTAGGTTTTTCTTTTCTTTTCTTTTTTTCTTTTAGTTTTTTTTAGCTTTTTTTTAGTTTTTTTTTTCTAGATGATCCAACAAATAAACACTCCATCCACCTGTTTGCTTACAGACAGATATTGACTAAAGAAAAAATTACTTTTGAAAATATTTTATAATGTTTCAGATGCAGTGGGTCTGAAATTCAGATGTCAGAATAAAAATTTTATATCCTTAGCCGACAATTAAAAAAAGGCTATGGTTGGCAGGTTTTTTTCTAGGTTCTGTTGAGAAAATAGAAACACAACAATTTTTTTCCTATGCCTACTATAAGACCCTGTTCATACCAGACTTATATTTAGCGGTTTCAACCGGTTTTTCAAAAACCGGTTTTTATTTAACCTGGTGTGAACGCAAATTAACCGGTTTTTTAGGGGTTTAAATCCGATTTTGAAAAACCACCTCGGGAGGTGGTTTTTGAGGGGTTTTTCTACCGAAAAACCTGGTCTGAACGCTAAGGGTTTATTGAACCGGTTTTTGCGTCATAATTCCAGGGTCACGGGGTCAGCATCCTGACCATGTGCGACCTGCAAGCTTTTTTGATCGCGTTGTTTTGACCAACTTGAGTTCGTCTCCACTGTTTTTCGGTGGAATCAGCGATGGAATCAGCATATGCAACCTGGTCGGCGGACGAGACGCTCCTGATACTTAGGTTTGGAGAGCAGGAGTCGCCGAATTCGAAAAAGCTGGGGGGGGCGGCGAGGGCTCTACCGAAACAAAAATGTTGGAGGAGGCTGATTTCTTGAAGATAAAGGATCAGTGCCGCAGTAAGGTAAAAAAAAGAAACAACTGAAGACGGCATACAAGTAAGAAGGCCAAGGACAACAATCGGAAGAGCGGGAGGAACGGTTATTCAAACTGCAGTCATGGCCGATTAATTGGATATTCACCGGACAGGTTTTTTCAAAACCGGTTATCAAAGTCTGGTATGAACGCTAAGGGTTTTAGCCGGGTTTTTGAAAAACCGGTTGAAACCGCTAAATGTAAGTCTAGTATGAACAGGGTCTAATACTGTTCCAAAACAACCTATAAATGGTGGTTCTGAATATAACTGGGCGTAATGCACAAGGGAGAAGGCCCTACCCTGAGGGAAAAGTTTGTCAGTAAACTCAATTTGACAGGCTTTTGCTAGGGTCAGCCAGGAAACTGGAAACACAACAATTTTTTCCTGGGCCTACTATAACACTGTTCCAAAATAACCTATACATGGTAGTTTTGAATATAACTGGGCATAATGCACAAGGGAGAAGGCTCTACCCTGAGGGAAAAGTTTGTCAGTAAACTCAGTTGGACAGGCTTTTGCTAGGGTCAGCCAGGAAACTGGAAACACAACAATTTTTTCCTGGGCCTACTATAACACTGTTCCAAAATAACCTATACATGGTAGTTTTGAATATAACTGGGCATAATGCACAAGGGAGAAGGCTCTACCCTGAGGGAAAAGTTTGTCAGTAAACTGGCATGTATAAATCAGCATCTCAGACGTGTTAATGGGTTTATAATGGGTCTGTCTGGAGCCCAGTCACCCTGCACTCCCACTGGTCTTGTTACTCACATAAAGGGCTTCAAAAGGTCAAGACTGGTCATAAAAATCTTCAGACAAAAAAAAATTCTGCAGAACAGTGGCCTTCTTGTCATGAAAATGACCAAATGCCTTGGCCCCATTCTCATTTTATGTGACCATCATTCTTGCCCCCCTCCCCATCTATGGACAACACAACCAATGTCTTGTCCCCCTCCCCACCTATGCCCAACAGTCTTGCCACCTATCTACCTAACCGTTGCCCCCCTCCCTATCTAAATTT
>NW_017804120.1:2248522-2263730 GCF_001625305.1 Branchiostoma belcheri
TCTACCCCCCTCCCCACCTATTTTCTGCCCCCCTCCCCACCTGTCCATGACTGACTGGCCTGTCTCCTGCCTGCCCAACCCATGACACAGTTTGGGTGTCAGCTTTCACAACATGACATGGATATCCTGGCTGATCCTTTCTTTACCGTTTCGGGGCGTGAATTTGTACGCGGTG
The DNA here is from genome assembly GCF_001625305.1 of Branchiostoma belcheri. Lineage (NCBI taxonomy): Eukaryota > Metazoa > Chordata > Leptocardii > Amphioxiformes > Branchiostomatidae > Branchiostoma > Branchiostoma belcheri. Next base: position 2,248,698 of record NW_017804120.1, read on the forward strand.
TTGTGTCCATAGGAGTTCCGGTGAACGGGGACAGATATGTAGGCCGGCTGCACGGCCTCAAAAAAACCAACTTGCCAATTTTTCCCTTCAACATTTTAGCCGTTCACCATCTAGAAATAGAATTAAAAAAAAAAACTCTTACCCTCCTTCGAAATTAGGCTATAATAGCAAAATTTATAAAATCAAAATTTACAGTAAAAGTACAAAACCCATCTCCTTTAACTACTTCAACCAATAAAATGGAATATTGCAAATAGATGCCCAAGTCCCTGATTTGCAAGAAAATATTTTGATAATCAACTTCCACCCTAAATATGTGAACATTTACATTTAATACAAGGTAAGAATAATTATTATGTTATAAATCATAAATTAAAGATGATTTTGAACATTTCATTCTTTCAAATTCCGTAACTTTTGGGCCCGAAATTCTCCTTTTGATAAACATCTATAAATTCATAGAAATCAGACTGAACATAACAATACAATTATTTGTTTCCTATCCTCATGTAATGAAAAAATTGGCCAATAAAAAAACATAGCAACATTTTTCCTGCATAGATTCACGGAGCATCTCAAATTACAATCCTACTTTCCAAAATTTTGAACTAGTATTAGCACTAGTTAACACCGATGTTTTCTCGATGAGTCAAAAGCATTTGACAATGACAATATCATGCCCTATTACTCGGGATACTTCAGTGTGGGGTCAGGCAACAATCTTTTGTTTGTTGACGTCCGGACAAAAAGCATGTAAACGATCCCAACTGACCCCTTCCTTATTAAGAGGTCCCCATTATACTCAAATATTCCACATACTTTCTTCTCAAAGAGAATAAAGCTACTTAAATTCCAAAACAAATCAGCGAATAGCTGGAATTCTTGATGGAACAAGCTGGAAGAATTTTACCTGTGGCTGATTTGAGATTGGTAAACTGCTTTTACAAAGTACACTTTTCTAAATACAAGTTACAAACAATTTGGTATCACGTCACAAATAAAACACATTCAGGGATTAAAATATCTGTAGCCGAAAATTTGTAGAATGTTTAGATTGTACGAAAACATTATTATACAATGACAAGCACTCAAAATACAGACTTAACATAAATCAAAACTTGTAGAAAACAGAAAATGGGTTGAAGCTATAGTATTCTGATTGTTATTAATAAAACAGATGAATTTTTACCCCAATCCCCTGTCAATTCACTTGCACATTTTAAACTGTGGACTAAAAGATCAAATACTTTATTTTCTACTTTCTAAATATCATGATTCTTCTCCTTTCCACTTTCATTTTTGAATATAGACATATTAACATCTACCAAGTCATAAAATCATAAATTTGTTTGAATATCTAAAAACTTACCCTTGGATTCTGTATGGTGCTGATGTAAAACAAATAAAAAGCCTTTATTATTACAATAACATGTTTAATTATAATTTATATGTAGCAATATAACCCACAAATACATACTACCTACATTATTTCAATTACATCTTTTTGGCACATTTAAACACATTTGCATACCAACGTTGTTCTGGCAATTTCCGGAAAATATTAAATGTGGCCAAAAAAAAAACACGACAGACTGGCCACTTGGACTGGGCAGCTGTCCGGAGCTGACCACATGGGCAGTGTCCTGTTGTTATGGTGATCGGTCAAGCCATGTGAATAGCTGGACACTCCCGGCTTTTGTTGCCCATTTAGTGCCAAGAAATACCTGAGGACAATGGAAGGTATGGCGTGGCACCCTCCCGTCTTGGACCCTTACAGTTTTCACATCCACCAGAACAAACTGATTGCTTTTTACACACCGACGTACGGAAAGAAAAATAACTCTCGGCGGGATATAAACTCGTACCAAAATTCACAGACCTGAGTTAACATTAGGAAAATGTTGTCAACTTGTTTTCTGTAATTACATACCAAGGAAAATAACTTGAGGCTAATTATAAATTTAATTGTTAAAGTTGTCTTTAATTGGTTTTTATGAGGGAATAAATAACACTGATGTACGAAAAGAAAAATAACTCTCGGCGGGATATAAACTCAACTTGTACCAAAATTCACAAACTCCTACAAACTTCCACACTAGGAAAACATTGTCAACTTATGCCAACGAAAAAAGCTTGAAACTAAGGCCACACCAATTTAATTTCTTGGTTAACGGATTCGCCCACTTCATTTTTTTCTGATTTGCCAATAAAAATAAAAATTCAGAAAATCAACTGCAAAATGCTCATATTTTGCCCTAAATAGTTGAAAACAGTCCTTTTCTTGCTAGTTGTCACAGTTATTCCATCTTTCAATGCAATGGTATCATTAAAAGTTCAAAATTCATTCATTGTTTAAATTTTGAACCAGCCTGGTGTGTTGACTTCATGGCTCCTATCGTACCATTTTGGGCCATAGTAGGATGCCTAGGCCTGTTTTTATTTTTTTATTTTTTTTGCCCGCCCGCTCCATTATTTTTCTAGAAAAATCCGTTAACCAAGAAGTTAAATTGGTGTGGCCTAATCATAGTTTTACTTGTTTAAGTTTCTTTTTTGTATGAACTCAGCTGGTGCACAAATTCACAAACCTTTGGCTTTGCCAATGTCAACATGTAGAAAACATTGTCAACTTGTTCTGTGTAATCATACGCCAAGGAAAATAGCTTGAAGCTACATGTAATTATAATTCTACTTGTTAAAGTTGTCTTTAATTGGTTTTTATGAGAGACTGAATGTAAGGCAATGTGATGCCTAATTTTTCACACTTCAGTTGTTGCCGTACAGTGATTCGTTCATTTGTGAGTAAGTTGTGAGGGAAGATAATTACAGACTCGGGCAAAAAAACACGAGAGAGACAAAGACTACACCTGATACAGGTGAGACAGGTGTAATCACCTGGTTTCCTGTCTGTTTCTGCTTCTTAGGCAAACACAGGATGTAAGGTAAGGGACATTCCATTTGATATTGTGGGGGAGGGGCAAGACTTCTGGTTCAATCTGGTTTGAGCTGGAAGAGCCAAACATGCCTGGGCATGTTCTAACAGTGTATACATGATACAAATAACCTAAATACTGAAATAGCCATGTGTTAAGTCTATTTCAAGTAAAAAAATTGGTCAAAAAAGACCTATTATTTAGAATAACAATAAATTTTCAAAAACAATTTGCCAAACAAAAGGAGTATACGTCGCCTTGAGAAAGCATTGGAGCTACGCTACAAAAAGATGGCAAAAATGGGCAAAACTTTCTTTAAATTACAGTACAATTCATTTTGCTTTGATAGCAACAAAATTTCATGGTCTGAGAAAAATGGACATAGTGGCAGCAAGTGTAGATGGGGGAGGGGGGCAAAATACCAGCTGACACCTGAATATTTTTCAGCTGTGAAGATTTGAAGTTTTAGGGTACAGCTGCGTGAACCAGCAGGTATGCAGGTCACCTGACTGTACCTGTACCGCGGGTGTGGCTGACAGGTAAGCCCTCTACCTGCCCAGGTAATGTTTCAGAGGTGACCTAACACTTCCTGGGAGGGAGACATATACAACGGCTCAAATGTTCAGTCTAAATACACGGCTCCGAATAACACATTATTCTGACAGGGCTCGAAATACTGGGTACATCAAGGCTCGAAATTCAAGGTGGTCCAGTGGCCACTGACCACTAAAATTGGGCTAGGAGTAAAAAGACACTTTGGGACATTTTTGGGACAATAGAAAAATAATCAACATCAGAATGTCAGCCCATCTTTTGTTCATCAGGCACACGTCCTGGCTTTTGGATCCAGAAAAGTCCCCCCAAAATACTGGGTACATCAGGGCTCGAAATTAAAGGTGGTCCAGTGACCACTGACCACTAAAATTGGACTGGGACAACTAAAAAGACACTTTGGGACATTTTTGGGACAATAGAAAAATAATCAACATCAGAATGTGAGCCCATCTTTTGTTTATCAGGCATACGTCCTGGCTTTTGGATCCAGAAAAGTCCCCCCAAATTTCCTGTCTACTCTGCAGTTATATAGTGCACCTGGGAGTGAACATAAGCAAAGTAAGTTGACTAAGAAGTTCAAGTATAAGTCATACAATGTGCTGGGACATTAGGAAGAAAAGTTAATTTCGAGGCCTGTACATATGCAGGTAGAATTGGAGCTGTGCAGGTATTTCTGATGTCTACCTGCACCTAACCTGCATTGGTCCATGTACTGGGTATATGCAGGTTAGTGCAGGTAAAATAATTGGAGCTGTGCAGGTATTTCTGATGTCTACCTGCACCTAACCTGCATTGGTCCATGTACTGGGTATATACAGGTTGGTGCAGGTAAAATTGGAGCTGTGCAGGTATTTCTGATGTCTATCTGCACCTAACCTGCACTGGTCCATGTACTGGGTATATGCAGGTTAGTGCAAGTAAAACTGGAGCTGTGCAGGTATTTCTGATGTCTACCTGTACCTAACCTGCATCGGTCCAAGTACTGGGTATGTGCAGGTTAGTGCGGGTAAAATTGGAGCTGTGCAGGTATTTCTGATGTCTACCTACATGTACATGTTTATGCCACTTTGACAATACTTTCTAAGTATATTTCTTAAAATAGAGTCCACACTAATCACAAATAACTCACATGCTCTGATAGAAAATCCCCTAGCCCAACAATACACCCACACAGTAATACAGTCATACACCCACCCACCTACTCATAGTCATACTTATACACTCACAAATACACCCACATACACACCCACCCTGTTTTCTTTTGTTAAATACAATCCAAAAGCCAACATCCTTGTAATTTTCTTCACAATTTAAAAACTACTCGACACTACGAATTCCTTTTCAAGACAAACACACATCCAAGAACTATTGTAGAGTGGAACTCGTTGCCACCAAGCACAGTTGGGGCATCATCACTAGAAAGCTTAAACAACTGCTGCAATTTAATGTGCAAAGAATGGGTGTAACAGGTAATTCGGTGTGATATAGCTTGCCACGTGCCTACGAAACTGGTGTTACGCCAAAGGGTGGTTATACTAGCACATCGGTTGAATGTACTGCGCCTGCGCAAAACCCCCATTTTCAACAGTTTTTGTTGGATTTTCGGTCAACTTTGCATCAGAATTTTGTCTGTTGCAGATGGGATGTTAACCTTATATGCACGAATACAACCTTATATGAGACGTTCTGCCAAAGTGCTGTGCACAATACATCACATAATTCGCACAGGTGCAGTACATTCTGCCGACGTACTGGTTATACTGGCTATACAGAAACCGATACAGATCCAAATGCCCTGTTTTTGAACATGTGCTAAACAGGTGGACCAACTCAAAGCTTAGGAAAGTTCTCTCTGATACTGTCAGCTACCTAAAGTGCCAACCTGGTATTCAGTCCACTTAGATAGAGATAACAACCTACAGCACTTGGGTCCAAGTAAGCATACAGGGCACATACTGTCTGGTCTAAAATCTAGTGCCCCCCACCCCCTCAAAAATATGGCCACCACATTTTAAAGGCATCTTCTGTAATTTCAGGGTCGCAAACAAATTTTCTAGATGAGAAAATCTGTCTGATATTGACATTTACTGCCATTTCTTAGCATTGTTTTGTCATCATTTCATACTTGACATCTTCAAAATAGCCTTAAAACAAGTTAAAGAATGAGGCGTCTCTTTATTTTTGGGTACCACCCATAAATATCTAGAACCAGCCTACAATACAAAACAAGCAACCATTTTCCGTCAACAACATCACATTTTTGCCTCACAGCTATAACTTATAGTATAAGATAGGATTGAGTCAACTTACTACATTAAAAGAATGACCAGAAAATTTACTTTGAAAATCCAGTTTTGCCACCCTGAAATAGCATTGGATTCCTTTAATACAGTCTGAGAATTGAGGATTTTAGTGTCAGTGACTATTGAGAAAGGAAGTGTAGTTCTAGTAGCAAAAACTCTACTTTCTCCATAAGCAGCTACTGATTATACAAACTTATATGTGATACCCTGGCCAATTAACAAGTTACTACAGTAATACATAGCAGATGGTATCAGACAGGCGTTCTTTACTATAGGTCCTCTCAGACACTTCAGTATGGGGAAGGTCTGGTTTCAAACAATGCCCAACGACTTCCTAAATATTTCCTAACATTTAAGCCCTGTTTATTTTAGTTACAGTGAGGTACTTCCCCCTTTCTTCGAAATCTGGAATTTGTCCAATACAAAACATGTGTAAAGTATGGAATTTATTCCCTGGCAAGTTTGTTACAGTAAAGGTACTTCCCCCATTCTTCGAAATCTGGAATTTGTCAAATACAAAACATATGTTATTGTATCTATTCCCTGGAAGTTAGTACTTTGGGTTAATCATATGCAAACGACTAAAAATTCCACTACTGAAATTCAAATCTTGGTATATAAAGATACAGTTTATCTCCAAGCAGACGTATGGTGTGGCTGTTTTATAGTCTCCAAGCAGATGTTGGGTGGGAAATTGAAACGTGGCATCGTCAAGTGTCGGCCTCCATGTTATGTGGCCACAGTTTTGCCCAGACAACATTGCAAGGCTGGCAACATGCAATTTTGTATATACCATGGGTTTAGGTCCGGACTTACGATTCCGGAACTGAACCTAAACCTCTGGACTTGAATCCGGACCTGAACCTAAATGTGGATTTAGCTACACAGCAATAAGGCCACACCAATTTAATTTCGTGGTTAACGGATTCGCCCGCTTCATGATTTTTTTCAGATTTGCAAAAAAAAAAATAAAAAATTCAGAACCAACTGCAAAATGCTCGTATTTTACCCTGAACAGTTGAAAACAGTCCTTTTCTTCCTACTTGTTACATTTCTTCCATCTTTCAATCCAAATTCATTGTTTAAATTTTGAACCAGGCTGGTGTGTTGACTTCATAGCTCCTATCGTACCATTTTGGGCCATAATAGGATGCCTAGGCCTGTTTTTATTTTTATCTATTTTTCACCCACCCGCTCCATTATTTTTCTAGAAAAATCCGTTAACCAAGAAAGTAAATTGGTGTGGGCTAATCGTACAGTGCGTAACGTATGGTACAGTCTACAGATGGACTGTTGACCCAGTGACAGACCAGCACACTGCCTGATAACACTGTTGTCTGGCCCTGCTGACATGAGTACATAACAACTTAGCTCCTCCTTGATGCCCACTTAATGAGTCCTTATCACACCTGTATTCACCTGGGAAGGGTCTTAAGGCCAGCCAAGGGACACTACACGACACAACATGGCTAAATCTCCAAGCAGATATTAGGTAGTAAGTTGTAACATTTTCTGGACTACTGTTACTATAACTTAGTATAAGGAATCTTTTGGAGCCTCCACCAGGCTTCGGAAGCAGCTGGAAAGAGTTAGAAATCTGCCACAGATAACCATTTCATAGTCATAGACAGATAACTGATAAGTATTTCAGATAACTAGGTGGGTTGAAAAGAAAAGGGGGATGTGACATGGTTTCTTTTTTAATAAGTCCGGAATCGGTTCTTGACTTATACTAGTTTTTTTTGGACTTGAACCTAAACATTTTTACAAGTCCGGAACCGGTACACAGCACTACATGTTATGCGCCATCCTTAAACACGATAGAATCCCCACTTGTGGTACGTCTCGCGTATTGATTATGTGTCACCTTAACTTAAGTCCGAACCTGCCACTCTTTGTGTATGTGTATAAGATGTTATTATGGTAAACTTGTCTGGTGAGTTGTTACTTCTTCATTCAGGGATACACAAATATTACAGACCATCTTTAAGAAATTCTATGTATCATCTGCAATATTTTTATTACTGTAACTTCAACTTCTATTTACTTCGCTTGTAGTTGAGAATACTGAGCTTGAATTATTACCTTTGCCAAGAAGGTTATGTTTTTGTTGACGTTCGTGTGTGTTTATGTTTGTAAACAAGATAAGTCGAGAAGGCTTAGACGGATTGTCATGATATTTGGTAGGTAGATCTAGGAGAGACCTCGAAATGATTAGATTTTTGAGCCCCCTGGCGGCTGGTTTTCTTTCAGTTAACAAACTGCAAGTAATTTATATTTCTAGCTGCAATTCTCCTCTTTCCTTACAAGTTACAGATTGTCGTTTCGTGTCTTCTCATTTCTGAATAAAGGATAAATAAACTTTTATATACTAAGATCACTTTAAAAGATATATACTATAATATAGATGGTAAACATACAATGTAAACATAGCAATTATCCCCCAGTGACTACCGTAGATGCAGACATTTTTGCAGTGGTTTTATTTTTGTTGTCACCTCTACCGAGAATTTTTGTTTTTTTACTAAATTGTAATCCTACTGTACAACAAATTGTTTCAATCTTTAATTTCAAACAACACGAAAACCTCTTTTTCCTTCGTACGATGGAATGAAACATGTGCAATGTTAAATGCATTTACGGTAACACCATAAGGGCCAATGGACATAGTCCAGCAACATTGCTGGGAGATGCTACTATTAATGGCACAGGGGGGTTATTTTTAGCTCCTTTTCGTCCCTTTCTATTTTCTGATGGTGCGTCAACTCTGCCCACGTCTCTAAATGCCAGAATACGGCCTAAACAAATTCGCACCTAGACACCAGAGGGTCAAGGCAGCGTGACAAAAAACTTGTGTCGACATTTAGTTTCTCAGTCTTCCGTATGATTAAATCATTCACATGAATGAGAACGCAGTAGCCTATGGCTGCAAATAGCTCACACAACGTACTACAACATTTTTTCTTGGTCTCTAAATTCCAGGTTATACAGTCCTCTGTTTACGGTATAAACCTAGAGTAGTTTTCGGTAACTGTCAAAAACCTATCACAACTTCAAGCCTTGGTGACAGATAGTAACAACATGCAGATATTCAAAGTTTCTAGTTTTTATCGTAAGGCTTTTCTACATTTTTTTTTTTGTGGAAGTATACATAATAATGGAGTCATGGAAAAGTTTTTTTAGAAGTATAGTAAGTACAGTTCATTTTTACCGCAGTGCAAAGTAACAGTTAAGTGGAAATCAAACAGTTTATCAGATTTCTAAATGGGTGGATCCTATTTATGCTCATTAGACCCTTGTCTAACACATACCTGCAAATTACTTCCTCAAAGTGGCAACAGCAAATTTGGTCACTCACTCGATGTAACATTTGGACGATTTCGGAATTTAATTTTCCGGCCATTTCGTTACACATTAGACTGAATCAACCATATGGCAACTGACATGCAAAAATGTACCCGCAATCATTATTAAATTTCAAAATTGTTCTATGCAAAATATTTCCAGCTTTGACACTAAATCTTACATTGAGTCTCTTAATATACAGGTATTTTTCTGTTGCAGTGATGTAGAGGGGGGGGGGTGAATTGAACCCCAGACTACACAATGAATGGAATTTACCGTAAAAAGGTTTATATACGCACTGGTCAGACTAGCGACATATGTGGGCACCTGGAACTTACAGGGACACTTTGGGTCACTCTAAAGTGGACAAACTCACAACATCTTGGACACGCAAGGAATTTCTGACATCTTTAAGGCATTCAACATTCCTTGGAACATAATTTGCTTGGGGGGAAGACTAAACAAATCTGTAAGTTGCTTCTCTAAACGGGAGCTCGGTAGATGCTTTAGTTGGCACTTTGTGTTGCTTTCTTGATGTTCTGCTTTATGTTATGATATAGAAAAGAGAACTTACTTGTCGAATTCTTGCTGGTCTTGTTGACATCTGCCGTCATCGTGTGATTTCCAGCTCTTGCCGTGCTTACATGTGGTGGTGAGAATGATATCGTCGCCGTTGTGTAGATGATACAGAGCGTTTCGGGTCTCGGACCCTATGCCGGTCAGGTAACGTTTACCTTTGAAGACGAGGAGATACTTGTTGGCGGTAGCGGCCGGGAAGGTGTTGGCGGTCAGGTCGCCCGGCCGCCCGCCACGCTGGGGGTGGTCCTTAGCGAACAGCGGGATAGAAATATCGAACCCGGGGCGGAATTTGTCCATGCTGAAGGAGGCCTTCGCCAGCACGGCTCTCCCGGTGTCAAAGCCGAGCTCCTCGGCGTAGTCCGGCCACGTGCCGGAGTAGATGTTGAAGACGAGGTGGTTCGTACCGTCGCCGTTCCAGAGAGGCAGCGCCTGGATGCGCTGCGCCGCGCCGGACACATAGTCCGGGCTGAGCCGGTCTCTATCCAGAGTGTCCACGGCTAGAACAAGGACACAGGCGTCCTCGGGACGCTCAGCGAGGTACCCCGAACGTCTGAGGGCCTCGAGGATCTTGGTGTAAGCGGCGGACTGCGGCCCGGGCCCCAAGGTGTTATCGGTGTACTCGGCGTTGGGATGGATGTACACACGGAAGGGTTTGTGCGGTGGGCACCGGGAGAAGTCCCAACAGGTATCCATCCGACACTTGGCGTTTCGGTACAGCGCCGAGCGGGCCATCCGCCTCCGCCGCGGCGACTCGGCGTGCAGATCCGCCGCCTCCTGGTCGTCCGAGTCGGCGAAGCTGCGCAGGTAGGAGCGAGCAGCTCCAAGCTTGGCCGGGCTTCGGCCCCCTCCATGCGGGGCTGGGGCCCAGGCGCCCCCCGAACGGCGGGCCGAGGCTGATGTAGCCCCTAATAAGCGTACTCCTCCGTAGTAAAACAACAACAATAACAGGCCCGAAAAGAGCACAAGAGCGTATCGTTTCTTGGCGTGCATCGAAAGTAGTCCTTTTTTTCTTGGGCGGCTTGCGGAGCACGGTTTTACCGAGGACGGCCCCGTGCCTGGAGCCGTGTTCCGCTGCCGGCCGCCATCTTGCTTTCTCTGACTCCAAATTTTCCCAGTGTGCACCACGGGGGATGATGACGCAACTGGAGACAAAAACTTCCGGGGAATCCCAGGGGCGACTCCAGGCGAACCAAATATGTACTGCAACTAAAGCACCATCGAAATTTTCACACAAAAACACATTTTACATAGTAATAAGTACATGAGAAGCGAATAGAAATGCAGTATCAGTGAAAGCATTTCATTTCCCTTATAACTTTACAGACAAGTTTCTTCCTGTTTCTTGACGGTGGTGGAAATATCATACACATATCACAGTCCATCCAACTTCTATGTAAGTTTACGTTACAGTAATACAACATCATCTTTTTTTCTCAAACGCTAGCTTATGCGTCCTCTTTTGAACCAAATTGTAGTTTTGGTCACAATTTCACTCAAATAATGACCTATGTGTACGGATTTCGTCTAAAACAGTCCGCACTTTTGAACAAACGACCGATGACTTAACACAGAAACCGGAAGTGTAAAACGAACGTAAGAATTACCCTTCTTTACCATACAGTACTTTTACAAATCATAGTAACATAGCAATCACCTAAAGTGTCAACACTTTAAGAACAAGTGTACATACCCAGATAACGTTTCAGCGAGAACCAAAACGGTTTCAACCGTTGTGAACTGAACTAGAATTTGGGCTGAAACTCGGGCCCGGTAGTTGACTTCCTGTTTGTGTACCTGGCTTACGTCATAGACACGTAACCATTGGTCCAAACTTCCCCAAAACGTCATCTTTGAAATATTCCCCCGCCATGACTAATATAATGTTCGGAGGGACTTTTCTGCGTAAGGGTGTGTGTGTACAAATGTACAAAGCGGAAATTCGGGGAAGTAGGTGTTTCCAAAAAAAAAATTACATCTTGATACTGTAATGACTGTACGTGGAAACAAGGATATTCACAAACGGAAGCTTGTTACACATAATTAAGGCCACACCGACGTAATTTTATGGATGACATCCTCTGAAGATCCCCCAAACTAGTGCGCGCGGGCGAATAAAAAAAATCCGGCCAAAAATAGACTTAGAAATGCTACTAAACCACAGGAATACAAAGCTGGTGTTGTGAATTTGCAACAGTACTTTAGCGACATATAGAACAAGCCCGCACATGCTGGCTTTTTGCGGAATTTATGAATCGGCATTGTACGTATGTAGTGAGTTCTTGAGTCGTGGAGTTTCGGTAGCCTGGGTGCCCGACTTCGTATTGTCGCCAACTACCATAAACTACCCAGGCCTAGAGCCAGGCCAGAGCCTCAGTGGATGTGATCTTTTAGATCACAGAACAGGCGAAAATCCATGCGCGCGCGGATGTCATCCATATATCATAAAATTAAGTCGGTGTGGCCTAATCTACAATAAGAACTGGAAGGCACGATTAAGGCCACAGCAAGTAAATTTTATGGATGACATCCTCCACAGACTCCAAATCTAATGCGATAGGGTGAAAAAGAAACAAGGCGGACAAAAACAAGATTCCTACATTTTCAAATTTCGAGATCATAAACTTTGTAACAACAATTGAATATGAAATGACACATTTACTGCTTACATCGCCTTATAATTATACCAGTGTTAGGCTGAGTTGTCACGCAATACATATTTATGCTAATGTGGTGTCGCCGTTTGCTGGTAACCAATAAACGCCCGTCTGTTGCTATAGCAACGCGGTCCGGGCGTCTGATTGGTCCAGTGTGGGTGTACTCTCTACGGTTTAAAAAAATGTCCACTCTGTTCTTTCCCCAGTTCGCCACGATGATGTTCCCCGAACTGTCCGTACAGACACCCCGCGGAGAACCAATCTTTAACCTGAAGAGCCAATGCCCGTCCTTGGTGTACACTTGCACAACTTTCTTGAACTCAATGGAAACAATGATGTTTCCTTCCTTGCCTGTTGCGATGTAAGGGCGACCTATTGGCGATTTAGTTGACCCGACTCTTCTAAATACACGTATCAACCGGCCGTTGGGATGGAAAATGTGGATATGAACCCAATTTGCAATCACAATGATTCTGTCATTGAGCTTGTCCACGGCGACGCCTAAGGATCGGGCTCCTATGGTAGACTTACCGGGTAGGCCGAATGTGGTTTGGGGCAAACCTTCCCGATTGTACCGTACGATGTGAGCAATGCCCGATTCAAAGGAACCCACGACACCCACGACCCACAGATGATCTTTTCTGTCAATGGCAATATCCGCTGGGAACATTTTCCGTCCATTTGTACCAGGTACCACTGTCTTGAAGTCGCGGAGAAAAACGCCTTTCACGCTAAAGACGTTGACTAGTTTATTACCTGTATCAGCCAGATACACCTCATTGTCTCTGGATATGGCCAGTCCGTTTGCTTCATTGAAACGGGAAGGCACAACCGCATTCCTCTCCAGAATAGACTCTGTCAATACTGTAACATGAATAGAATAGAATAGAATAGAAGATGAACAACACTTTATTTTAGACTGTACTTTATATTCTAGTGAAAGATCTGCCCTTTTTAATCATATCAAAGAGAAGTTCCCATACTTTGAACACCTAAATGCAAACGATAAATTTATATTTTTGATGCGTCTAGACAAACTCTGTATCACAAACATGATCTGTTCCCACATTTTCCATTGTACAAAAAAGCGAGAAGAAGTTGACAACAAAAATATAAATTTATCATTTGCACTTAGGTGTTCAAAGTATGGGAACTTTTCTTTGATATGATGAAAAGGACAGATCTTTCATTAGAATATAAAGTACGTTCTAAAATAAAGTGTTGCTCATCTTCTATTCTATTCATAAGATAAAGAAAAAAACACGGCAAAGCAAAGTCAAACATATTCATACTCTTTAGACAATTGGAATAACAAGGAGTAAAAGTACCTTTGTTCAGGAACGTTGTCGGTGCAAGAAGACTTTTCGTGCTCACTTTCGATTCAGGTCTGGTCGTATAAAAAGGCGCCGTCGTTAGAGAGGAGGGTATTTTTGTTAGTGTCTTTGGCATCATCTTTGGATTACGGGTTAGTTTCTGTGTAGGGTAGGAGCTGCTGAAGATTGATGACAGCGTGGCATTTTGAAAGTTGTAAGGCGTGGATGTTGGCTCCTCCTCTATGGCTGATTGATTGAAGGTCCCCGTCTGTGATTGGATGACAATGATTCAATTAATTACACTCCATGAAATGGGGTGTCTTGTTTTCAGTCTGGATGATGTTTTCGTGTATATCTCAAGATCTGTCAGACGGGATGCGATGATATTTGGCAGGTAGATAGGTGGGGTATAGAGGATTGTATTACTTGACTTTGGGCCCTTGGTGATTGAACTTGGTACTGCAGTAAGAATTTTTCTTAAATATTGTTGGCGCAGGATGGTCTGTGGATGTGATGTTTGGGTAGCATATAGTGGTTTACGTAAATTTTGGCCCCCTAGCTGGACCTGCATGGTTGTTTGATTTTCGATTTCTTGCTGATCTTAAGAACCGCTGGATGGATAGCAATGAACTTTGGTACATGTGTAGTTGCTGTGTGCCTTTGCGTTTTAGCGTGTATTCAGGTTGCTCTAGAAATGCAGTGTGTATTTTAAAAAAAAAGTTTAAAATCTTTACCCATTTTTATAAAAGGTTGGTCTAGTTGACAGGCCACTATCTATTTTACCCTCTGTTTATGTGTCTAGGTAATATCTTTTTTGTCTGCTCTGGTCTGGTTGACCTCAAAGTGGCCTGTAGTCAATTTATGGGAGATAACTGGCCATCATGGCAGATGCTGGCCACCATGTTAGTGTCTTTAGTTTACATTTCAGTGGATCATGTAGCGTAAGCGTACATGTACACGACTTTTTTCTAGTTCTCTTTTGAAACTGCTTTATCCTCCATTTTCCTAAAATACATTTGACTGTTTTTCTCTTTTGTGATATATACATGTAAATAATTAAGTTTTGTTTATAAAAATGTAAGAAGATCTCTAGATGTACTAAAATGCAAAAAAGACTCAGTCTGCCTCCATATTCGTGATGCACAATGTTCTAAAATGTTTAAATACGAAAGGAACACAACTGTCCATATAGTCATTTTTTCTTACAATATGCTATTATGACCATAATCAACTTGTAGTTTTACTAAGGCCATGTTGATTTGATTATATGGATGACATCCTCCGGGAGCCCCAAAACTGATGCGCGCGTGCGAATAAAAAAAGTTTAGTCAAAAAAAGTAAACTTTACTTATAT
>NW_017804120.1:2263768-2268377 GCF_001625305.1 Branchiostoma belcheri
GATTTTGGCATTCTACGACATTGGTATAGTTTTTATTAATTTTTTTGTAACTTATGGTATATTTTTGCTCATTTTGCAACTGTTTTGTACGATTTACAATATGGTTGAAAACTTTTTTTTTTTTGGAAACGGCCGAAAATTCATGCGCGCGCGGATGTGATCCATATAATCAAATCAACATGGCCTAAATAAGTATCAAAATGGAAGTCTTTTAGACAACTCACCGTTAGGTTGGGAGTCTGATAGTATCCTTCATTTCCGCTGAAATTAGTACTGCAGCAAGTGAACTCATCAAGACCGCTGTTAGTAGTTCCTATAACTGTGGTCACCTGTAACATTAAAAACAAAATCTAATAATGGTTAAAGTAATGGACACAAATTACAATGTATTTATTTTGTGAAATCTTAGTGCATTTTGTACATATTTGTTTAGTTGCATTTATGATCTGTTATGAGTTCACTTTGTTCACCATTATTGTATATAGCCTAAATTTATTGGTGTTCATATTTTTTTGGGATTCTGTTATCTGTACCTTTGATTCTCTTTTGTTTATGTATTACTCAAACGGTGTCGTATAAGCCCACACGGGCTGGGCGCGGGAAAGCGCACGACACGAAAATAAAGTCTCATTCATTCATTCATTCATTCATTCATTCATTCATTCATTCAACATATGATGTTGTTAGTGTAAGACGCGAATTGTGAAATGTCAGAAAAAGTCACAAAGTTTGTTATGGCGCAATTACAAGCTGTTCAGACGTAATACGACATAAAAGCAGACGCGGTCTATATATAATATATTTCCATTTGATAAGAATCGACCCCTACCCTTGCCTTTGATATTGTACCATTACCATTACTAAGAGGGTATAACTTGCAGATACAAAACAGTATCGATTTATAAATGAATTATCCAATTGCAGCCTCTTTCTAGTTAAAATGCTTTGCGCGATTTAAAAAATATATCAAACATTTCTTGTCGAAAAACATGGAAAAAGATTTCTGGTTATTTACAGACTCTTTGGGTTGCTGAAAAATATTAATCAAAACATGCTTTCAAAATACTGCGTCAAAATAGTAATGGCTGTTTTGTTTTCTTTCTTTGAAGTTAAACTACATAGTATTTTTCCAAACATCATACAGCTTGCCAGTAGACAAAAGACAAATCTTGCCTTTTCAACATCCTGGAGGTTGGTATTGAAGTATAGCCCAGCCGAGGTCACACAGAAGCCTAATGCCGCCATGAAACCTATTGCCATCACAAGGAGACACAGTTGCCTGTACGTGCACCATTCGAATACTGAGGGAAACATAACATTAAAAACGATATATTTCATCCATACAATGGTATGGAGTGAAATATAAAAAAAGAATATACACCGCAGAAAAAAAACATGGAATAGCTTTTAGGCTAGTTTACAATTAAACCTTTGTTTCAACCACTTTCAAGACAAAGAATGGTTCAGACTTAGAGCTTTCTACCAGTCACTCTGGTCTTCCTCAGTAGACGGATCCAAAGAACGACCAGAGTGACTGGTAGAAAGCTCTAGGTGAGAACCATGTCTAAACGTCTTGGAACTTACAAAGGTTTTAACTTTAGGTACGTAATAACCAGCACAGATAAATTTTCATGATGGCTTCTAGGCTTCAGCACGAAGACTGTTACAGAAGTATGATACAAAAATAATATCTAACCATGCAGCAGAGCAGATTCAAATTTTGTGCTTGCATTATCCATAGCCTGGGTGCCATCCTCTGTAAATTTTCACCAGCTTCCTAATGTCGCTGGCTACCACGGAAGATGGCACCCAGGCTACATTATCCAATGATCATGCAGATAAAAATGGGATGATGTAAATCTATTTTTATCTCTACATAAATTATACAATAACATGTATGAAAGCTGCATATTACTAACTGGTAATATGTTACAACATCTCGAATTGTTCTAAGGTGGCAGACACACTATGATGGCGTCACAGATCAAAATGGTTGCGCCCATTGACCCAAGGGTAAAATAGAATATGATTGTCCTAACGTTTGCTACACAAAACCTATAGCAAACTTACCTATACACAGCAGGTATAAATACACGACTGAAAAACTATTTCTTACACAGGGAAATACGCCTGTACAACGAGTCTTCACATTAAGACTCTTAGGACTCGGTGATCTTTACTTTAATGCTCATGTGAGGCGTTTTGTAATGTTTTTGTTCGTGTGTTTGAATATGTTTTGCAATATTTGCCAGTTAAGTAACTGCAAAAAATCAGTGTTATTCAGCATGTTTTGTACAGGTTGCGAGGCTGGTTTTTATGAATAAACTGTTAATAAACTGTTCAAAAAAATCTTAAAATCTTACCGCAAGTCTTTTGTGGTTGAACATGTGGCACGTACGTCGGATTTCTGATCAGGACATTTTGTGCTATAAACGGATTTGGAGGACTGGGTAATATGTTGTCATCCCTGTCATCAGCAAGAGTGTAGTGGTGTGTAGGTGCACATGGCTGGATACTGCAGTCATCATTGCTCGCTAACCCAGAGGCTGGTTCTTTTAGCTCGTTTATCTGGTTGGGGTTGGCGGTTGTTTGGGCGATGACTGGTTCTATGCAAACGTTTGGCTGGATTGTCGGACTAGGATTGGCGGTGCTTTGGGCATAGCCCTGACCAGTCTTCGGCACATACATCGGATTCGGGTCCTGCGTGTCTTGTTGGTACACAACGTACATTGGACTTGGTACACCATGTAGACTTTCTGTGTAGACAAGGTTCGGGTTTCGAGTGTCTTGCTCGCAACTCTGATTTTCATAAAGTCCGTTTGAAGGATGTGGGGTGTCACTGATGTGACTAGTGTTACCCTCAACTATGGGTGAAGTGTGTACGCTGTTCTCTGGTGCGTTGTAACACCCTGACAGGGTGGTTGTGATGACAGTGCCGTTGTCTAAAGCTGTTTTTGGCGTCGTTTCTTCCACATCAGTATCCCAACCCTTCATATCATCCTGACAAATGTCTACATCACAGTTCGGATTGCCAGCAGGGTCGATGTTGTCTGTTTGTCCGATCTCATCCGCGGCATCGAATACCACAGCCAGGTTGTCATCATGATAATG
Organism: Branchiostoma belcheri; assembly: GCF_001625305.1. Taxonomy (NCBI): domain Eukaryota; kingdom Metazoa; phylum Chordata; class Leptocardii; order Amphioxiformes; family Branchiostomatidae; genus Branchiostoma; species Branchiostoma belcheri. Next base: position 2,266,880 of record NW_017804120.1, read on the forward strand.
ATCATAACCTTCCTCATAAATAGAGGTGATCCAGAAATGCCCAACTCCGTCAGCTTGTGTGAAGGAAGCTTCCCGTGAGCCGGTATCCAGATTGGCTGGATTCATATTTGCTTCGGAGAGATCGTCCACAGTGAACAACGTAAGACGAATAGAGAGGAGAGTTATTTTTTTTTCGTCCGTGGGTTCCACAGCTCTTGACGATGTGGTAACTGTCTGTGGTTCTGATGTAGCTAGAGATGCTATGGTGTTATACATGTATATGTAGTGGTGTTATACAGTCTGATGTATACATGAGAACTAGTCCTTTGTTCGTTTTGTGTGTTTGGCCGACTAGGCTTAGTTTGCTCTAAAGAAGTTGCTTTCAACATATACAAAGTCTGGGGATTAGGCTGCCCCGTCATTCGGTGTGTTTTTTCTGGATTACATTTGCAAAAAGACAATATGTGTCGGATGAAACACCTACTTTATGTTCAACTTTTTGATAAAAACAGTGGATACGGAGCGGAAAAAAGGTGTTTTCGGTGTAAACCCCGAATTCAAGGCGAGCTTACCACGCACACAGCCAACACTGGAGATTGTCTGGTATGGAGGCTGTTTGTTGTTTTGATGTAATGAGGAAGTTACCGGACTATTCAGTGGTCTGTACCTCCTGGGCTGTCAGATGTAAGAGCTAGTAGCCCTTTGTTCGCTTTGTGTTTACCGAAAAGGCTTAGTTTGCTCTGAAAAAAGTTTTTATAGAGCCTGAGGATTGAGGTAGATTAGACTTTCCCATGATTTTGTGTGCTTTTTTCTTGATTGCATTTGTACAACAATACGTGTCGGATGCACCAGACTTTATTCCTTCAGCACTTTGATATCAACAATGAATATGGAGCCGAAACGGTAGTCTGTTTTCGATGTAAACTCCACGGCCACTGAAAGGTACACTTAAGCTTCCTGATTGTGCATACAAAGCTGGAGATTGTCTATGAGCTTGTTTTCTTCACTCACTCACTCACTATCCTGGTTTAGATTATTCTGCTGCCGGTTTCCCTGCCCCAGGGGTGGGCAGCAGTCGGCTGTTCTGGACACCACGCCTCCAGCTAGCTCTATCCTGTGGGTCTGTACTGGACAGACCACACTCCTTAATATCCTTCTGGATACACTCCAACCAAGTTTTTCTAGGCCTGCCACGGCCTCTGTTGCCTGGCAACTGCAAGTCCACGATGGTGATGATGCAGCTACTTGCTCTTTTAACGTGCCCATACCATCGGAGGCGGCGTGACCGTAGTACTGAGGAGATGTCTTCCACACCGAGCTTGGCAAGCAGGGAAGCTGAGGGAGTCTCGTCCTGGGCCTCCTTCTATATAGTATTACATATTAAATATGTGCAACGGCATATTTTTGCTATGGACAAATGAGTCTTAGCAGACCTTTTTAGACATATTCTATCACACACAAACTCTTTTGTTGAAGTTTTGTTGTACTTTTGAGTTGTACGGGAATTGTCTATTTAGAC
>NW_017804120.1:2268519-2301384 GCF_001625305.1 Branchiostoma belcheri
ATTTAGACGTTTCGGGGAGGGGGGCACAAATGACGCCATTATGATTTGACTGATAGAAAATTGTTGCCAACAATATTTTAGGCAAAGTCACAAAGTTTGGTGGTTCTAGCGCAAGTCGTTCAGACGCTATCATACATCAAAGTTGGCGCCACCCACCCCGGTCTAGATAGGGTTAAAACACCAGGAATGACCAACTTTTTGTTTACATATAGCGTCTGTTGGGAGCCTGGGATTCACTGCACGTCGACCTCTTGCGGTCCCGATTGTAACTGCAGGGAGGACGGCTCCGCTGGCCACACCTGCATCTGTTGCTGAAGTTTCACCACGCAGCTTTAACAGTTTCATCGCGTAACATTTTGCCAAACTGTGGCTTCAAAGCTTGACTTGCTTTGCTCACAAAAGACGTAAAAAGGTAACGAGCGAAATAAAGTTGCAAAGTTCCACGTACTTTTGCATTCAATTTTCTCTTGTTTAATTATCTAGTTGTATTGCTTAATAGTGTATGTAGCGTTGTGATCTTCCATCTCTACATCTGCTTGGAAATTAATGTAAAAGAAAGAATAATACGAGAACATTAGACATTAAATGTTTGAAACGCCACGGTATTTGTTTATTTACTTGTTGGTTTTGCTGTAAAAGATGTACAGCCAGAGTTACCCAACTAGCCAGTTGTTTCCCCAGTCCAAAAGAAATCATAAAAGGTGAGAGAAACCATTAGTCTACACTATTCAGGTCCTTGGAAGCTTGACAGCTAATGCCTTAGGAGAGTCGGGAATATCTTTATCCTTTTGATTTGTGCATAAGGCGACAGCAAGTAATTTTTATGGATGACATCAGCGCACGCATTAATTTTTGCCTTGATTTTGAAAAAAAAAATGTTTCCTTTGTTGCAGTGGTTAACATGCCGAAAATGTGCAAAGATGTCTGTACTGTGTCCATACCAGAATCAAATTTTCAAAATCATATCTAGTTGCTTGAATAACTGTTTCTTGGCAGCCAGAACCAAGGGAAACAAAGATGGCGGACAGGAGTCACGTGATAACGCGGTCACAACTAAACGTAGTGGGCTAAACCAACTGCCTGACATAGGGGTGGCGTTACACCTTACGAGCGACGAAGCGCCCCGCTCCCATCAGCCCGAAGTCGTTGCACAGCTTCTTGGCGGTGACGTAGAGCTGACGCCAGCCGTCCACCAGGTCCTCCCCGTACAGACGGACGTGCTTGCTGCGCTCCTCCGGCTCCTCAAACTTCGACCACCGCTTGTATGTGTACTCGCTGTACGAGTCCGAAATGTCGTGGACCTACAATTAACGGCAACATTTAGTTAGTAAATCTCCATATCAACTAGACAATCCAAAGACAAAGTAAAATAGAAAGGTAGCATTTGCAAAGCAAATGCATAATGTTAACCTTTGCATATGGTTTGCTCTGTTAATTCCTACTCTAACGCATGTCATCCATAAAATTTACTTGCTGTGGCCAAAAGAGAAAATCATCACCGTGACTTGGAATCCGGCCTCTTCCAACAGCTTCCTGTAGTCCTGCTGGGTCGGCAGAGCGATGTCGGACAGGAGGAAGTACTTCAGCGCCGCCTTCTCCTCGTCACTCTCAACATCCCTCAGGCGGTAGAACTCCTCGAAACATCTAACAAATACGGTTTTGCACTCACGTGACTATGACGTCATTACTGTCCGCCATGCTGGTTGCTTAAACCAGAACATACTGCGCTTACGCGAAACCCGGATTTTTTCGCGGTTTTCGTTGAATTTTTGGTCAACGTTGCATCGGAATTTTACCGACGGAATGTTCTGTATCTGTATCTGTATAGCCGGTATAACCGCCTTTCGGCGTAACACACCAGCTTAATGTTAACCTTATATACGCAAAAAGACTTTATTATATGAGACGTTCTGCCTAAGTGCCATGTACAATACATTACGGTTTTCGTGCAGGTGCAGTACGTTCTGCCTACGTGCTGTTAAAGCTGGAAGTTAAGAGCGTAGGAACTGTATTTTATCCCCTCCGGGCTATTATTAGTATTTCTTTAAATTTATTTGTCATCTATTATATTTAGTAGTAGTTCTGACGTGACAGCTTGCAAGTGTGATTGAAACCAACGTTAACACCGTAAAATTTATCCGGCATGTGCTAATCGACTTCGGCGGGCGGGGAACACTACAGCCCCGTAGAGATACCGGGGAGGTAACGCTAGGGTGCTTATCAAGCTAGCTACAACTAGAGAAGTAACATTTTCAAAGCAAATGCATAAAATGCATAATGTTTACCTTTGCACATGGTCTGCTCTGTTAATTCTTACTCAAACACATTCACATACGTGTACTACTATGGTGACAGGAGAAGAGCAAACCATGAAATTGCAACATTTTGTAACCCAACACCAGTCACCATGGTGACAGACGTCAACAAATCATGTCATTGGTCAGGTCAGAGGTTAGTGTTTGGAGAAGAAGAACAGGAAGAAACTGAGCAAAAACAATATGTTTTCCTTTGGTAAACATAATAATCTTTGCCCTTCGGATCGTTGTGAAATACTTACAGGGTCCCTCCGGGTTTGAGGGAGGCGTACAGCTGACGGAACAGCCGAGGCTTTTCCGGCACGTAGAGGATCACCTGGAAGCTGATCACGTGATCAAACTCCTGCTTACCTACCAGGACATTGAAGGTCATTGCAGGCATAACTTTATTATATTCCTACACATATCAAGTCAATCGAAACATCCAAATAGCACAGTAACAGGGCTCGAAATTAAAGGTGGTCCGATGGCCACTGACCACTAAAATTTCAGCTGCGTTAACTAAAAAGGGACTTTGGGACATTTAATTTGGGGACAATAGAAAAATAATCAACATGAGAATGTCAGCCCTTCTTTGGATCTGAAAATGCCAAAAGCCCGAATTTCCTGTTTACTTTGCAATGATAGTGCGCCTGGAAGTGAACATAAACAAAATAAAGTTGACTTCAAGTTGAAGCCATACAATACTTCCCAATAAACAAGTTAGGACAGTTCATCCCCACTTCGGGAAAAGCAATTGAAATTCATTTGTGGGACAGTGCTGAAACAATAGGAAGAAATGTTGATTACGAGACCTGCAATAAAATAATCCATACTACAGATTATATAGATAGCTTTGTGACGCCTACCCAGCTCAGTAGTGAGGATGTCACCACACACGTGCTTCACGCTTCCCGTCATGCCACAGCGTGACGTCAGGTCTTGTCCCACGCGGTGGTTGTCGGGAAGGAGTTCGGCGGCCGTCACGTGACACTTGGTTTTGTGCGCCAGGTACCGAGACGGACCCCCAATGCCGGCCCCCACGTCCAGTACCCGCGCACCTTCCCTGTTTGATAAAGAGAAGTTTATTGCAAATTCATGCCCGGAGGCTAAGGCCACAGCAAGTAATTTTTATGGATCAGTGCGCGCATTGATTTTCGCCTGATTTTGAAAAAAAAAAACGAAAACGCTTCTTTTCGGGCCCCGTGTGGGAATTGTGACCTCGGCCTTAGGGAGTGGCCGGGAGAAAAATCGTGGGAAGGTCCTAAACGTTAGCCTCTACCAGGCACCGCGGATCGCTGGAAAAATTGTAGAAATTGGCCGAAATAAAGGGATAGTATACCAGAGAAGATCCAGGGCCATAGAAGCTCCAGTTTGTGACCCACGGCCCTGGATCTTCTCTGGTATACTATCCCTTTATTTCGGCCAAATTCTACTATTTTTCCAGCGATCCGCGGTGCCTGGTAGAGGCTACCTAAACGTGTGACTGGGATTTCACCTGATGTCCAGTAGCTTGATGACGGCGTCCACGGCATCCGTGCCGCAGTAGTGCCACTGGTCCAACTTGGTCAGGTCAGTCACCTCCAGGGGGTCGTTGTCATGGTAACCAAGCTGGGACAGAACGACATGACTCTGTTAGTAGGACAATATTTACACTCACGTGACTATGACGTAAGCACTGGCCGCCATGTTGGATCATTAAAGTAGTAGTAGTAGTAGTAGTAGTAGTAGTAGTAGTAGTAGTAGTAGTAGTAGCAACAGCAGCAGTAGCAGTAGTAGTAGTAGCAGTATTAGTAGTAATAGTAGTAGTAGTAGTAGTAGTAGAAGTAGTAGTAGTAGTAGTAGCAGCAGCAGCAGCAGTAGTAGTAGTAGTAGTAGTAGTAGTAGCAGTAGCAGCAGCAGCAGCAGCAGTAGAAGTAGTAGTAGTAGCAGTAGTAGTAGTAGTAGTAGTAGTAGTAGTAGTAGCAGTAGTAGTAGTAGTAAGCCTTTATTTAAACTTGCGATCAGTAAACATACGACCGCTTTTCAAGGGTGAGGGCGGGGTCACGTATTTACAAATGAGACAAAAGAAATAATAAATGTTCCCAGTGACTGGGCTGCTCGTACATGTGGTGGCAACTGGACATTTTCGAGCAAATTAGAACTTGCGAACATCATTAAAATTTTTAGTTGAAGAAGCAAAGTATTGTTGACCGATCACAACTGTAAATGTATACCAGTAATCATTTTATAAGACTGATACCTCTGTAAATAGTAGCCTCCTTCTCAGGCTTCTGATGCGGCGGCGTTAAAAAAAATAAATTTTTTTTAAAGAACTGGGAAGATAACTAAAAAGGTGATAAATGTACTCACCTCTTTCAACTCAGTGTAGATCTTTTCTACATGGCGGTCTGGGAATAAAAAAATAATCAACTTATAACTAGTGTGTAACTCACAATTTTCATTTTTTTTAAAAGGTTATTCATCAATAAACCACACATTTTTAAACGTTAACAGCATGCGCCAATTTGTTTCAGCATTTGGAACGTTTGAATTGAATTTTTAAACGTTTGAAGCGAATTTGTAACCAGCGTTATTTGATACTTTTGTTAATCTTGAGTTCATTTTGTTAATGGCTTTTGTTTGGGGATTTCCCCCCAGGAACCTTTGAAAATCGCCATCAGGCGACATGTGTTCTACTGGATAAATAAACAAACAAATAAACAAACAAACAAACAAACAAACAAACTTTATATCTCCTGCAGTTGACAGATCACCACGATGTTTTGGTATATAGGTGTCTTAACAAATGACTGACATAATGATATGCTAATAAACGACACAGTCAGGTTTTTGGCGACGTCTCAGGGAGGAGCCTAATGGTACAGTATTGTGTGCAATTCGCAAGAATTCTAGGAATTGTACAGGCATTTTGTACACAGGAATGGAATGTCCACAGGCATTTCCCTGACCCACATCTATGCCCACATTCCTGGAAACCCTTGGGAAGACCAGTCTGCCACGGATGGCCCTACTTTCTGTGACCCCGGCGCTCGTTCACTATACACTCGGGGGAGGAGTGCACTGTATCTTGCTCAAAATCATGAAATGATGGCAGTGCCATGCAAACAATAACCCTAACATGAACCACCGTCGCCATGGCAATGTATGTTTTCATTGCCAGTCTTGTTTACGATTATATTAATAGTTATCAGTAGTTCTATGTGTACTTATTACCTGTTTTGTACAAATGTTTCTTCTGTTCATGCAATTAGCCTTCGGGCATGAATTTGCAATAAAACTTTCTATATTATAGTACCAATGCCTGCCTATCCATTATCTTCTTGTGGGTGCTAGATATAGGAACTCGAGCAACAGCTTGCAATGAACCTGCAGTTCTAAATTTGAATATTCAACTAAGAACAGAACATATCCCTCTTATTTAATAACGTTTCACATATGACAGGAAACCTAGATCAAGAAAATTTAGACCGTAATTTTTTTTTCATGGTAAGCGAAGCAAGAAAGTTAGGTAAGAAGCAATTTTATTGGTTAAAAACAATGTGTAACTTCAAGCATGTGTACTTACATATGATAAACTGCCTCATCTTGTGGTCTTCCTTCGACATGTCTTCTGCAACCTGCAATTGTATTCGTATGCATTAACCCTATCTAGACCGGGCTTTTTTGGGCTTGGTGGGACCGGGGGGGGGGCTCATTTGACCCCCCCTCAGAACTTGAGAATGGTATGTCTTATGACCACCAAATTTTCAGAGGATGGTGTACTAGTAAAAGTTTATCATACCTACAATTTTATGTCGTTATGACGTAATATGACGTCATTAATGTGATTTTATTGGCCAAAACCGTCTAGATAGGTTATTCCCTGAAAACTTAATGCACTCCAAAACCCCCTACCGACACCTCTGCCTAAAGAATAGCGTAAACGTGTTGCAGTTGAAACCCAGAAAAAAAGCATTCAGTGCAGTTAGAGCGATGGGCATAATGTCCTCGTTAAAAGAGGGCCTGCAAGCCCTTTTTCGTAACGCGTAATCAAGCCGTTTTAGACTTCGTAATTCGTAGGCAGCCTCCGCAAAAATCAACGTAATTCGTAATTGGACATTAGCCACAAATCGTTAAGTCGTAATCAGCTCTGAGACTTTAACGTAATTCGTAATAGGCGGCGAAAATTTTGCCTAATTCGTAATCACTACCCCCCCTTGCAGGCCCTCTTAAAAGAAAGTCTTTGTGACTTAAACTGTCTAGTCTAGTCTAGTCCTTTCAATTGATCAAACAGAGATAGCACATGTGTTTCTGGAGACTCCCTAGCCTCTACCAGGCTTGAGGAGGCGGCTGGAAAGAGTAGAAATCGGCCAAAATAGAGAGATAAGCATGCCAAGGGAGTTTGTCCGTTGAGAGAACAGTGGGGCGGCATGACTCCTCGTCATGCGCTGTAAGTGATAAATTGTAGCTACGTAGCGTGGCAGACCTTTCTCAGAGATCTAGAATTTGTGTACAGTGAACATATTCTCACCTTCGAAGCACAATTCGGAAGATATCTTAGCTATGTTTCAGCGCTGATCCGCCACGTAATCACTTCGATGGTCTGCCTGAAATGCAGCGTAAGTTGTCTTTCTACAGGTTCGCGGATAAGTTTATACTGGCTGAAATGGTGGCCTGCGGGCTACCCAGCCTTTTCGAATTCCGCCAACCCGTCTTTCTACTGTGAGTCAGACTAAATCTTACAGTGTCACCTCTGACATGGGTGTGGCGGTGAACGAACCTAACAGCAAACAAGACTTCTGAGATTCCATACCTCCGTGAAATATGCAGAGTTTATGTTTGGGGGAATTTGTCTCATTGATTATGGAAATAAGGTTGTAATTAACATAATCTACTTTAATTGATGGTTTTCTAAACTAAATTACAATATTTTTGCATGTGTGCTCCCTATCCATTGGCAATGTTACATGTTAACATGTCCTCATTAATTATGCAAATGACCTGTATTTTAACATAATACTAGTATATGCATAGTGATGTTAAGCTTTAAGTAACTTGCACAAGGTTTTAAATTCCCATCATTCACTATTAACAAATCACAGAATGTCCACATTATGCAAATTTGGTAATTATTTGCATATTTGGTATCTGTTGATGTTTCACCTACCATAGATTAGGCCACACCGACTTAAATGTTATGGATGACATCCTCTGAAGTCCCCCAAACTAGTGCGCGCGGGCGAATAAAGGAAAAATCCGGCCAAAAATAAAAATGCTACTACATCACAGCACAGGAATACAAAGCTGGTGTTGTGAATTTACGGCAGTACATAGGAATGTATACAACAAGCCGGTCAAGATAAGATCCCGCCAATACGGGAAGCCTAAGCTTAATATCCTGTGGCTTTCTGTTGTTCTGTTGTGACAAACTTATCAGATAAGACCCTAAGTATGTATAATATGTAAGGTGTTACGCTTAGCTATTGTAGTGCGCAAAGGAGTGCCGTTTCTATAGGTTATTTGTTTGGTCATATGGAACAGGCCACAACGACTTGATTTTATGGATGGCATCCTCTGAAGACCCCCAAACTACTGCGCGCAGGCGAATAAAAAAATTCCGGCCAAAAATAAAAATGCTAAACCACAGGAATACAAAGCTAGTATTGTGAATTTGCGGCAGTACATAGCGACGTATGCAACAAGCCCGCACATGCTTGCTTTTCTGTGGAATTTATAAATCGGCACTGTGCGTATGTACTGAGTTCTTGCCGTCGAGGAGCTTCGGTGATCTAGGTGCCATCCTCCAGAGTTACCACCGGCTCCGTATTGTCGCTAGCTACCATGGACTGACTACCCAGGCCTAGAGCCTCCGAGGACGTGATCTTTTTTTCTTCTTTTTTTTGAGAACAGGCGAAAATCAATGCGCGCGCGGATGTCATCCATAAAATTAATTTGGTGTGGCCTAACCTCGAACCACTTGCTGCGCAATTCGTAGCGTAAACGTAATCTCCAGGCAGATGTTTCGGTCGAGGGCAGGTAGTCCGCCGTGATTTTAACCTTCAATCCCATCATCGAGGGATTACAGCGCTAAAAATCCTGGCCATCAGTTTTAGCCACTCCAAAATTGGTATTCAACATAACTGTACCAAAAGTGTTTATGACAGAATATTATGGTGTACTAAGTCATATGTTGCCCATAGCAACACCGGCGACGTCATAAAATGACGTCATGCATATTTAAGATATCCGCCAAGATATCTTGGATCATCAATCTTGAATTTTCAAAAATAGTTTTTTTTTCATGATAAAGCCTAAAATACATTGTAAACATACTTAAGACCTTCATTTAAACCTTTTTTGGAAAAAGAAATGGAAGTATTGATGAAATTTTAATGAAAATAACCTGTATATACCTGTTCTAATGATATGGTCCGCCATCTTGGATTTTGGCCAATGACGTCGTCAAATTAGCATAAATTATGCATATTTAATGATAAAATTTACATAGAATTATATGGGATGTTATTAATATTAGAAACCATGAGTAACTTGACATAAAATCCATAAAATTCTATTGTTGAAACAAAAAGTACTAAATTTAGCAAAAAATGCCTGTCAGTAACCCGTTGCCATGGCAACACAAAAAATTATTATCTTATTCCAATGATAGAGAATTGTTGCCAACAATATTCTAGGAAAAGTCACCAAGTTTGGCCGTTCTACGGCTAGCCGTTCAGACGCTAGGTGACATCAAAGTTGCTGCGGGCACTTTTAGCCCCCCCCCCGGTCTAGGTAGGGTTAAACTGTTCTTAGACTAGTCCTTTCAATTGATCAAACTCGGAGATAGCAGCCCTATTAGCACGTGTGTTTCTGGAGACTCCCCGTCATGCGCTATAAGTGATAAACTGTAGCTACGTAGCGTGGCAGACCTTTCTCAGAGATCTAGAATTTGTGTACAGTGAACATATTCTCACCTTCGAAGCACAATTCGGAAGATATCTCAGCGATGTTTCAGCGCTGATCCGCCACGTAACCACTTCTACTGTGAGTCAGACTATAAATTTTACAGTGTCACCTCTGGGGACTTCTGTCAGGAAGTCTGCAGATTGTATTAGCAGGTTCTTAGGGACCGTTCATTATTTACCGGACGGAGGCCGGTGCGTGGGAGTCGAGTCCAAGAAAATTCCCCAGGCCCTCCCCCCAAGCTACTGTAAGTTCATTTATGTTCACGGGGGGTAATTTTCGCGTTAGGAAAGGATATTTTTGCGGTGTTTAAAGTTCATGGTTGAAACAATACTTAAGCACGGCAGTACATTTACAGTGCTAGTGATGATGTCCCTATTCTTGCTGGCAATGACTTTCATTCTACGATAGTTCTAGACAATGACCTTTGAAGACCTCGATCGTTGGTAGATTAACACTCTGGTATTTGAGGGCATGACTATTTTCTGTTCTGGAGTCGGCATAATGTACTTTAATAGTATACGTAGTTGGTACTTCCACCGGTTTATTATTCATTTGGACATCATGTATAGAGATGTCTCTGGTCGTAGGAACTGACATCGAAAGAATGTTGTTACTTTTCACAGTGTCACAAAACCGAATATCTGGAGAGATGGAAAACAGAATTGCAATGTCAAGGGCAAACCTTAAAAAAAAACGCAGACAATCACCAGTGTTGGCTGAATGTCTGATAAGCTCGTCTTGTAGTAGGGGTTTACACTAAAACGGACCGTCCTTTTCGGCTCCAAATCCACTGTTTTATCAAAATGTTGAACTTGAAGTAGGGGTTCATTCGACAGGTATTCTTGAAAATGTAATCCAGAAAAACACATCAATTGCCTAATCTAACCCAATCCTGAGACTGAAACAACTTCTTGAGAACAAGAACAAACTAAGGCTAATCGGCAAACACAAACCAAACAAAGCTAACTCTCATGTATACATCAAACTGTATAAGACCACTATATAGCTCGGTAACACCGCATCTGTACATCAGAACCACAAACAGTCGCCATATCGTCAAGAGCTGTGGAACCCACGGACGAAAAAAATCAACTCTCTTCTCCAACTCGGCCTACGTCGTTCACCATGGACGATCTCTCCGAAGCAAGTATAAATCCAGCCAGTCTGGATACCGGCTCACGGGAAGCTTCCTTCAGGGCAGACAGTACTATTAGATCTTGCCATAGGAACACATGCTTAAATACACTATTTCAACACCTCATGAAAGTACTTGCCCATACTCCAATCTCAAAAATTTTTCTGCGCCAGGTAGCAACAAGGGTCTGATTCCCAAAAATAGAAAGGAAACAGGGGGTTGACCATCTCAAATTCCCGCCACAGCTGATGATAGTAAAAAAAACCTCAACTTTGACCTACATTTTCCATGGTATCCATCCGCCTGGCCAGACAAGACCTAACCACTCACATCTCTCACTACGCCCACTAAACTGGTGAAATAAACAAAACTTGACCAATGTAGGAAAGTTTAGACCCTACCTGTGCCTTCCAGCCCAAAAATCTCCAAAATGGACCAAAAATTTTAAGAGAAAAAAAGGTTTTCAAAGGTATTAACTAGGCACTACAATCTACTGCGCAACGCAAATGTGGTGTCTGCCCTTCACACAAGCTGACGAGGTTGGACATCCGAGATACGCTGGGAGGGGGGCAGGTCGTTGACCTCTGACATTGATAACACGCTACCTTGCGTGTTTTCATCAAACAACAATAAATGTAGCTCAAGCGAATTGTGATCGGACACGGTTTCACAGGAGTGTGTGGCACGTGGACCAGACGTGAGGAATGTGAGTTACCCGAATCGCGGTTTGGGTGACTTCACTTAAACACGGCCTTAATAAACACGCTATTTGATCCCTCTTCTCTGATGTTGCCATAACAAGAACCACGCCGTGCTTCTGCATTTGACTAGACAAGACAACAGTGGAAGACATGCATCAATAGCCCCCATACTGGCCAAAATTGTGTACTATACAATATACTTTGCAATGCCACAATAAGAGGCATATTGAAACCAAGAGTAAAGGCACTGATGGCACTGTAAATGTACTGTCGTATACGTACTGAAGTATTGTTTCAACCGTGAACTTTAAACACCGAAAAAATATCTTTTTTTTCCTAACGCTAAAGATGTTTCGATCGAGGGCAGGGAGTCCGCCGCGATTTTGACCTTCAATCCCATCATCGAGGGATTACAGCGCTAAAAATCCTGGCCATCAGTTTTAGCCACTCCAAAACCCCCTACCGACACCTCTGCCTAGAGAATAGCGTAAACGTGTTGCAGTTGAAACCCAGAAAAAAAGCATTCAGTGCAGTTAGAGCGATGGGCATAATGTCCTAACCTCCTATGCAGGCAGTGAGAAGGTCGGGAGAAGGTTCCATTCCGCCCACGTGGGCGGAAATGGAACCTTCTCTTGGCGGCTATGTAGGATGGTCTGCTATATTAAAACAATGCGTTAAAAACTTTTCCCCACCGCCGCGGGGCCTGTACAGGAGGGTAATAATGTCCTCGTTAAAAGAAATAATCTCCAAGCAGATCCCTATCGGTGGCAAAAAAGACAGTATCAAATTGGCCAGGCAGTATCCATTAGCCAGAGAAGCTCCGCGGCCACCGACGGGGATCAGAACAAAAAAAAAAAACGGACCATATATAAAAAGGTAACGATCATTCCCCACAACCTCTGCTTGGAGAGTAAAAGAAAGTCTTTGTGACTTCAACTGCTCTAGTCCTTTCAATTCATCAGAGAAAGCAGCCCTAACAGCACGTGTTTCTGGAGACTCCCCGTCTTGCGCTGTGAGTCATAAATTGTAGCTACGTAGCGTGGCAAACCTTTCTCAGAGATCTAGATATTCTCACCTTCGAAGCACAATTCGGAAGATATCTTAGCTATGTTTCAGCGCTGATCCGCCACGTAATCACTTCGATGATCTGCCTGAAATGCAGCGTAAGTTGTCTTTCTACTGTGAGTCAGACTATAAATTTTACAGTGTCACCTCTGGGGACTTCTGTCAGGAAGTCTGCAGATTGTATTAGCAGGTTCTTAGGGACCGTTCGTTATCCGGACGGAGGCCGGTGCGTGGGAGTCGAGTCCAAGAAAATTCCCCAGGCCCTCCCCCCAAGCTACTGTAAGTTCATTTATGTTCACCGGGGATAATTTTCGAGTTAGGAAAGGATATTTTTGCGGTGTTTAAAGTTCATGGTTGAAACAATACTTAAGCACGGCAGTACATTTACAGTGCTAGTGATGATGTCCCTTATTCTACTTGCTGGCAACGAGTTTCATTCTACGATAGTTCTAGAAAACAATGACATTTGAAGACCTCGATCCTTGGTAGATTACTCTGGTATTTCAGGGCATGACTATTTTTTTGTTCTGGAGTCGGCATAATGTACTTAGTATACGTAGTTGGTACTTCCACCGGTTTATTAGTCATTTGGACATCATGTATAGAGATGTCTCTGGTCGTAGAAACTGACATCGAAAGAACGTTGTTACTTTTCACAGTGTCACAAAACCGAATATCTGGAGAGATGGAAAACGGAATTGCAATGTCAAGGGCAAACCTTAAAAAAACACGCAGACAATCACCAGTGTTGGCTGTATGTCTGGTAAGCTCGCCTTGTAGTAGGGGTTTACACTAAAACGGACCGTCCTTTTCGGCTCCACTGTTTTATCAAAATGTTGAACTTGAAGTAGGGGTTCATTCGACAGGTATTCTTGAAAATGTAATCCAGAAAAACACATCAAATGCCTAATCTAACCCAATCCTGAGACTGAAACAACTTCTTGAGAACAAGAACAATCTAAGGCTAATCGGCAAACACAAACCAAACAGAGCTAACTCTCATGTATACATCAAACTGTATAAGACCACTATAAAGCCCGGTAACACCGCATCTGTACAACAGAACCACAAACAGTCGCCATATCGTCAAGAGCTGTGGAACCCACGGACGAAAAAATCAACTCTCTTCTCCAACTCGGCCTACGTCGTTCACCATGGACGATCTCTCCGAAGCAAGTATAAATCCAGCCAGTCTGGATATCTGCTCACGGGAAGCTTCCTTCACACAAGCTGACGAGGTGGGACATTTCTACATCACCTGTAGTAATGAGGAAGGCTATGATCATTATTATGATTGCAACCTGACTGTGGTATCCGATGCCGCGGATGAGAACGGACAAACAGACAACATCAACCCTCCTGGCAATCCGAACTGTGATGTAGACACTTGTCAGGATGATGTGGAGGGTTGGGAGACTGATTCGGAAGAAACGACGCCAAAAACAGCTTTAGACAATGACAATGGCAATGACATCACAACCACCTTGTCAAGGTGTTACAACGCACCAGAGAGCAGTGCACAAATTCCCTCCTGTGTTGGGGATAATAGCAACATCCGCGACATTCAGCATCCTCCGAGTGGAGTGTATCAAAATCCGAGTTGCGAGCAAGACACTCGAAACCCTAATCTTGTCTACACACAAGATGACATAGGCCTAAATCCAATGTACATGTTGTACCAACAAGACACGCAGGACCCGAATCAGATGTATGTACCGAAGACTGGTCAGGACTATGCCCAAAGCACCGCCAACCCTAGTCCGACAATCGAGCCAAACGTTCGCATAGAACCAGTCATCGGACTGGCTAGTAGTGACGACTCCTGCAGTATTCAGCCATGTACGCCTCCGGATCCACACCATGGCACTCTTGCTAATGGTAGGGATGATAACATACCCACCGCTAACAGTTCGAGTTTTGTTGAAAGTAACAGTACGATACCAACAAGCGGGCATTCAGCAAGCTGTCGTCCTCCGAATCAGATGAGAACTCGCAACGCCTTGATTCCAAATCCGATGTACGTGTTAAATGTTGGCCAACAAGAAACAACTTGCGGTAAGATTCGTTACATTAAACTTGAATGTTTTGGACTAGGAATATGGTAGAAGATTGTTTCCATGGAAAAAAAGGACAACTGCATGAAAGCTGCCTTACTTTGAATGTTTTTCTTTATTTTCAGTATTAACATCGTGGTGCACGTACCGACGGCTTTGCGTTATTGTAACAACAGTCGCTTTCATGGCGTTATTAGTCTTCTGTATAACCTTCGCTGGACTCTACTTCAGCGCCAACGTCCATGAAGTTAAAAAGAGCGACCCTGTTGACTTGACTAGCTGCTGTACTAGTATTGCCGAAGAAGAAAAATATGATCTCAATTCCGAGGTGACGATGAGCTAATTACGATTGCCATTTTTCATTGAACATTGAAATGTACATCAAAGACACGAACATGGCGTTTTCAGCATTTTCAGCATTTGCCCGTTTCATTGATCATTCAATCTATTACTCTGAAGTGTCATTCTGTTACAGATAGGGGCCTTCAACAGCTCTGTTAGAGATGAGGAACCAACATCGATGTCCAACAACTTACGAGATGCCACACTGTCATCAACCTTTACCAGCTCCACACCAACGCCATCCACTGGTTCTACTAAGATGCTAACGACACCATCAACGATGTCCACCCACCTAACATCAACACCATCAACGATGTCCACCCACCTAACATCAACACCATCAAAGATGTCCACCCACCTAACATCAACACCACCAAAGATGTCCACCCACCTAACATCAACACCATCAAAGATGTCCACCCACCTAACATCAACACCATCAAAGATGTCCACCCACCTAACATCAACACCACCAAAGATGTTCACAACCAGACCTGATCATGAATCGACAGTGAGAACAAGTGTTCTTTCGACACCACCCTTCTACAAAGGTATTGCATCTTTAAAACTTGCTTATCCCAATAGTCTAAAAAGTAGATGCCCACCTTGCAACGTTTTTGGCATCACTTGATTGTAGCAGGGGATTTCCCCTAGCTTTTTTCGACAAGCACAATGAGCAGTGGACCACAGCTTAACGCCCCGTCCTAAGGATTGCGACCCTTCCCAGTACTTAGCATTCATGTCGGGTCGACGACAACAACTGGCCATGGGATTCGAAGTCCAGAGGCAGGGTCGCTAACCACTGGACTACTACACACGCTACTTATTAAGCGCTATCACCATCTATGAGTGCTTTAAGGTTTACCTAATTCTCTCTAATGACTGATTACAGAACACCATACGGAGATTTTCAGCTCAGAGAAAATCATCCTTGGCGGAAAGGGGTCAGTCCCGGGAAATTTGATGGACCAAAGGGAGTGGCCGTATCCAGTGACAATGAGATATATGTGGCTGATACCGGTAACAAACGAGTCCAAGTCTTCAGCACGACTGGAGTTTTTCTCCGCCTCTTTAGGACTGTGGTTCCTGGTACAAATGGACAATCCATGTTCCCTAAAGATGTTGCCATTGACAGAAAGGGTTATTTGTGGGTCGTTGGCTCTGAATTAGGCATTGCTCACATACATGTAGTAAAGTATAATCGAGATGGTTTGCCAGAAAGCACATTCGGTTTACCTAGTGAGATCACTATTATTGTTAAAAAATACGGACGCCTAGGCATTGCTGCGGACGTGAACAATGACAGAATCATTGTGACTTCTGATTATGCCTATATTCATGTCTTTTCTTCAAACGGCTTGTTGATACATGAAATAACATGTAATGGGTACAGAGCATGTAACGTCGCATCTGGCAATGAGGGAAACATTATTGTTTTGAAATCTTCTAACTCTGTACAGGTATACAATAGGGATGGGCATCCACTGTTCAAGTTCCGGATTGGTAGAGGTCTAACTCTCATCAGTGGTATTTGTACAGATAGTTTCGGGCACATTATTGTTGCAAAGACGATCAACACGAAGAGGGTGAAAATATTGATGTTCACAAGCCGCGGGGAGTTCGTCCGCACCCTCGTTCATATCAGGAACTATGGGGACGACGACGTCTATATGGCCGTAGGACCGGGTGGGCAGTTAGTGGTTAGCAACGCACTGGAAAACTTAATTACCATCTTTCCGCCCCGGACAGTATCACCGTAGTAAGGTTGTATAACTGTCTTTTCCCCAAGAATATTCGGCAGCATCCACTATATATACACATACATTCTGGTAGTTTATGTTTAGCGAATACATACCGGTAGGGTTTGGTCATATATCACTGTGTCTTTAGGCGTGTTGTCTTGGATTTTTTTCTTACTGCACGTTTTGATTTACTATGAAGTACCACCGTGACAAAGGTTGCATTTAGAACCGTGCCTGCATCAAACAACGAGTAGGATTGTTTCTAAGATCTAGAAAGAAGAGCCCCTTTATTGTGAATGTTTGTCCATCTTGGCTAAGCACAGGTCACGGCAAAGACATGCTTACACTTGCTAAAACAAAACACAGATTACAATATTTGGGGGCATGCCTATTTCTTGCTGGAGTCGGCATTAGGTACTTAGTACGTAGTTGGTAAATTAACCACTGAGTTTATGAGTCATTTTGTCATCACGGTACAGAGATGCCTATGGTTATAGGAACTGACATCGAAGGTATGTTGTTACTTTTCACATTGTCACAAGACCGAATAACTGATAAAATGGAAAACAGAATTGCAATGTCAAGAGCAAACCTTAAAAAACACGCAGACAATCACACCAGTGTTTGCTGTATGTCTGGTAAGCTCGCCTTGTAGTAGGGGTTTACACTAAAACAGACCGTCCTTTTCGGATCCAAATCCACTGGTTTATCAAAATGTTGAGCAAGACACTTCACTCGACAGTTATTCTTGAAAATGTAATCCAGAAAAACACACCAAATGCCTAATCTAACCCAATCCTCAGACTGAAACAACTTCTTGAGAACAAACTAAGGCTAGTCGGCAAACACAAACCGAACAAAGGACTAGGTCTCCCGTGTACATCAGACTGTATAAGACCACTATATAGCCCGGTAACACCGCATCTGTACAACAGAACCACAAACAGTCGCCATATCGTCAAGAGCTGTGGAACCCACGGACGAAGAAACCAGCTCTCCTCTCTAGCTCGTCCTACGTCGTTCACCATGGACGATCTCTCCGAAGCAAGTATAAATCCAGCCAGTCTGGATACCGGCTCACGGGAAGCTTCCTTCACACAAGCTGACGAGGTGGGGCATTTCTACATCACCTCTAGCTATGAGGAAGGTTATGATCACTATTATGATGACAACCTGGCTGTGGCATTCGATGCCGCGGATGAGAACGGACAAACAGACAACATCAACCCCGCTGGCAATCCGAACTATGATGTAGACACTTGTCAGGATGATGTGGAGGGTTGGGAGACTGATTCGGAAGAAACGACGCCAAAAACAGCTTTAGACAATGACAATGGCAATGACATCACAACCACCTTGTCAAGGTGTTACAACGCACCAGAGAGCAGTGCACAAATTCCCTCCTGTGTTGGGGATAATAGCAACATCCGCGACATTCAGCATCCTCCGAGTGGAGTGTATCAAAATCCGAGTTGCGAGCAAGACACTCGAAACCCTAATCTTGTCTACACACAAGATGACATAGGCCTAAATCCAATGTACATGTTGTACCAACAAGACACGCAGGACCCGAATCAGATGTATGTACCGAAGACTGGTCAGGACTATGCCCAAAGCACCGCCAACCCTAGTCCGACAATCCAGCCAAACGTTCTCATAGAACCGGCCTCCGGTCTGCCTAGTAGTGACGACTCCTGCAGTATTCAGTCATGTACGCCTCCGGATCCACACCATGGCACTCTTGCTAATGGTAGGGATGATAACATACCCACCGCTAACAGTTCGAGTTTTGTTGAAAGTAACAGTACGATACCAACAAGCGGGCATTCAGCAAGCTGTCGTCCTCCGAATCAGATGAGAACTCGCAACGCCTTGATTCCAAATCCGATGTACGTGTTAAATGTTGGCCAACAAGAAACAACTTGCGGTAAGATTCGTTTACATTTAAACTTGCTAAAATGTTTTGGACTATGAATATGGTAGAAGATTGTTTTCATGAAAAAAAAAGACAACTGAAAAGCTACCTTACTTTGAATGTTTTTCTTTATTTTCAGCATTGCCAACGTGGTGCACGTACCGACGGCTGGGCGTTATTGTAACAACAGTCGCTTTCATGGCGTTATTAGTCTTCTGTATAACCTTTGCTGGGCTCTACTTCACCGCCAACGTCCAGGATGTAAAAAAGAACGGCCCTGATGACGTGACTAGCTGCAGTACTAGTATTGCCGAAGAAGAAAAATATGATCTCAATTCCGAGGTAACGATGAGCTAATTACGATTGTCATTTTTCATTGAACATTGAAATGTATATCAAAGAACATTTCGTTTTCAGCATTTGCCCACATCATTGATATGATACAATCTATTACTCTGAAGTGTCATTCTGTTACAGATAGGTGCCTTCAATTGCTCTGTTAGAGATGAGGAACCAACATGGATGTCCAACAACTTACAAGATGCCACACTGTCACCAACCTTTACCAGTTCTACCCCTACACCAACACCTTCCACTGGTTCTACTAAGATGCCAACGACACCATCAAAGATGTCCTTCCACCTAACATCAACACCATCAACGTTGTCCTTCCACCTAACATCAACACCAGCAAAGATGTCCTCCCATCTAAGAACGATGTCTTCTGAGACAACCAGACCTGAATAGACAGTGAGAACGACAAGTGTTCTTTCGTTGAAACCATCATTCGACAAAGGTATTGCATCTTTAAAACTTGCTTACTCCAATAGTCTAAAAACTAGATGTCCAACTTGCAATTTTTTTGGCATCACTTGATTGTAGCAGGGGATTTCTCCTAGCTTTTTTCGACAAGCACAATGAGCAGTGGACCACGGCTTAACGTCCCGTCCTAAGGACTGCGACCCTTCCCAGTACTTAGCATGCATGTATGGTGAACGACAAAAGCTGGGGTTCTAACTCCTAACATCTTACTAGTAGTCCAGAGGCAGGGTTGCTAACCGCTTTACTACGCACGCTACTTTAAGCACTATGACCACCTATGAGGGCTTTAACTTATTCACTCTAATCACTGATTACAGAACGCCACACGGAGATTTTCAGCTCAGAGAAGATCACCCTTGGCGGAGAGGGCTCAGATCCCGGGAAATTTGGAAGAGCAAGCGGAGTGGCCGTTTCCAGTGACAATGAGATATATGTGGCTGACACAGGTAATGAACGAGTCCAAGTCTTCAGCTTGAATGGGGCATTTCTTCGCCTCTTGAAGACTGTGGTACCTGATACAAATGGACAGTCCATGTTTCCTGAGGATGTTGCCATGGACAGAAAGGGTTATTTGTGGGTTGTTGGCTTCAAATTAAACATTGCTCACATCGTAAAGTATAATCGAGAAGGTTTGCCAGAAACTACATTTGGTTTACCCAGTGAGTCCATTGGCAATGTTAGATACAAAAGGTTAGGCATTGCTGCGGACGTGTACAATGACAGGATCATTGTGACTTCTAATTATGGCTATATCCATATCTTTTATTCAAACGGCTCGTTAATACACGAAATACCATGTAAATGGTACAAAGGATGTAACGTCGCATCTGGCAATGAGGGAGACATTATTGTTTTGAAATCTTCTAACTCTGTACAGGTATACAATAGGGATGGGCATCCACTGTTCAAGTTCCGGATTGGTAGAGGTATAAATATAGAAGGCATTTGTACAGATAGTCTGGGGCACATTATTGTCGCAAAGGCGTTCAAAAAGAAGAGGGTGAAAATATTCATGTTCACAAGCCGCGGGGAGTTCGTCCGCACCCTCGTTCATATCAGGGGCTATGTGGACGAGGTCAGTTATATGGCCGTAGGACCGGGTGGGCAGTTAGTGGTTAGCAAACCACTGGAGAACTTAATTACCATATTTCCGCCCCAGACGGTATCGCCGTAGCAAGGTTGTATAACTGTCTTTTCCCAAGACTCCGAGCAAGAGCATACGGCATATCACACACACACACTGAATTCTGGTAGTTTATGTTACTAGTATCCGAATGTATACCGGAAGGATTTGGTCATTATTTCCTATCACTGGATCTTTAGGTTTGTTTTCCTTACTGTGCATTTTCTACCATATATTCATAGTAATGGTTATACCACCGTAACAAATTTATTTATTTAAAAAGGTGTCTAGAAAGTACCGGAGGCGATTGTTTCTATTCTAGAAGATGCCCCTTATTGTACATATTTTGTTCATCTTGGCTAAGTTCACGTCTCCACAAAGACATGTTAGAACTTACTAACTAAGCTAACCAAAGGTCAAAATACCATTCAGTACAGACAGCTAGTTTTACATATTATTATATTCGACTACATTGTATTATATTCGACTAGCTTCCTCTCTCTCTTCTTGATACATGTTGTACACTGTGTTTTTGTAAAATGTAGGAGACTGTAAATGTAGAAAAAAAGTAGTTCTATCAAACTGCGCATGCATTAGGAACATATATGCTGGTCTGCTATCTTCATATAGTTCTATTCTTCATCAGCTTACATTGTATACTTAACTTAATGATATGTGGTCAATGTGTGGTGTATCATTTATGTAGGAAAAGAATATTTGGAAAAATACTACGCAAAATCAAAACAATAACAAAGTTAAAAGAATGACAAAATTATATTTACTAGGCTGGAATTGAATTGCCTGAAGCTGTTATGTTGACGTGAGTATAAAATTTTTATATTCTAAATGTTGAGTTTTGGAAAGAATGATTCACAATAATAAGTGTCAGTGTAAACAAGTACTTACGTAAAAGCTTAGCCTGGTTACTAAACCTATTATAGCTGATCGGATGTAGGACTCGGGAGCTAATAGGTTTGGTAACCAGGCTAGTAACCAGGCTAGTAAAAGCTAGCCTGGGTGGGGCGGCTGGTGTAATACCGGGCCGGCCGCTAGGAGCGCAGATTTAGTCAGGCTACGTAAAAGCCACTGTGATAAAGAGGCTACGTTTAATGTAATTAAACCTCCTTGATGTGGTAGACATTGACAGAGTACCATGCTTATCGGTAAAGATATCATGTAATGTATCAAAATGCATGTGATGATTTTCATAAAATTAATGCAAATGTATTTATGTTTACCGAAGGAAAACATATTGTTTTTGCTGCGTTTCTCCTAATCTTCTTCTCCAAAAGTGACTTCAATGACCTGAACCAATGTTGTATCTGTTATCATGATTCATGGTAACTAGTGGTGGGTTACATCATGTTGCAATTTTATAGCAGTAGGGATTTAGACTCGTATACATGTATGTGTTTGAGTAAGACCTTAGAGCAGACCATATGCGAAGGTAAACCTTATGCATTTGCAAATGTTACCTTTTTAGTACAAAGTTGTCTTTGTAGTTCTAAGCTTGTCTTGGAAGTGTGGACAGTGTTAGATGACAACTGAGATGCGTTTAATCGACATAATGACGTTGTCACTACCATGTATAACGTTGTACAATATAACCCCAAGAGTTCTAATAAATTGGTGTTGTAACTCCTAAGCTTCTGTTTTGTGGCGTTGTGTGCGTTTGGATGTGTGACGCGTGAATTTGTTTACAGTAACATATCTTTTTCTGCACAAATACAAATCCTAAGATTTTAATAATCTTGAACCGCGACGGGGGCCGACATCGTCTACCAGATACCTTTGACCCAGTGTTGACGTCACACTTCAAAGAAGCCGCGTGACAAGCTGTTGTGTCCTAAACTGTGCCCGTCCCATTCCGTGCCTGAGCGGGCACAGAACGGGACACAGCCTGACTGTCCAGAACCGTGCCCGGAAGCGCTGTCAATCATAGTGATTGGCGGGGACCTAAACATAATTATTCACGCCCACGATTTCTTATATGGCTAGATTACGTGAGATTTTGCGAGTCTGTGTACAACATGTGCTTTCAAAATGCAGTTTTCTCACAACTTAGTCTTATGTTTGGTCGACATGGACTTAGATAATAATATACAGAGACTAGTTAATACAAGAAAGAAACTCGTTTGGAACACATGTTATGAGAACTATGTTCAGTCCCGTAAAGCCGCAAGCTTAAATTATACGTGTCCAGAACTGTGTGCGGTCAGGCACGGTTCTGGATAGTCCCCCGCGTGTCCCAGAATGTAGATTTTCCCCAAGCACGGTTTGGGACACGCGCCGAGTGTCCCAAACCATGCCCAAGCACGGTTTGAGACAAGGCACCCGCGTGTCCCAAACGGTGCTCAGTCCCCAGGCACGGTTCGGGACACGCATTCAGTGTCCCAGACCGTGCCCGGGCATGTTTTGGGACAAGGCCATCGCGTGTCCAGAACTGTGCTCGACCTGAAGCACGGTTCTGAACGAACACTTCGTTTATCTACAAGTTAATTTGCTCTACTCTGTCGTGGATACGCGTCAGGACTATCCAGATCCGTGCGTGGGGTTGGTGGATAAGCAAGTGTTGTTTCTGATTGCAGGACTGAGCTCGGGTCAGTCTGCTTTCTTGGGTATACGTCGAGCTGTGTTGTATCAAGAACTGTGTTCGCACTGTGTTGCAGAATGATACAAGACTCTCTGTTTGGACACTACATGTAAGTCGTAGACCAGCGTGAAATGTAAAAATGTATACTTTACAGAGCAGGAATTACACCGATTCTTTCTTATTCTTGCCCCGACGAAAAACAAAGATGGCGACCTAAAACAGTAAACAACACCACGGGAAGGCTCCTCCCTCAAAACACTAAGCTCCGCCCCCAAAGCACGGAATGGGACAAGGCCCTTGTGTGTCCAGAACTGTGCCCGATCAGGCACGGTTCGGGACAGTCCCCGCGTGTCCCGAACTGTGCTCAGTCCCAAGGCACAGTTTGGGACACGCGCCGTGTGTCCCAAACCATGCCCAGGCACGGTTTGGGACACAACACAAGCTTCACAGCTGGGTCAGTCTACTGAGGAAGACCAGAGTGACTGGTCGAAAACTCTAGGTGAATTTTTGTGTTGGACCAAAAGTATTAACTTTAAACATGTAACTACCAACACAGATGAACTTTCATGATAGTATTATTTTAATAATCTGCTGTGTGCAAGTATTTCGTAAGTGGGGTGGAATATTCGTGGTGGAAAATTATGCATTGCCTTCAGAATCGATATAAGTTTTCCTATTAAAGATACTAAACACACAAACATTCCAATGAAGTCCTCCCAAGACCTCACACAAGAACAACTTAATTTAACGTCAGACGTTTAACCTAATAAATTTACCGAAAAACTTTAACAGGACCCCATGCAGACCCACATGGATACATTCGAGTTTTCGTTCCTTCACCCCCACAACCCCAATGGTATAGTCAACTTAGAGGGTAGCCTATCTATTTCGTACTTGTCGCCTGTTTATATTTCCTCACAATTTATGAAGGGTAATGCTAATATGTGTTTATTTTTCTTCTTTACCATATAATAAATAATTTTAATAATATTTTCAATGTTATTCATAATTTGTTGTGGTATTTTTGCAGACTTTTGCAGTAATTTCTATCCCTTTGTAAGGCACTAAATATATGTTACTTTGAACAGCTCTTCTTTCCGAGGCCCCAAGGTCATGCGAAGCGCCGGACCAAACCTCCCGTTCGAGATTTTTTCGTTATCAGGTCTTGTTGACAGGGGTTATTTTTGTCTTCAGGACACATTCTAACCTTCTAACGTTACTCAAGGTACGAAAAAGCTCCCGCTGGCGTGAGTACAACGTTGTGTTTATGTTTGATATGACGTCAAAACGGTTAAAACAAAGTCGATTCGTGATGTGTTTAAAACGTGTGCCCTGCATGGATGCGATTTTTTCCTGTCATAACTTCGCATGTTCTTATGAATACTTCTCGTTAATACTAATGTGTAACGATTACACAACAATGTTTAACGACCTATATCTGTGACCTGCCGTGTCGTCTGTGTTTCTAAGCCCATGGCTTTCCTTGTGTGCGGAACGGAAAGTTAGCAAATAAAAGGGGTGGGGTGAGGGGGAGGGGGGCGCATGTTTCAAACATCTGACATGACATAACCCGTTTTTTCCAAATCTATAATATGAAACTTTGTTATGTAATGCCATAGACATAATCTATTCAAATCATTTGCATACATTATAAAGAACAACTGACTTCAAGGGATTCAGTACAGATATGAACATATCTGTCTTTGTCTATAATGACTATATCTTTGGAATACTAATACAAAATTATGTAATAATCACTTCTCCCCCCCCCCCATGCTGGCCCTCTACTAGTAGTGAATACACTGACTAATAAAACTTTATTTACCAACTTGCATTTGTTGGGCAATAAAATGTGAAAAACAAATCAAATTGTGTTCTACTGCAATCTTCTACTAAGCCTGGTCCAATCAAGTATTCACGAGTTGCACATTCCCAGGATCCTTTGCGCACAGGGTAGGGAAAACCACGTGACTCATCCTCGGCCCTGGTCGGAAGAAGTCGGACTATCGCTTAGGGCAAGGTATGCTCCCAGCCTACTATCGGCCAGATATCGCTTAGGGCAAGGTGCCCTAACACGTAGTATGTTGAATCAACCCTATCCTATCCCATACCGATAGTCATGGAGCAAAAATTCGATGCCGCTTTGCCGTACGAACGCCGTGAAAAACTACGTGCCTCCCGCCGCCGGCAGTGGTGTCAGCCATTTTTTAAATTTCCGAGCGCTCGCGAACACTTCCGACCAGGGCCGAGGATGAGTCACGTGGTTTTCCCTACCCTGTGCGCAAAGGATCCTGGGAATGTGCAACTCGTGAATGATGTTTTGTTTCTTTATAGGTCGAAGGTCGCATGAGGTCACAGGTCACCTGCGAGGTCAGACATGATCGGGAGGCTTGAGTGGAGATGAGTGGAGAATCGTCACAGCGCGAGCCCGGCTTTGTCTACGATGCGACCAGACTGCGAATCGAGAATGGCTGGAACAAGCCGCACTACATCTACGGCAAGGAGGACACGCAGGGGTTCGTGTGCGGTTGGGGCGCGGCGGTCATCAACACGGTCGTCACGTTCCCCGTCAACAAGCTTATGTTCCGCCAGCAGCTTCACGGGATGCGGCTGCACAAGCGTTCAACCAGATGCAATCAGAAGGGCTGCGGCACCTGTACCGGGGGCTGCTCCCGCCCTTCTTACAGAAAACATTCTCCCTGTCGCTCATGTTTGGCTTGTACGACGTCTACGGCAAACTTCTAACCCACAGCTGTCCAAACATGCAGAAACCGGTGGTGCAGGCGATCGCGGGGATGGGCGCGGGATTTTCAGAGGCGATCCTGACACCGTTCGAACGTCTCCAAACGTTACTACAAGATCACAGATACCACA
Source organism: Branchiostoma belcheri (assembly GCF_001625305.1). Taxonomy (NCBI): domain Eukaryota; kingdom Metazoa; phylum Chordata; class Leptocardii; order Amphioxiformes; family Branchiostomatidae; genus Branchiostoma; species Branchiostoma belcheri. The sequence continues at coordinate 2,294,128 of NW_017804120.1, forward strand.
ATCACTTCACCAACACGTTTGATGCCTTCAAGACTGTCCGAACATATGGATTCGCTGAGTACTACCGCGGCGTGTCGGTAATATTGATCCGCAACGGTCTCAGTAACGCCGTCTTCTTTAACATGCGAGGGACGATCAAAGACGCCCTTCCCACCACACACGGCCAGATGGGCAACTTTTTCGAAGACTTTGTCAGCGGAGCTGTACTGGGAGCGTTGCTCAGTACGCTGTTTTTCCCGGTAAACGTGACAAAAACGGCCATGCAAGCGAGACTCGGAGGAGAGTTTATCGGTCCGGTTAAGATGTTCCTCATCGTGTACGAGACGCGGGGACGGAAGTGGAAAAAGATGTTTCGCGGTGTCCACCTGAGCTACTCGCGGGCGATGATATCGTGGGGAATCATCAACGCGTCGTACGAGCTGCTCAGGACGTTATTATTTCCGCAGAGTGAAGAGGACTGATTGTTAACCCTCACCCAAACGGCACCTGCTTCAACTGAAGCACTTTTGGGTACATAGATGGGCTCTTAGTTATGATAGAGTTAAAACTGTCCCAATTTCACTGTGTGTCACAGTGCATGGCATTAGAGACCATATAGAAGGAATATCAAATACGCTAGAAATTGATCTAAGTAAAAGAAAATGTCACGATGTTACTGTATCCTGATAATCGGACCTTGTAGCAGGGTTCTCTCGATATAGATTTTTTTTGTCGTCATCTCAGATTGACCAAGCAAAGCTCTGCAAGAAAACTAGGAAGGTTGGGTGGCATGTCCCTAGGAAATTTTAACCCTCTGAATTGCTATTTGTTGCTGGTAAATTTTAGAAGCAGGAGAGAACTCTTATTCAGAACATTCTACAACCAGAATAAATGGCACTATCAATATATAGAATATAAGAAAGTCCTGTGACTCTCTATGATTATTGTAAAACTTTATAAGACCACAACAGTTTTTGGCTCTTATATTGCAAAAAAGATATTTGCTAGACTCTGCCTTTAATATTGATCATTTGTCTAAAGTCAGAAGTCGTCTAGCCTGGAGTCCAGCCTTGTTAGGTTAGCTACAAGGGTAGCAGATCTTGGGGAGTGGACCAAAGCTGACAAGGTTGGGCTCCAGGCTAGAAATCCTACACATTGTAGTCGACCCAAGTGTACCTAGGTAGATGTCTCAGGTTTGTTACTGTGTTAAGCTAGTCAACTAAAAATGTACTCAAAGCTATATGGTCAGATGCAAGCATTGTGCAACTCCAAAATGTACAGATGCCACTATTCATTAGTCTATAGGTGTACATTGTGTAGGTTAGATAATATAATATAAAAGTATTGTATGTCTATATAGCACAATGGTTGGGCTAGACCTTGGTAATTGGGTCTGTTAGTTCTGGAATTGATTTCAGTACTCTACGAAAGAAGTGTATCAGAATAAAATCCCAAATATGTATAGAGCCATGTTAAAAAAGTTTGTAAAAAGTGATCCTTATATTGCTTGCTTACGATAAGTAATAAATTATTTACCCAGATGTATACTATATTACTGTTAGCATATTCATTTTGCTATATGGATGGGGGTCGTGTTACTCGTGTACCATGTTTCATGTGAAAGTTTGTTCTTAAAAATTTTAAATAACTTACCTGATAATACTAGATTGCATCTTTTTCTCAGAGGATCTCTGTTATACATTAATAAGACAGTTTTAAAAGTACCAACATACTAAAACACACATATAGCACTTCTGGCTCTATATGGTCGCTATACATGTCCATCAAATATATATATAGAAGTCACAACACTTATTTTTTTTAAAGTAATTGTAAGTTGATTTTTGGTTTATTTATTTATTAAGATTTACCACATTTGTGGAAGGACTGACATAACAGGTGACTATCACCTCTTCAAGGTGTCAAGTTTGAACCACTCACACCGGGAAGGTTCCCTACTCTTTTCGGTAAGTGTAGTGGGTTCTTTAACGTAAGTGGGATGTGCCTCTCCCCAAACACGGGACCTCCATTTAACGTCCTATCTGAGGGATGTCCCTAACCGAAGCTAGGTACTCATTTGCACCCGAGTGAAGTGAGGAAAGTCGTGTTAAGTGCCTTTTCCAACGGTACAAGCTAAGATTGGTGACATCAGCAAGGATTCGACCTCTTGGGACCTCTTGGGTCTGAGCCGAACACGCTACCGCTACGCCACACGACACCACTTTCGTATCCCAACGTAAAATTTAAAACAAAGCTTTTCATTCATTCGCTCAGTTACAGCATACATTGCCTTAGGACTGACTTGATGTAAGGCATTCTGGGAATGAGTATTTCACAACTGCCTAAAAGCCAATCACAGTCAGTTGCCCATGCATATTGACTCGTGCAATGCGTAAAAGAGGGTTGAACAGCTTTAAAGTTGATTACTTTTCTTACTGAATAACCACAACATGTCCCACGCACTGTTGTTTACATTGCGGGTTTGTCATCCTGATTATGATCAGTGTTCCAAGGGACAAAACACTGGCCGAATAAAGCACCAAACATGTAAATGAAGTTTAATCATCATCTATATGCGTTGCATTACTGGTTTGATACAAGGCTTTTAGAAATGATTGTTTCACTACTGTGCATGAAAGCTAATAATGCTTGTTGGTAGTGTCGACAAATGACAATGAATATTAAATTCAGTACTCGTACAATGCTCAAAAAGGCTTGGAAAAGCTTCAAAGTTGATTTCATTTGCATTGAAGAAATCTAGCTCATCCCACGCGCTGCACTGTTGTTTGTAGCGTGGGTTTCTCATGATCATAATCCATAATGTTAACACTTTCCTAATAAGTCTGAGCTGACAGAAAAGGCACAATACGGACTGACAGACAGTCTTGTTTTTCTGGTCCAGACACCTGGTTGTTTTAAGTCACCAACAGTAACTACAACTCCTCAAAGAAATATTCTTTTGAAAAGAAGAACGTAGAAAGAAAACATGCAGGCAGTAGATGAAGTCCGGGCTGTACCACGTCTTGAGCAAAAACCTACTGACTCTATCGGGTCTCATGTTGAGCTGCCCCTCACTCCAAACTCTAGCCACCAGGGTGAAATGGCAGGGCAGGAAATACCCATGTCACAACTGAACGGAGACACAACAGACAACAAGGAATCTACTCGAAACACTGAACAACCACGAGATGGTCAAGACGTGGCTAAAGAAAGTTCTCAGATGGTCTCCCGCCTCTATGGAGACACAACTGATATCAAGGAGACGGTTTCACCATCTAACGGAGAAGAGAAACCCAGAGTGATGTCAGAACTTTGTGCTTGTGGAGATCCGACAGATCCAGACGCTTTGACACGGCTCTATGAGAACTCAGAGAACAAGAAACAATATGATGAGGACAAGCAGTCAACGTCTGTGTTGTACCAGGCAGGGACCCCACCCGATGAAGGGGACCAAATTGGAGACATGTCTGCCACAGGTAGGTGCCCAATATGTTCTGTTTGAAAAGTACTAATTACTATTGTTGGTACGAGTCGGTGAAGGTTAGACATCCAGGTGATAAGAGAAGCCAAAAAAAGTCAAATAACTGGATATGATTTTGGAAACGGTCAGACGTTTTAGGTAGGTAGCATCTACTACCTTTCGCCAGTGACACCGTTTCCAAAATCATATCCAGTTGCTTGAGTAACTGTTTTTTTGGCGTACATTATTGTTGGATTCTAACATATTGTGTATTCTCTATTATCAACATCATCATCAGGTCAAGTTCATCCTTGTTTTTGAGAGCAGCACCTGCATGGAAAAACGCTCGCACCTGCAGCTGCAGGCTCCCCGCTTGCATCTGAAGCTGTATAAAGGCTTGCGCTTGCAGCTGTATAAAAGCTTGCACTATGTACTAAGGCTTACACCTGTATAAACGCTTGATATTAGTAGAGCATGAGTTTTTGAAAGCACTTCCATCATGGCGACTTGTTCAAATATGTTCTAGGTACAAGTCCAAATTCGAACGAAACCATGCCTTGCCAGGAAGACACAGCCCCTCCCGGTACTGATACGCAGGTAGAAGCCGTTAACTGTCAGACAGCTTCAGTCACCAGTATTACGACGGGAATGGTAAACCCCGTGTACAAACACAACGTGCCACAAGGGGCATCGAAAGAAGGTATCAATTTCTACTGTTAAAAATCAGGGGGGAAAATAATTAAAACTATGGCACAGGTTGTGGCATATTGTTTGCGTTCTTATTTTCACTTTGACTCAGTCGGGATGGTTCATTTCCAAGAATAAAATTAGTTACTAGTACTTTCTCAGCCAATAACATGAATTTAGATTTATTAATCTATAAATGTGATTAATGTTAGGTGACCAAGAAAAAACACCGAATCGAGTTTAGATATTTGGAATGTCAGTTATACAGTTATCGAACATGTTATCATCCCAGTTTTTCCAACAGGTTCGACGGTTATCAAGGCGGTTATCACGGGCATGGAAAATCCTGCGTACCGCAAAAACCTGTCACAAGGAGCAACAGATCAAGGTTTTGTTTGTTTATTTGTTTGTGAATTCAAATTTCAAATTATGTTAAGTGACCAAGAAAAAACACCCAGTTTGACTTTAGATAGTTATAGCAAATGTAATCATCCCATTTTTCGAGCATGTTCAGCCATATTGTTGGCCGGCAATTGTTATTTTTTTGTAAATAGAAAATAATCGTTTTTTTATACAAATTTTACATGAAATTAGCTCGTAGAGTGATATTTTCACAGTAAAATGTTGCTACAGCTACATACAGACTAATTGAGTCACGTTTTAAAGTGTTTCAATTTTTTTCCAACTCAACTCTTTTGATTTCATGGTTTATTCACCGGATACGTCGATGGTTGTCAGATGGATTTGTAAACTCCCCACAATTTAGGCCACAGATCCCATTGGAATATATGGTAAACATCTAAAAACTGAGCTGTCAAAAATCATCTACTTTACTGTTGAACTATTGCAAACTCACATTGATAGGGTAGTCAATGGATTACCAAATTAATGTACAACTAACCGTTCTAGATATTTGATCTATGCTTTCTTCAAGAAGCTGCACTCCTTCAGTCAAAATGCAATTTATCTTTTGATGAAAGACTTAAAAGCGGTTTGTCAACATATGTTTTTTTATTAGATATAAGCGAGGCAGATGCTGAACATGTCTATGAAAATATGGATGTCGACACTCCCGGTACTGATGGGAAAGAGGGAAATGTAGACAGCAGCCCAACAAAACAAAGGGTCACTCAACGTCAATCCTCAGTCCAAGACGTGCCACAAGCGGCACGGGGGGCAGGTGAGAAAAATTACTGCTAAGCATAATATCAACCCCCGCCAGGAGGCCCAAAATCTAATCAGTTCGAGTTTTCATCAAGACCTACCCACCTACCAAATATCAAGATAACCCATTTAACTCGAGTTATGCTGACACACGCACACACACACATACACAGCCTATGATGTAAAATAAAACTAGGTATAACGAGTTCCAAACGAAGAAACTAATTTTAAATTCTAACACCACATAATTAGTTTTTATTGTCTACTTCATACCTAGGATATCGTTTCTTTTGGTTTGTTTTACAGGTGCACGTGTCATCAACGAAGGTGAGACATCCTGTTTCAGACGGATGTTTCGCACTACCTTTTCCCGACTAACCTTCGCCATCGTCATAGTCGCTACAATGATGAGTGTGGTGGCGTTGACAATGTTCATCCTCAAGACCACCTCTAAAAGCCAGGTTCGTAGGACTAGAACTATAGTTTCACATCTCCAATAATTGATGAAGCTATTTTAAGTCAATGCAGTATTGGAAGTAGTGCGTAATATTTTTGCATGTACCATTCTATTTCAGGTGACCCATGTGATAATGAATCATAAGGCTTGTCTGTTGATCTTTGCGTATAATATATATATATATATATATATATATGTATATATATATATATATACTTAGTTCAGGTTTCTTATATTTTACCAGAAGGTATAAGTCTGCTACCTTCGATTATCATGTATATATCAGTAGATCTCTATAGTCACCCATGTGATATTCTAACAACAGAATAATAATTACATGTATCTGAGCACACATTAAGTGGTAGATGTGTATAATTAAAGATCTAAGTTACATAATCATCAATGTTATGAGACTATATTATTTCTATATTAGTAAGTTATGTGTACATTTTTCCCATTTGTGTATTATTCAAAAATTGATTGCGAGTCAATGGAAAGGACTGATCGCTGGCTCTATATATGAATTTTCTACCGTACTTTGGCTCTACGGTACTCTTGTTCTACTAAGACCACTGTTTCCCTTTCCAAGCCACACCGTTTATCGCATCGGTCCACTCCAGTTGTGGAGTCTTCTGTCTCATCAACTATGTCAGCTGAACCTACGACAGAAGCAACCATGATCCTGCCTCCAGGGAACTCAACCGTCCTGCTACTCAACAAAACTACGATACACCATGAAGGGAACAACACATGCGGTAAGAGACATAAAGACAATAATGTAAGGCTCAGTTCCTACTACTGTAAAATAATCCAGATCGATCCGGATAGGGTTTGATCTGAATCGATCCCGACAAATTTACAACATTGGGAACGCGGATCCGGTTCGATTCGGCTTGATCCGGCTCTTCAACAATCCACCTCGCGAGGTAGATCGAATCCCGATCGAGCCGGATCAAGCCGGGGATCTTCTGTGTTGAGACGCTCACCGGATCAAACCGGCTTGGTTGACAGGCTTGGTCACATCATACTTGCAGGTTCACGGGGTCAACATACGAACAGTGTGAATATTTCTCCCCCAATTTTTGTCTTGTCATTACTTGTCGTTTCACTGTAGCTCAATGCACTACCTACTTACAGTACATCATTTTCAAGAGATAAAGGGCCAATGAGGGACACATAGCAGTTTGTGTCCCTCATTACCTACAAACTAAAGCCAGGTATCCAGTTTACTGGGTGAAGGAAGGAAAGTCGTGTGAAATACCATGGCCAATGACACAACGTCTAGCCAAGCATGTCAGAGAGGGAACAAGTGACATCTTTAACTCGTGTCAGCTAGCCTAGCCACTCGACCATTCGACACCAAAAAGAAAAGGCAAAACTTAAGTTCTCCTATCATGTTTGCAGCCCCAGGAAAATGCCGTGACTGTGCTGAGATCTACGAGGGAGGATCCACAACAAGCGGCGTTTACCTCGTCACCCTGCAGAACAACACACCTGTGGAGGTCTACTG
>NW_017804120.1:2301404-2302873 GCF_001625305.1 Branchiostoma belcheri
TGTCTTGTCATTACTTGTCGTTTCACTGTAGCTCAATGCACTACCTACTTACAGTACATCATTTTCAAGAGATAAAGGGCCAATGAGGGACACATAGCAGTTTGTGTCCCTCATTACCTCCAAACTAAAGCCAGGTATCCATTTTACTGGGTGAAGGAAGGAAAGTCGTGTGAAATACCATGGCCAATGACACAACGTCTAGCCAAGCATGTCAGAGAGGGAACAAGTGACATCCTTAACTCGTGTCAGCTAGCCTAGCCACTCGACCATTCGACACCAAAAAGAAAAGGCAAAACTTAAGTTCTCCTACCATGTTTGCAGCCCCAGGAAAATGCCGTGACTGTGCTGAGATCTACGAGGGAGGATCCACAACAAGCGGCGTTTACCTCGTCACCCTGCAGAACAACACACCTGTGGAGGTCTACTGCGACATGGACACTGACGGTGAGGTAGCAACATGAAAGTATCATAAAAAGAGTTTTAGTATTGTGGGCAGTTTTTCATACTATTAGCTGTAACTAACAATTCCTTTGATACATTGATAATATTATGACTAAAGTACTAATTTGCATAATTGATAGAGCCCACCGTAACTCAGTGGTGGTAAATGATGATAATTTATTTCTTGTGGCATTTGAAAGTCTAGTAAAATTTATCATTAGATCTAAATAATGCAATTAAGGCCTCATCTACATAATTTATGCACAAATGCTACAATAGACTAGGAATTGTCATACTTTGAACATGTTTTGTCTGTGTCTTTATACCTATAAATCAAACCGCTTGCAATGGATTTGTCTAAATTTGCCATATTATATCAAGCGCCTTAGCCAAATCGCATAAACCATGTTTACTTACAGAAGATTGTGTCCTACGAATATTCATTTAGTATGTGTAAATGACAACGAGCCGAAAGAACGGAGGTTTTTTTCGATGTCATTTTCAGTTTACTCCTGTTGGTAGACAAAATTGCATCATTCTGTTTTACCCAGGCGGGGGTTGGACTATTATCCAGCGCCGGATTGACGGGACTGTCCCGTTTAACCGTACCTGGGAGGACTACAAACAGGGGTTCGGGAACAAGGACGGGGAACACTGGCTGGGGAACGACAACATCCACCTCCTGACCAACCAGAAAGACTACAGGCTGCAGCTCTTCTTTCTTAGCCAGCGCAAACAAAAAAACTTAACCTTCACTTGCAGTCGAGGTTTCTTTAAGTAAGTTGTGCCTTATATTAGCAAAGCTGTACAATTACCACTTCTAAGGGACTGTACGATATTTACCGGGGAGGGGGTAGCATAAAAAAAAATTTCCTAGGCCCTCCCCCCAGGTCAAAAAAAATTTTCCCAGGCCCTCCCCCCCGCCTCAAAAAATTTTTCCTAGGCCCTCCCCTAGGCGTGAATCATAGAGAGTGAAATTTCGTATGGGGAGGACGAGATTTTGATTGAAAATTTGCGGCCATCGCGCC
>NW_017804120.1:2302893-2340557 GCF_001625305.1 Branchiostoma belcheri
AGGCCCGGCTTTGGGGGGGGGCATGTCCCCCGGAAAAATTTTGAATTTCAACCCATGTTTTGCATGTTGAGGGGCAAATTTGGCAGCACAAATTTCGCTGGTACATCGAGCTATTAAAGTCAGTAACGTTACGGTCAGTCAGTGTAATCGAAATAAATCTAGCCTACCTTTCGTCCACGAACTTCTTCCGCGTCAATTTTATTACAAACAGGGAAACAATATTGCCAAGTTACGTGTTGTTTTCAATTAACTTTGGAGGGACATAGATATAGATGTTAAAATAGTCCTTGGTTTAAAAAAATACCAAATTAATCCGACATCCACGCCGAGAAGTTTGAGCGAGTTGCGAGGCGGGACCAGCGGGTCACCTTTGCCGACGCACGCACACCACTGGGAAGGGTGCGTTGAACGGCGAAAATTAATTTTCAAAATCTTCCGACAAGCCTCCCCTACATTTTTGATCGGTATCGTTTTGATAGCCGCGATTGACATGACTTTAATCCATGTAATTTGGCTGTGTAGTCCAGTTTCGCCGATTCTGGCGAAAATGCAAGATTTTGAAGAGGACTGTGGGAGATTTGGGCGAATACATTTGTGATAGTAGGGATGGATATTATTGGAACGTAAAATTCTGCCGATTCCAATGACCGGCAAATCGCTACGATATGTATGGGACAGACGTTAATCTTGTTTTGAAAGTGTATAAAAACGTTGTAGAGTTGAAGGGATCTTGAAAAAAAATTTTTACCTAGGCCCTCCCATAATTAAAATATTTTTTCCTAGGCCCTCCCCCCGGCTCAATTTTTTTGTCCTAGGCCCTCCCCCCTCAGACGACCGGCCCTCCCCCCCCCCGGTAAATATCGTACAGTCCCTAAGCAGTGTGCATAACCACCTCTGGTCTATAAGTTTTGTTTATTTCTAGATGTACAATTATTACTTCTCAGCATTGTAAATCACCAAATCTGGTGTACATGTATACGTTTTGTTGCTAAATGTAACAGCATTGTACATAACCACGGTCTCTGTTGAAGTTTTGTTTGGGTATTAGCTAAATGTATAATGACCACTTCTCAGCATCATACATAACCACATCTGGTCTATAATTACACTGTAAATCACATTCGCCGTAGCAAAATTTCGGATCTGAGAAAAATGGACATGTTCGCGGAACTACATGTATATGATAGTGGTGGTGGTAGGTGCAGAAGAAAGAAAGTTGGTAAATTATTTGTTCGCAGTAATGATAAATTTGCGGTGCAGATCTAGAAATGACCGCGAAAACTGCGAATATAAATGTACCGCGAGTATTAAGTGATTTATAGTGTCTTTTAGTTGTTGCTAAATGTGCAACTTTCACTTCTCAGGGTATCCAATGAAAAGAGTAACTACACACTGGATTATAGAAAGGGCAAACCTAGTGGAGCCTGTGATCACCTCATCAAGTCAGCGTTTCGACAAGCGTTCTCTACTGTGGACAGGGACAATGACAATCTCCCCTTCAGCTGTGCTAAGCTCTATGGAGGAGGGTGGTGGTATACGTATTGTGGTTCCACCACATTCCTTAACCAACAGTGGGACTGTGAAAAAAATCGGGAATGTTGTCCTATCAAGGTAAAGCCGACGTCTTTGAAGCTGAAACCATAACTGTGTACATGACAATATGACGCAGCTCAATCTTGCTTATTTTTGGTGGTAGTGTGCTTATTTGTTAATAGAAATGAAATTGATATTAACTATTCTTCAAAATTAGTGTTAAAATCCATACCATAGCAGAGATACAACAGAATTTTGCCACTATGAACAAAGGTTTCTTGAAATAGCAAATAACAGTATTATTTAAGTATACCTACTTATCATAGAATATTACAATATGTACAAGAAAAATTCAAACCCTCAGTAGCTTCCTTCGCAGACGTCTCTTTTACGCGGGCTGATGTTCTCTGAGCGGCATGATGGGTAGTTGTTATGCCGCTGAGGCAGTTTCGCCTCCGTGTCAACGTTATTTGTCTTCATCTCCCATTGTACTGACTTTTAAAGTGACGTCGATAAAGCAGGAAGAGTCCTGAGCTCCTATTTTGTTCCTCCTTTATGGAATCAGTCTCCGGCCTGAAAGGTGAACGGGCACGGACTCTGTAGTAAGAAGCTCAAAAGATTACTATGTGGTGAAACTCTGTTTATGTAATTCTGTGACAATGTTTCAAGTAATAATAAATTACTTACCCAGATTTACGCAACATTGCTGCTGTAGATTTGCTGTATGGGTGGCTGAGGCTTGGGTTTTTATGGCATGTATCATGTAAAAAGTTAATTCTATAAACTGACGAATGGCTGAAATTGTACAATTTTGATAACACCACATTAACATAATATTTCATACCTGTTTTACAACTTATATTAATGATCAAAGTTTATGATGGATGTTTGCTTAACGTTGCATCAGAACTTTTTAAAAGTTTGAAATAATGTTTAGTCATTTATTTACAACTTAAAACTGACTAAAAATCTTTAATATAACCATAGTCAGTAACCCATGTATATTGAAATAAGGGCTCGTATAAAGCTTAAAAGAGATTCGTTTCCCTTTGAAGTTGATTACTTTTCTTATTGAATAACTATAACTTGTTTCAGGCACTGTTGTTTACAGTTATGTTATGTTCAGCGTTCCAAGAGACAAAATGCTGGCCGAATAAAGCACAATGTAAAAAGTTTAACCCATTCATTTACATGCGTACAGCTTATATTGCGTTACACTACATCTGGCTTGATGCAAAGCATTTTGGGATTGATTGTTTCTCCACTGTGCATAAAAGCTAATGATACATGTGGTGTCGACAAATGACAATGAATATTGAATAGAGGACTGCCGTACAAATGCTCAAAAAGGCTTGGAAAAGCCTCCGTGAACAGTTTCATCAGGTTGGTAAGACACCGAGTAAAGAGACTCTTTTTACACAACCAAGTCTTATATTGCCCTGTGGAAGGTGACAGACGGTCACCCAAACGTCGGCTGAATAAAAGACTTGGTTGTGTAAAAAGAGTTTCTTTACTCAGGGTTGGAAAAGCTTTTAAGTTTATTTGATGTCTAATAAAAAGAACTCTTACTAATCCCACGCACTGCACTGGTGTTTGTAGTGTGGGTTTCTCATCATAATCCATGATGTCAACACTTTCCTAATAAGTCTGAGCGGAAAGAAAAGGCACCACACGGACTCAGAGTCGATCATTTTTTTCTGGTCCAGGATTGACACCTGAAATCAGCTCGATATAGCTGTTATCAGTTGTTTTAAGTCACCAACAGTAACTACAAATTAGAGAAATATTCTTTTCAAAAGAAAAACGTAGAAAGAAAAGATGCCGGCAGTAGATGAGGATAAAGTCCGACCTGTGCCACGCCTTGAGCAAGAACCTACTGACTCTATCGGTTCTCATGCTGAGCTGCCCCTCACTCCAAACTCTAGCCACCAGGGTGAAATGGCGGGGCAGGAAATACCCATGTCACAACTGTATGGAGACACAACAGACAACGAGGAATCTACTCGAAACACTGAAGAACGATATGGTCAAGACGTGGGTAAAGATAGTTCTCAGATGGTCTCCCGCCTCTATGGAGACACAACTGATATCAAGGAGTCGGTGTCACCATCTAACGCAGAAGAGAAACCCAGACTGATGTCAGAACTTTGTGCTTGTGGAGATCCAACAGATCCAGACGCTTTGACCCGGCTCTATGAGAACTCAGAGAACAAGAAACAATATGATGAGGACAAGCAGTCAACGTCTGTGCTGTACCAGGCAGGGACCCCACCCGATGAAGGGGACCAAACTGGAGACATGTCTGCCACAGGTAGGTGCCCAATATGTTCTGTTTGAAAAGTAATTACTATTGTTGGTACGTCGGTCAAGGTTAGACATCCAGGTGACAAGATAAGCCGAAAAACAGTTACTCAAGCAACCGGATATGATTTTGGAAACGGTCAGACGTTTTAGTTATAAATATATATATAAGTAGCATCCACTACTTTTCACCAGTGACACCAGTTGCTTGAGTAACTGTTTTTGGCGTACATTATTGTTGGATTCTAACATACTATCATCATCATGATCATCAGGTCGAGGTCATCCTTTTTTTTGAGAGGATCACCTGTATAAGGGCTTGCACTTGCACCTCCATGGAAAAAGGCTCGCACCTGCAGCTGTATAGAGGTTTGCACCTGCAGCTTGCGCTTGCAGCTGTATAAAAGTACGGCGGTCTGTCACTACGGCATTCTTTCCCATTGCTAGGCGCGTTCTAAAAAGTATCGGGTTACAAGACGCTATTTTGGCCTGTTTTGGACTACCCGTAAAATATTTGAAAATAAACAAATAGTATTTAATGGCAAATTTCGTCAAATTGAAATGAAATTATCGTCTTAACATCCTTTTAATGTTAGCTTTTTATGTCAAATCACTGATTTGTTTTTCAAATTTCGCTCAGAAAGACGATTATTTTCGGGTTTCCGAGCACAAGTCATGTCATGTTTATAGGCATACCTCGTTCAAACCTGGCTGCGTGTATCACCCAAGATCTTTGTATTTTATATTTCGACGACGAGGAATAAGATAAAAAATCGTGTTTTAGGGATGTTTTAATTTCTGATTTTAAGTCTAGTTTTTGTCAACATATTGGTGAAAAAATTGCATCTTTTGACATTTTTCTCATTTTTCTAATTCAAAATTGAGGCCATTTTTTAAAAATCCCTAAAACACGATTTTCGGGACAACCGTTACAGTCATTTTGAGCCGTAAATGGGGTATGTTTGACTCTCCATGTTTCCAGGTTTGAACGAGTTTTGCAGACATGTCATATCACCCGAAAGTGTGCATTGTGTTATTCATACACGTGTAAAGAATCATTACAGTATTCAAGGTCAACCAAGGATACGACAGTAGCTTTGCTGCATGTTACACGTCCACAAAAAATGATAGCAGACATGTACTGTGCTGGAAACTGTTTGTATCTATAGAAACGTGTGGTTTTTTATCTGTTGCGAGGCACTCAGGCAGAAGGGCTTGTTTTGCGGCTTTATTGTAAATAACGGCAGATGACCCCGGAATGGAACGCGGGTTCGATTCGAATTGCCCAGATCGAACACGATCGAACACTGTTCGGGTTCTATGACATGTGGGAACTTTGCAGCCCAGATTTTACCACCGTGAAGCTTGCACTTGTACTAAGGCTTACACCTGTATAAACGCTTGATATTCGTAGAGCATGAGTTTTTGAAAGCACTTCCATCATGGCGACTTGTTAAAATATGTTCTAGGTACAAGTCCAAATTTGAACGAAACCATGCCTTGCCATCAAGACACTGCCCCTCCCGGTACTGATACGAAGGTAGAAGCCGTTAACACGATGGTCAGATTTGGGCCCAAAAGTCCCACTCCGCTACTATGGAGATCGAATCCCCCGAACCCGCGAATCTTGTTCGATATGACGTCATTCGAATAGAGCGGGCGTTCGATCTGGGGTTACCCGCGGTCATTTACAGTAAAGCCGCTACAACCGGCTACTTCAAGCCCTTTTTTACTTGGGAACCACGGAACAGGAAAAATCCACCTTTCCACAAATATGAACCGTTTTCAAAACATTACATCTATGCCGTGATTTTATTGTGGATATGTAACATGTAACGAAGCTACTGCCGTCATCGTGGGTGACCTTGAAGGTCAGAATTCTTGTTGGCGCTGTTATAAAATCCAGGTCACCATATCCAAGTGGCACAGCATGCGTGCAAACATGGTATTTTAACCATTCCCGAAAATCGCTCAAATTACCTCATTGAGGGCTTGTTTGAAAGAGGAACGATTTCCGCAGATTTCTGTCTTAGGGATTTTTCAAATATGGCCGCGATTATGAATTATCGGTATTTAAAGTTAAAACACTGCGTTTTTAGCTCTTCTTTTGACTGTAAGTCGAGTTTTAGTTAAAAAATTAAAAAATCCTAAGACAGAAAGTTTAAATTTACTGTAATATTTCTAAAAATCCAAAAATTTAACCTTATTTTTAATTTTCGGGGCCTCTTAAAATCAGTTGTTTGGTTCTCGTGAACCCTTTTTGAAATCCGAACTTGATCTCATTTGGAAGCAAATGTACACAAGTGGAGCAAAGGCAGTGCAAGAATAACATTTGAGGTAAACAAAATCACTTATTACATTTTATTTTGACGAGTATTTACTCTCCAATTACTTTTGTTTATTTTCAAATTTTACCCGTTGCCCCCGGGCCGGCCCGGGACTCCCGCACGGCCACGTTCGAACACGTTCTGTAACCCGATACCTCCCTAGTAATGCGACTTTTAGCCTAGCAACCGACCGCCGTGTAACTGTCAGACAGCTTCAGTCACCAGTATTACGACGGGAATGCTGAACCCCATGTACAAACACAACGTGCCACAAGGGGCAACGAAAGAAGGTATCAATTTCTACTGTTGACAATCAGGGGGGGGGGGCAATCTATGGCACAGATTGTGGCATATGGTTTGCGGTCTTAATTTTTTTTAGAACATATTCACTTTGACTCAGTCGGGATGGTTCATTTTCAAGAATAAAATTAGTTACTTTCTCAGCCAATAACATGAATTTAGATTTATTAATTTATAAATGTGATTAATGTTAGGTGACCAAGAAAAAACACCGAATCGAGTTTAGATATTTGGAATGTCAGTTATACAGTTATCGAATATGTTATCATCCCAATTTTTCCAACAGGTTCGTCGGTTATCAAGGCGGTTATCACTGGCATGGAAAATCCTGTGTACCGCAAAAACGTGTCACAAAGAGCAACAGATCAAAGTTTTGTTTGTTTGTTTGTTTGTTTGTGATTTCAAATTCTAAATAATGTTAGGTGACCAAGATAAAAACACCGAATCGAGTTTAGATAGTTGGAATGTCAGTTATACAGTTGTCGAATATGTTATCATCCCAGTTTTTATCAAGGCAGTTATCACTGGCATGGAAAATCCTGTGTACCGCAAAAACGTGTCACAAGGAGCAACAGATCAAGGTTTTGTTTGTTTATTTGTTTGTGAATTCAAATTTCAAATTATGTTAGGTGACCAAGGAAAAACACCCAGTTTGAGTTTAGATATTTGGAATGTTAGTTATAGCAAATGTCATCATCCCATTTTCCAGCATGTCCAGCCATTGTTGGCCGGCAAGTTTTTTTTTTTATAAATGGAAAATAATCGGTTTTATACATTTTTTAAATGAAATTAACTCGTAGAGAGAGATTTTCACAGTAAAATGTTGCTACAGCTACATACAGACTAATTGAGTCACGTTTTACAGTGTTTCAATTTTTTTCCAACTCAACTCTTTTGATTTCATGGTTTATTCATCTGATCTGTCAATTGTTGTCCCACCTATTTCTAAGCCCTTCGCATTTTAGCCCAAATAGGTAAAAAAAATGGTAGCCTACCTACCCAATAACAATAACAAAAGCTGAGAATGAACATACATTGTAAAGGTTTCTCAATTTGTACGTCGGTGAAGGTTAGACACCCAGGTAATAAGATACGCCAAAAACAGTTAGGCAACTGGAATTTAAAAATAATAGGTTTTTTTTTGGCGTTTCTCAGTATGATCTATGTTTCAGGGGAGCTTACATGTAACTCTTTTAGTCAAAACACAATTTATCTTTTGATGAAAGACTTAAAAGCGGTTTGTCAACATGTTTTTTTTTTATTAGATATAAGCGAGGCAGAGGCTGAACATGTCTATGAAAATATGGATGTCGTCACTCCCGGTACTGATGGGAAAGAGGGAAATGTAGACAGCAGCACAACAAAACAAAGGGTCACTCAACGTCAACCCCCAGTCCACGATGTGCCACAAGCGGCACCGGGGGCAGGTGAGAAAACTTACTGCTAAGCTTTAATATCAACCCTCCGCCAGGGGGCCCAAACGCTAATAATTTCGAATTTTCATCAATACCTACCCACCTACCAAATATCAAGATAACCCATTTAAGCGTTCTCGAGGTATGCTGACACACACATGCACACACACACACACACACACACACACACATGCACACACACACACACACACACACACATACATACACAAACACAGTTTATGATGTAAAATAAAACTAAGTATAACGAGTTCCAAAGGAAGAAACTAATTTTAAATTTTAACACCACATAATTAGTTTTTATTGCCTACTTAATACCTAATATATTGTTTTTTATTTTGTTTTACAGGTGCACATGCCATCAACGAAGGTGAGACCTCCTGTTTCAGACGGATGTTTCGCACTACCTTTTCCCGACTAACCTTCGCCATCGTCATAGTCGCTACCATGATGAGTGTGGTGGCGATGACAATGTTCTTCTCTAAAAGCCAGGTTCGTAGGACTAGGACTATAGTTTCACATCTCCAATAATTGATTAAGCTATTTTAAGTCAGTGCAGTATTGGAAGTAGTGTGTAATATTTTTGCATGTACCATTCTATTTCAGGTAACACGTGTGATAATGAATCATAAGGCTTGTCTGTTGATCTTCTGTATCTACACACATATATATATATATATATATATATTTAGTCCAGGTTTCTTATATTTTACCAGAAGGTATAAGTCTGCTACCTTCGATTATAGATCTCTATAGTCACCCATGTGATAGACTAACAACAGAATAATAATTACATGTATCTGAGCACACATTAAGTGGTAGATGTGCATAATTAAAGATCTAAGTTACATAATCATCAATGTTATGAGACTATATTATTTGTATATTAGTAAGTTATGTGTACATTTTTCCCATTTGTGTATTGTTCAAAAATTGATTGCGAGTCAATGGAAAAGGACTGATCGCTGGCTCTATATATGAATTTTCTACCGTACTTTGGCTCTACGGTACTCTTGTTCTACTAAGACCACTGTTTCCCTTTCCAAGCCACACCGTTCATCGCATCGGCCCACTCCAGTTGTGGAGTCTTCTGTCTCATCAACTATGTCAGCTGAACCTACGACAGAAGCCACCACAATGTTCATCTCTAAAAGCCAGGTTCGTAGGACTAGAACTATAGATTCACATCTCCAATAATTGATTAAGCTATTTTAAGTCAGTGCAGTATTGGAAGTAGTGTGTAATATTTTTGCATGTACCATTCTATTTCAGGTAACACGTGTGATAATGAATCATAAGGCTTGTCTGTTGATCTTTGCGTATAATATATATATATTATTATACGCAAAGATCAACAGATCTCTCTCTCTCTCTCTCTCTCTCTATATATATATATATATATATATATATATATATATATATAGTATATACTATATATATATATATATATATATATATATATATATATATATATATATATATATATATATATATATATATAGTCCAGGTTTCTTATATTTTACCAGAAGGTATAAGTCTGCTACCTTCGATTATCATGTATATATCAGTAGATCTCTATAGTCACCCATGTGATATTCTAACAACAGAATAATAATTACATGTATCTGAGCACACATTAAGTGGTAGATGTGTATAATTAAAGATCTAAGTTACATATTCATCAATGTTATGAGACTATATTATTTCCATATTAGTGTACATTTCTCCCATTTGTGTATTATTATTCAAAAATTGATTGCGAGTCAATGGAAAAGGACTGATCGCTGGCTCTATATATGAATTTTCTACCGTACTTTGGCTCTACGGTACTCTTGTTCTACTAAGACCACTGTTTCCCTTTCCAAGCCACACCGTTCATCGCATCGGCCCACTCCAGTTGTGGAGTCTTCTGTCTCATCAACTATGTCAGCTGAACCTACGACAGAAGCCACCATGATCCTGCCTCCAGGGAACTCAACCGCCCTGCCACTCAACAAAACTACGATACACCGTGAAGGGAACAACACATGCGGTAAGAGACATAAAGACAATAATGTAAGGCTCCGTTCCCACTACTGTAAAATAATCCAGATCGATCCGGATAGGGTTCGGTCCGAATCGATCCGGACAAATTTACAACATTGGGAACGCGGATCCGGTTCGATTCGGCTTGATCCGGCTCTTCAACGATCCACCTCGCGAGGTAGATCGAATCCCGATCGAGCCGGATCAAGTCGGGGATCTTCTGTGTTGGGACGCTCACCGGATCAAACCGGCTTGGTTGACAGGCTTGGTCACATCATACTTCCAGGTTCACAGGGTCATATACGAACAGTGTGAATATTTCTCCCCCAATTTGTCTTGAATTGTCTTTACTTGTCGTTTCCACTGTAGCTCAATACACTCCCTACTTCCAGTACACAATTTTCAAGAGATAAAGGGCCAATGAGGGACACAAGCAGTTTGTGTCCCTCATATTATTTTCAAACTAAAGCCAGGTATCCATTTTACTGGGAGAAGGAAGGAAAATCGT
This sequence comes from Branchiostoma belcheri, assembly GCF_001625305.1. Classification (NCBI taxonomy): domain Eukaryota; kingdom Metazoa; phylum Chordata; class Leptocardii; order Amphioxiformes; family Branchiostomatidae; genus Branchiostoma; species Branchiostoma belcheri. The sequence goes on from NW_017804120.1 coordinate 2,313,321, forward strand.
GTGAAATACCATGGCCAAGGACACAACGTCTAGCCAGGAATGTCAGAGATCGAACAAATGACCTCTTGAACTCGTGTCAACTAGCCTAGCCACTCGAGCATTCGAAACCGAAAAAAAGGCAAACTTAAGACGACTTTCTCCTACCATGTTTGCAGCCCCAGGAAAATGCCGTGACTGTGCTGAGATCTACGAGGGAGGATCCACAACAAGCGGCGTTTACCTCGTCACCCTGCAGAACAACACACCTGTGGAGGTCTACTGCGACATGGACACTGACGGTTAGGCAGAAACATGAAAGTATTATGATAAGGGTTAAAAGAGTATTGTGGGCAGTTTTTCCTGAACATACTATTAGCTGTAACTCACAATCCCTTTGATACATTGATAATATGTAGCTTGGCTAGATGTCTGCTAGTTTGCTCAAGATAATGCACATTTTTATACCGTATCTGTTATGGCATATTTCTTTAGAGAGCACCCCTACTCTGATGGAGTTTTGGAACAGGTCATTAATCTCGTTGGCTTTAGTGAGTGTGCGCTAATAGGGTTTCTCCAAGCAGATGTTGGGTTTGGTGTTGTGTTATGTTAACGCCTTGGGCGCCTGGTTCTAAATAGAGAGCCTGATCAGATGTTTCTTTTAAATTTGTCGATGGATATCAATTATGTAAATGAAGTACTAATTTGCATAATTGATAGAGTCGAACGTTACTCAATGGTGGTGAATGATGATAACTTATTTCTTGTGGTATTTGAAAGTCTAGTAAAATTTAACATTAGATCTAAATAATGCAATTAAGGCCTCATCTACATAATTTAAGCGCAAATGCTAAAATAGCCTTAGTTTTACTAAGAATTTTCATACTTTGAACATGTTTTTGTCTGTGTCTTTATACCTATAAATCAAACCGCTTTGTTTAAATTTGCCAAGCGTCTTAGCCAAATCGCAAAAACCATGTTTACTTACAGAAGATTGTGTCCTACGAATATTCATTTAGTATGTGTGAATGACATCGAGCCCAAAGAACTGAGATTTCTTTCGATGTCATTTTCAGTTTACTCCTGTTGGTAGACAAAATTGCATCATTCTGTTTTACCCAGGCGGGGGTTGGACTGTCATCCAGCGCCGGATTGACGGGACTGTTCCGTTTAACCGTACCTGGGAGGAGTACAAACGGGGGTTCGGGAACAAGGACGGGGAACACTGGCTGGGGAACGACAACATCCACCTCCTGACCAACCAGAAGGACTACAGGCTGCAGCTCTTCTTTCAGAATAAACAAAAATACTTTACCTACACTTGCAGCCGAGGTTTCTTTAAGTAAGTTGTGCATTATCTTAGCAAAGCAATCCTCTCCATTCAGCATTATGGTATTATGAAATGTTGTCATAAATTACGCAAATGAGATAGCATATCCGATGATGTTCCTCTCTTCTTTGGTTATACATGTATACGTATATGTCACAAGATTTGATGTCTTATAGTGAAATACATGTGATTTATTTACCTTTTGTTTGTTATTCTTTTCACTTTCAACATTGTAACAACTCTGGTCTATAACTGTACTTTTTATTTGTTGTTTAATATACAATTTTCCCTTTTCAGAGTATCTGATGAAAGGAATGACTACAGACCTGATCATGGAAAGGGCAAACCTAACAGTAACTGTGATTTGCTTATGAGGTTTACGTTTGGACAAGCGTTCTCTACTGTGGACAGGGACAATGATAATGTCCAGACCGTCAACTGTGCTGAGCGCTATGGAGGAGGGTGGTGGTATACGAATTGTGGTTCCAGCGCATTCCTTAACAATCAGAGGGAAAGCAAAAATCGGAAATTTTGTCCTATCAAGGTAAAACCGACGTCTTTGAAGCTGAAACCATAACTGTGTACATGACAGTATGACGCAGCTCAATTTTGCTGAGTGTTTTTGGTGGTAGTGTGCTTATTTGTTAATAGAAATGAAATTGATATTAATTATTCTTCAAAATTAGTGTTAAAATCCATACCATAGCGGAGATACGACAGAATGTTGCCACTATGAACAAAGGTTTCTTGAAATAGCAAATAACAGCATTATTTAAGTATACCTACTTATCATAGAATATTACAAAATGTACAAGAAAAATTCAAACCCTCAGTAGCTTCCTTCGCAGACGTCTCTTTTACGCGGGCTGATGTTCTATAAGCAGCATGGGTAGTTGTTGTGCCGCTGAGGCAGTTTCGCCTCCGTCTCAACGTTATTTGTCTTCATCTCCCATTGTACTGATTTTTAAAGTGACGTCGATAAAGCAGGAAGAGTCCTGAGCTCCTATTTTGTTCCCCCTTAATGTAATCAGTCCCCGGCCTGAAAGGTGAACGGGCACGGACTCTGTAGTAAGTAGCTCAAAAAATTACTATGTGGTGAAACTCTGTTTTGTACTTCTGTCACAATGCATCAAGTAATAACAAATTATTTACCCAGATTTACGCAACATTACGGCTGTAGATTTGCTGTATGGGTGGCTGAGGCTTGGGGTTTTATTGCATGTATCATGTAAAAATTTAATTCTATAAAACTGCCTAATGGCTGAAATTGTACAATTTTATTTGATAACACCACATTAACATAATATTTTAGACCTGTTTTACACCTAATATTAATGATCACAGTTTATGATGGATGTTTGCTTAACGTTGCATCAGAATTTTTTAAAAGTTTAAAATAATGGTGTCATTTATTTACTACCTACAACGTTTTTCACAACTGCCTAAAAAGATTTTATCAAATCATAGTCAGTAACCCATGTATATTGAAATAAGGGCTCGTATAATGTTTAAAAGGGATTCGTTTTACCTTTGAAGTTGATTACTTTTCTTATTGAATAACTATAACTTGTTTCAGGCACTGTTGTTTACAGTTATGTTATGTTCAGCGTTCCAAGAGACAAAATGCTGGCCGAATAAAGCACAATGTAAAAAGTTTAACCCATTCATTTACATGCGTACAGCTTATATTGCGTTACACTACATCTGGCTTGATGCAAGGCATTTTGGGATTGAATATTTCTCCACTGTGCATAAAAGCTAATGATACATGTGGTGTCGACAAATGACAATGAATATTGAATAGAGGACTGCCGTACAAATGCTCAAAAAGGCTTGGAAAAGCCTCCGTGAACAGTTTCATCAGGTTGGTAAGACACCGAGTAAAGAGACTCTTTTTACACTACCAAGTCTTATATTGCCCTGTGGAAGGTGACAGACGGTCACCCAAACGTCGGCTGAATAAAAGACTTGGTTGTGTAAAAAGAGTTTCTTTACTCAGGGTTGGAAAAGCTTTTAAGTTTATTTGATGTCTAATAAAAAGAACTCTTACTAATCCCACGCACTGCACTGGTGTTTGTAGTGGGTTTCTCATCATAATCCATGATGTCAACACTTTCCTAATAAGTCTGAGCGGAAAGAAAAGGCACCACACGGAATCAGAGCCGATCATTTTTTTCTGGTCCAGGATTGACACCTGAAATCAGCTCGATATAGCTGTTATCAGTTGTTTTAAGTCACCAACAGTAACTACAAATTAGAGAAATATTCTTTTCAAAAGAAAAACGTAGAAAGAAAAGATGCCGGCAGTAGATGAGGATAAAGTCCGACCTGTGCCACGCCTTGAGCAAGAACCTACTGACTCTATCGGTTCTCATGCTGAGCTGCCCCTCACTCCAAACTCTAGCCACCAGGGTGAAATGGCGGGGCAGGAAATACCCATGTCACAACTGTATGGAGACACAACAGACAACGAGGAATCCACTCGAAACACTGAACAACGAGATGGTCAAGACGTGGGTAAAGATAGTTCTCAGATGGTCTCCCGCCTCTATGGAGACACAACTGATATCAAGGAGTCGGTTTCACCATCTAACGCAGAAGACAAACCCAGACTGATGTCAGAACTTTGTGCTTGTGGAGATCCGACAGATCCAGACGCTTTGACCCGGCTCTATGAGAACTCAGAGAAAAGGAAACAATATAATGAGGATAAGCGGCCAAAGTCTGCGTTGTACCAGGCAGGGATCCAAACCGATGAAGGGGACCAAACTGCAGCTGGAGACATGTCTGCCACAGGTGGGTACCCAATGTGTTCTGTTTGAAAAGTAATTACTATTTTTGGTACGTCGGTGAAGGTTAGCCATCCAGGTGATAAGATAAGCCAAAAACACAATCAAACAATTGGATATGATTTTGGAAACGGTCCAAAATCATATCCAGTTGCTTGACTTACTGTTTTTTGGCGTGCATTATTGTTGGATTCCAATATACTGTGTCCTCTCTATTATCAAAATCATCAGCAGGTCGAGGCCATCCTTGTTCTTGAGAGGAGCACCTGCATAATGGCTTGCACTTGCACCTGCATGGAAAAATGCTCGCACCTGCAGCTGTATAGAGGCTTGCACCTGCAGCTTTAGATCATAGAAAGCCTTGCGCTTACAGCTGTATAAAAGCTTGCACTTGTACTAAGGCTTACACCTGTATAAACGCTTGATATTCGTAGAGCATGAGTTTTTGAAAGCACTTCCATCATAGCGACTTGTTATAGGTACAACTACTGTTCTAGGTACAACTACTACGAGTCCAAATTTGAACGAAACCATGCCATGCCATCAAGACACTGCCCCTCCCGGTACTGATACGCAGGTAGAAGCCGTTAACTGTCAGACAGCTTCAGTCACCAGTATTACGACGGGAATGCTGAACCCCATGTACAAACACAACGTGCCACAAGGGGCAACAGAAGAAGGTATGGATTACTGATTCAAATTGGAAGAAAAAAATCCATAACACATGAAAAGATTGTGGCATGCTTTACAATTTGTCTTTTATTTGTTTTAATCCAAATTCACAGTGTATACTATATTCTTGAAGAGCAAACTTAAATTTGACAGTTCGGGTTGGCTCATTTTCAAGAAAGAATTGTATGAATTACCAAAAGAATGACCAAACTTGTCATCCGTCATAGGAACAAGTTGCGAGCTTGAAGATAACCCAGCATGGAAGAGAGAAACGGCCCATCTTGGCACCAATGCAGCATTTGGAAACTTAAAGAACAACCGACCTTCGGTTGTTATGAAAGGCATGGTTAATCCTGCATATGGTAACAACGTGCCACCAGCAACAGATCAAGGTGTTTATTTCGTGTTTTGTTTATTTGTTTGTTTCATTAAAATTTCCATACAAGCTGGAAGGGCTTTAAAACGTCAATCAGTTACTGCCTAAGCAAATATCATGAATTGGTTTAGATCTAGTCATCTAGATACATGTAAGTAAATGTTAGGTGACCTAGGATCGAGTTTGGAATGTCAATTATACCAAATTATACCAATTTTCAGTCACTTTTTCAGCATTTCCGGCCATAGAGTCCATTCCGCGTCACCGAGTGGGTTTTTTTCTCCATGTTTCTAATACGTTTGAATTATTTAGAAGAAAAGAATACCCCAGTAACAAAAGTTCTAATTTTTTCAAAAATTTGAAAATGAAAATTTGAATATATTTGAATTCATTTATATATTTCTGAAACATTTTGAATGTGACTGAACAAAGATCTCTTTCTTTAGAATAAATTTGAACTACCCATGTGTTTCTTTCACAATTCGAAATATTTAGAACTATTTCAAACAAATAACCAAATGGTAGATGTGGGTAATTGCCCCCATAAAAGTAGGTGCTAATCCTACTCTTCTGTCTTCCTCTGTATATTTTTAGATTTCACTGCTGGACAGTGGTGGCTCTTTTGTTGTAAGGCATCAATGCCTGACACCCAGGCAGTCTACCCTGTACTTCACAGGGATGTGTGAATTACTTCCTTCCCATCCCACTGACCTATTTACAAAATGTTAGAAATAATTCGAAATAATGGTAAAAAAATGGTAGAGTGCTGTTAGAAATATTTAGAAACTATTGGAAATGTCATATTCCACATCAGGAATATTTCAAACGTTTTAGAAAACCAGGGAATTATTTAGAATATTGGCAAGATGTTCAAAATATTTCCAAATAATGAAATTTCTTAGACAAACAATTACAAAGAATTCAAAACATTTCTAAATAATGACAATAACAACCCACTTGGTGACGCGGAATGGACTCTAGTTGGCTGACAAGTTGTTATTTTGATAAATAGAAATAATAGTATACACATTTGGCACAAAATTATCTCGTAGCTAGATATCTTGAATGTAAAATGTTGCCACACAGACTAATTGAGTCACGTTTTTACAGTGTTTCATTTTTTTCAAACGCAGCTCTTTTGATTTCATGGTTTATTCATCGGATCCTTCAAATTGCACATTTTGTGATTTAGCCCCGACGATTTGCAAGCTCCTCGCAATATAACACCTGACTAAAAAGAAAGGGTAGTCGGCCTATCCAACAAACAATAACAAAGGGAGAAAATTTCATTGTATAACAAAGGTTTCTCGACTTTCTTGATGTTTTAATTGCAAGGGGCACTCTTTTTTGTGAAAAACTTCAAAGCGGTTTGCCAACATGTTTTTGGCGACGTCTCAGGGAGGAGCCTAATGGTACAGTATTGTGTGCAGTTTGCAAGAATTCTAGGAATGTTACATGCATTTCTCTGACTCACATCTATGCCCACATTCCTGGAAACTCTTGGGAACACCTCTGCCCCAGATGGCCCTACTTTCTGTGACCCCGTGGCTCGTTGAACGGTTCACTATACACTCAGGGGCGGAGTGCACTGTATCTGTCTAGAATTAACAGGTGCCAAGTCTTGCTCAAAATCATGAAATGATGGCAGTCCCATGCAAACAATAACCCTAACAGCAACCACCGTCGCCATGGCAATGTATGTTTTCATTGCCAGTCTTGTTTATCATTAGGTATAAGCGAGGCAGAGGATGAACATGTCTATGAAAATATGGATGTCGACACTCCCGGTACAGATGGGAAAGAGGGAAATGTTGACAGGGTCAGTCAACGTCAATCCTCAGTTAACGACGTGCCACAAGCGGCACCGGCAGCAGGTAAGAAAATCACTGTTAAGCTCAGAAATATCAACAAGCCGCCGGGGGGGGGGGCAAAATCTATATCATTTCGAGTATAATCTCATCAAGAAGTTCAATAACTATCAAGGTAATCCATCTAAACCTTATCGAGTTATGCTGATCACGCACACACACACGCACACACACACACAGTCACATACACGCACAAACACACACACATGCACACACAGAGAGAGAGAGAGAGAGATAGAGACATGAAAACATAGCCTTCTTGACGAAGGTATCATAGTAAGGTACTTCATGTATAATGTAAAAGTATAGCGAGTTCAAAAAAAAAGAAACCAGGTAACACAAGTTCCAAACAAAGAAATTGCAATGCTGTGAATATTTTCTTTGTATAAAGTAGTGTAAGTTCTATTGCCTACTTAGTATATTGTTTTTTTTTACAGGTGCCGTCAACGAAAGTGACACCTCCTGTTTTAGACGGATGTTTCGCACTACCTTTTACCGGCTAACCTTCGCCATCGTCATCGTTGGTATCATGATGAGTATGGTGGTGATGACAATGATCATTCTTAAGACTATATCCACCTCTAAAGCTCAGGTTTGTGGAACTACAACTACAATTTCACATCTCCAGTACATGATTTTAAGACATTTCAAGTCAACGCAGTATGGGAAGTAGTGCCTGATATTTTTGCATTGTACCATTCTATGAAGAATAAGTACATGCACATGATGTATATATCGGTCTCATAAGACCTAGAAGAAGAGTCTTTTTCATGAGAAGAAAAGAAGAAGATTCTTTTCTTCTACCTACTATTCTATTTCAGGTACCATGTACATGTATGACAATGGTAAGATAAATTATAATGGCTGTACATGTATGTTGGTCTGTGCGCGTGTATATTTTTTTAAAGTTAAGTTTTGGTATGTTTTACCAGAAGGTATAGTATGCTATCTTCGATTACAATGTATATCAGTACATACCAAACCAGATGATAGAATAACAAGAGAATAACAATAGCTGCATGAGTAGACATTAACTTGTACGTATGTATCTTAGTTATATATTCATCAATGCTGTTTACATTATTTCTATATTAGTTATGTACATTTTCGCCCATTTGTGTATGATTTAAAAAATTCATTGTAAGTCAATGGAAAATGACTGAAAAGGACTCTATATAAATTTACTACCGTACTTTGGCTCTACGGTACTCTTGTTCTATTAAGACCCTACCCTGGGTGCCAAACTAGTACGTATCGGGCCTTTAGTCGTTTTCCTTCGGCAGCCAAGAGGTCTTCGCCCGCCTATCTAAATTACCGCTACGGGGGAGTTGAGCCCAAGTGGAATTTGGCTAGCCCTAGAACTAGTAGGGCCAGTCAAACTCCCCCCGGGCTAGACTACCCCGTAGCGGTAATTTTAGATAGACGGGCGAAGTGCTCTTGGCTGCTGAAGGGAACAGCTAGCGGCCCGAAACCAGTTTGGCACCCAATGTACTAAGACTCCTGTGTCTGTGTCCCTTGCTAAGCCACACCGTCCATCGCATTGGCCCACTCCACTTGAGGAGTCTTCAGTCTCATCAACCATGTCAGCTGAATCTACGACAGAAGCAACCATGATGCTGCCTACAGAGCAATCAACCGCCATGCCGCTCAACACAACTATGGCTATGGTACACCGTGGCTTAGACGAGACGGAGTCTCCCGGCAAAGGGAACCACACATGCGGTAAGAGGCATATGACCTTCTCTAACTGGCTTCCCCCAAAACGTGTGAGCCTTCATGGCAGGAACCTCAGATCCAAACACCAGATAACACAGTTTAAATGTAGGACGGAACGATATAGGAAGAGCACATTGCCGTTCTTAGTGGACCTGTTAAACGCCGAACAGCCCAAGACAGTCCTTGAGTAACACATGTATATTCATATTTATACTAATGTTTATGCATGACATGTTTTTCTTAGAGAATATGATTTATAGCGTTGGAGTTAGAATTAATGTCGTTATCTTGCGCTGATTTTAACAGTTGTCCCTTGTGGTTGTTTGCTTAATGCTACGTTACCTAAGTATCACTGAGTGGAGCTTTTTAACAATGTAATGTAAAACATACATCATTTCAGCTGATAATGGCTGCTACTGTATGTTTTGTACGATGTGTAGTTTGTATCGAAATAAAACCATTCATATATATACAATACACCAGTCTTCTGGAACCTGTGGCAATGGTTGACATACATCGCATTTGTATGTAAATATATCAAAGAATGTTTTAGATCTTAGAACAAGAAGTATAAGTTGATTCATCTATAGTCTTGTACGTAGGTTAATTCTTTTGTACCCACTCGTCTGTCTGTATGTCTAGTTATGGGCATTATTACGAAAGTCACTGCTTTTCAATAACGTTCTTGTACTGTCCAACACAACGGGTGTACCCACCCTTCGGCATGACACAGCTAATTTTAGTTCATTCACTTGTCTAGTAAAATATTTATTTAATGGCTGGTCCATTATGTTTTTCTCATTCTATCGTTTTTTTTTCTATCGTCTTTTAAAAAAAATACACAACACGTCACGTCCTTCAGTGAAGTCTATTATTGCTCAAGTGTCTTTTGTAAAACGTCCCATGTTCTTTCTGAGGCAGTTGGCACGGTCAGCATCGTAAGGCGGAGCCCATTCGTATCCTTTCACTTTTTCACCGCCTGTTACCTCCAAACTGAAGCCAGGTATCCATTTTACTGGGTATAGAGTAAGGAAAGTCGTGTTTTAAAAGTGCCATGGCCAAGGACACAACGTCTAGCCAGGAATGTCAGAGATCGAACAAGTGACCATTCGACACCAACAAGAAAAGGCAAACTAAAGACAAGTTCTCCTATCATGTTTGCAGCCCCAGGAAAATGCCGTGACTGTGCTGAGATCTACGAGGGAGGATCCACTACAAGCGGCGTTTACCTCGTCACCCTGCAGAACAACACACCTGTGGAGGTCTACTGCGACATGGACACTAACGGTGAGGTAGAAACATGAAAGTATTATAAAAGGGATTATTACCTGCATGAAAAATGGAGGTATTGTTTTTGGTGTGTCTGTGTGTGTGTCTGTATGTCTGTGTTTCCGCACATTTGTAGTCAGCATAACTTCAGAACGCCTTTATGGATTGTGATGATATTTGGTATGTTGGTAGGTCGTAGGAAGACAAAGGTCAAGGCCATACATTGGTCTCCTGCTGGCTGACCTTAGTAGTGCAGCATGACTTTCGGTTTTTGTATCTTTTGGTGACAGATAGCTTTTCCTGTCAAGGATACATGGTGTGGGTTTTTCCCCCTAGCAGCTTGTTCTGGAACTGCAGGGCAGTTTCTGGCGAAATCTTTTAAAGCGGATGAGTCCAGAAAGAAACAACGTATTTTCATCATTTTTGTTATGTAGGTTGTTTACAGAGAGATGTACATAATCAAATGCAAATGGTGCAAATGAATACAATACTTAATTTGCATAACAAAATAGAAATTCTGTAATTACAGTATTTTACAAAATAGTACTTTCATTAATATGCATACATTGTGTTAATATAGAGGTCATTTGCATAATTAATGAGGACATGTTTACTTCACAGAGGATTGTGCCTTAGGGATGTGGTATGTGTGAATGGCGATGATCCCAGAGAACGGATCGGAGCTTTCTTTCGGTGTCATTTTCAGTTTGCTCCTGTTGGTTATTCTTTTACCCAGGCGGGGGTTGGACTGTTATCCAACGCCGGATTGACGGAACTGTTCCGTTCAACCGTAACTGGGAGGAGTACAAACGGGGGTTCGGGAACAAGGACGGGGAACACTGGCTGGGGAACGACAACATCCACCTCCTGACCAACCAGAAGGACTACAGGCTGCAGCTCTTCACAAATAACATGGCGTTAACGTGCAGCCGGGGTTTCTTCAAGTAAGGCCACGCCGTCTTAATTAAGGAATGACATTCTATGAAGACCCCCAAATTAGTGCGTGCGGGCGTATAAAAATAATTCCGGCAAAAAAAAAATTTAAAATGCTACTTAACCACAGGAATACAAAGTTGGTATTGTGAATTTGCAGCAGTACATAGCGACGTACACGACAAGCTGGCACATACTGGCTTTTTGCGGAATTTATGAATCGGCACTGTACGTATGTACTGATGATGTTCTTGAGTCGTGTAGCTTTGGTGCCATCGGTGCCATCCTCCAGGGTTACCACCGGCTCCTTATTGTCGCTAACTACCATGGGTTACCTAATTTCCAAGCAGATCTTTTGGTGGAGGTCTGTACCACCAAAAGATCTGCTTGGAGATTATGGACTGTTTTTGATGGTAGTCCAGACCAAACAAAAAATAGTAGCCCCTAAAAAGGGGCGCACAAAACGATAGATAAACCACTCTACCTTGGAAGAGGTGGACAGTATGATCACCGTGCCATCTCTGCCAGGAGATTATAGACTACCCAGCTCTAGAAGCAGAGGACGTGATTCTTTTTTTTTTTTCTGGTAAAAAACAGACGTGCGTTGATGTCCTGGCAAAGCTTTCTTATATGCATGTGGTGCTAAGTTTAATTTCCTAGCATTGTTGGCATTCTGTTTATTAACTTAACTAATCAGGACAATACCTTGCGAGTACAATGAGTACATGTAAACGGAAAAACTAGAGTTCCACGATCTCATTCCTTCGACAAATGATCTTCAGACAGCAATTCTAGCACTTTTATCATATATTATGCAAATAAGACCCCGATTTGCATGAATTATGACTGATGCTGCTGACTTTAACCCAACTTTCAAGTGTCACAGGTGTATACTCCTCTCCATTCAGCACTATGGTATTATGAAATTTTGTCATAAATTACGCAAATGAGATAGCATATTACAAAATTGGTATCCGATGATGTTCCTCTCTTCTTTGGTTATACATGTATACGTATATGTCACAAGATTTGATGTCTTATGGTGAAATACATGTGATTTATTTACCTTTTGTTTGTTATTCTTTTCACTTTCAACATTGTAACACCTCTGGTCTATAACTGTACTTTTTATTTGTTGTTTAATGTACAATTTTCCCTTTTCAGAGTATCTGATGAAAGGAATGACTACAGACCTGATCATGGAAAGGGCAAACCTAACAGTAACTGTGATAGGCTCATCAAGGATACGTTTGGACAAGCGTTCTCTACTGTGGACAGGGACAATGATAATGTCCAGACCATCAGCTGTGCTAAGCTCTATGGAGGAGGGTGGTGGTATGGGTATTGTGGTCCCACCACATTCCTTAACCAACAGTGGGACTGTGCAAGAAATCCGAAATGCTGTCCATGCCCTATCACGGTAAAACCGATGTCTTTGAAGCTCAAACCATAACTGTGTAATATATAATTATACAATTATATATAACATCCGTGTCCATGATATCACCAGGGTCCATAATATCGCCACCTTGAGAAATAGTGTGCTTTAAGATATTTTTACTGCAACATACTTTTGGTATGCACTCCTGCACACCTCAAATGTACATACCTAGGGTATGTTGCAGTAAAAATATCTTCTATTTCTCAAGGTGGCGATATTATGGACCCTGGTGATATTATGGACACAGATATTAACACAGTGTATTCCGTATCACCCGAGGTACCAGCCCATGATGCACGTGTTGTGTACATGTTTTATTTATGTCATACCCACCCAAGAAAATGGTACCTTTCAATGCGAAATGAGCCAAGTGTCCCTAAACAAAAATGCAACATCATCAATTCCAACGTCCAAATCCTGTATGCGAATTTTCACAAGCAGCGCATGCAGTTAGGGCGAAATGACGCGTTTGAATTGTTCAGCTATTTATAAGTAGTCTTAAAGCATGCTTAAAGGTTCTGTTTTGGCACTCTTAAAGCAACTTTAAGTGATCTTAATGCGTACTTCAATATCTCTTTTACGCTAGCTTTAAGTTTGTTCGTAAAGGTGCTTAATGGCACTCATTTAATCAACATTTTAGCAATGTAAAGTAAACTTAAATTGTTATATTTAAGGTACATATAAGTGACGTAAAGTGTCCGTAAAACATGTGCAGTAACACTTATTTAAGTAACACGTAATTACTATAAAGGACTCTTTAATCACATTGTTTACCCTACATATAAGTGCCGTGAATTGTACTGATTTTCAAATTGACAAAAATCCTGAGCTCCTATTGGTGTTCGTCCTTTTTGAAATCAGTCCCGGCTCAGAGGTGAACGGGCACGATTTCTGTAGGAAGAAGCTCAAAAGATCACTTAGTGGTGAAACTCTGCTGTGTACTTCTGTTACAATGTATAGTAATATTAGCTGTTCATTTCCACTAGTACCTTTATGCTTTAGAAAGTGGATATCTTTTGTTAAGGATGCCATACTGATTGCACATTCCTTGTGTGGGTAAAGAACATGTACAGAAATCATAAAAAAGAGAACACAAGATTGACAAACGAAAATGATAATAATTGCACCACGTAAAAGAAAGAAAGACATTGTTACTCCATTACGAGAAATATTGATGCATTTAAGTTAAAAAAAAGCGTTAGAAAACAATGTGTCATTCTCATAACCTAGTAATACTATAGCCTACCAAAGTAAGAAAATGTACATCCAAAGATGTACTGCATATAAATAAAAGAAAGGGCTTAGTTCGTTAAATACTTCCTCTCTATTGTTCTTCTTCATTCATTTCCTTTCTAATAAAATATACTTCTCCATTATTTGCACACAGTCCGAAGTGTAAAGTGACACTTATTAACCAGACTGTGTTTACATTCTGGTGGCACCAAAAACTGTTTTAGTACCAACCACAAGTGTCAGAAATGTGAGATAATTGCACAAATATGCTAAAAAGTGGAAGTAAATAGCACTAAAAAGAATTTTTCCATTAAAATATTTCAATTTTTGTTTTAAAAAATGGTACATAATGCCCCTTTAACATTATCTCCACCAACATGAACAACCAAACCATTTATGGCTAGGCTTTGTTCCAACACAAGAAGGGAACTTGCCATAAATTTTCAGTCAATCTTGTTAACCTTCGTCAGGTGTGTGATTCATTTGCTGACTCTGTGATGATGGTAGGAGTGCATAAAAAAGTTAGCCTCCTTTGCAGACTTGTAGAGCCGCAGCATTATTTTTTGGTGAGCGATGCGAGTTATGCCGCGCAGGAACGGTTTTGCCGCCGAGGGAATTTTGCCTCTCCCCAGCAAAACCACGTCGCTTGCATTGCTCACAAAAAAAAATTTACCGGTGCCGCCCTACAAGTCTGCAAAGGAGGCTAATCAAAAGTGGCGGGAATGCACTCCTGACGTCATCACGTTTCCGACTTCCAGTGAGTCAGAGAGTACAGCACACATCTGACAAAGGTTGATGAGATCAACCAAAAAATTTATGGTGACTTGCTTTTTTGTGTTGAAACAGAGCTTGAACTCTATATAACTATGGATTCTGCAACCAACACAGATGAGCTTTCGTTCTAACCATTTATGGCATGATCCACAGGACAGACAGAGTGCTGAAGTGCCCCTCCCCCACACCGTTGATCCTGCCACGTTTGCAGGTCATCTGTAGATAGATCTGGGAACCTTCTTCCACATCGTAGGAACCGCTTAGATAGATGCCCTCTGCTTTCGCGTTAGTGTTACCGAGAACCTGTATATGTACAAACAGAGATGTGACAATAGTAAATGGTGTGAAAGATATAATAATATAAAATATAATAATATAAAGACAAAAGCAGCAAGTTGCACAGGCCACCATGGTTTGGGACTTTCTTCTGTATCTATATTGGTATTGCTGGTATAACCGCCCTTTGGTGGTGATCTGTTACACCCAGTCTTTGCACATTTAATTCCAGCATTCTATTGATGATGCTTCAACTGTGCTTGTTTTTGTGCAAGGTCACACACATTCTCGTCACACTGTATTCGTGTGGGAGCAAATTTCAAAATGGCTCTTGAAATTGTAATGGAGGTGTTCTTTTGTCAAGTAGCTAGTAGGGGTAGTGCAACACAGGTTCGCTACTGCTAGCATACAGCTCGCACACTATCCTATATTGAGTAATTTTCACTTACTGCATTTTTGTCTCTGTAAACCCAAGGCAAAATGATTGGCTAAGCATTAATTTCATTCGGTGAGTTGAAATTTCTGTATTACCTGCTGCATGAAGGGAACAGGGTCCGGTATGGCCAGGCCTTGATAGTACGCTGTGATGCTGGCGTAATCACACGAGTGGATGATGTTCTGGTGGTAGTTTACGTTCACTCGCCCTGGCTTCAGAAACCTGAGGAGAAAAACAAAAAACGTGCTAACTATTGCTAGCCTGGTTACCAAACCTATTATAGCTCCCAAGTCCTACATCCTCTCCGCGGAGAGGATGTAGGACTCGGGAGCTATAATAGGTTTGGTCCCGACTCGGGAGCTATAACAGGTTTGGTAACCAGGCTAAACTATTGCCTCATTTATGTCTGTATAGCTACTTCATCTATGTCTGTATATGTTACCATTTGACTTCATTCAAATGGAATGATTTCCTTCTACAAGACAAAATGGAGAAATTCATCTGACATTGTCACAACGGTTTGTTTCAGTAGTGTGTCAGTGTATAACCTTTTGTTTGGGACATGCTTGAGCCAAAGCCTATGAATCGAAGTTTAGGCCTCATATTAAAGAGCAGAAGAGAGTTTGGTTTCAAATTTTGAATTTTTCGTCTAGGGCATGGTATTGGAAGGTGGAGCCCATCCCTCTCCTTCCACTGCCTTTTACCTCCCCAACCGAAGTTAGGTATTCATTTTACACCTGGGAGGGATGAGGAAAGTCGTGTAAAGTGCCTTTCCCAAGGGCATTAAAGATCGATGCCAGGATTCGAAACTGGAACTTCTTGTGTCTGAGCAGAATGCTCTACCATTACGCCACATGACCCCACACATCGCTGTATGATATTATTTTAGTTGTTTGTTTATTGCAAATTCTTGCCCGAGGGCTAATTGTAGGAACAGAAGAAACATGGTATGAAAACAGACAATTAGTACATATATAGAACTAAGAAACTACTGGTAAAAACTACTACTGGGTTTGACTTCTTTTTTGAAGAGAGAGGAAGACAAAGGATCCCACTTTTTCTATAATTTGTGGGTTTTCGGATGTTAAGAGGAGAGTAGTTTTCTTCTCATTTGTATATGTGTGAAAATTTGGATAGAATTTGGAGGCTACGTCAAAGAGTTCATTTCGTTCATTGCTATAGAGGGTACAATTTGAGATAAAATGCATTTCGTCTTCCACCGTATTCAACGTACAATGTTTGCAAATTCGTTCATATGTACTTGGAGCTTCTTGTACCGCCCTCTCTCAATATCATTTTAGTCTAAATTCTCTTAATACACAATGATTGACCTTTCTCGCTATGCAACACTCACATGACCCTGCCATTCTTG
Source organism: Branchiostoma belcheri (assembly GCF_001625305.1). NCBI lineage: Eukaryota > Metazoa > Chordata > Leptocardii > Amphioxiformes > Branchiostomatidae > Branchiostoma > Branchiostoma belcheri. Next base: position 2,329,782 of record NW_017804120.1, read on the forward strand.
TTGAGTTTGAGGATGCTGCTGTCCGTGTTGTTCTTCTCGGTGAAGCGCAGCACCTGTCTCTGAGCCACGCCCTCCAGCTGTCCGTTGTTGTACAGCTCACCCATCAGGACAGCAGACTTCTGGTGGGGTAACCACAGGACGTTCAACCCGCCGATACCTGTGAACGTGGTCAGAAAAGCACCAACATAATAATAATAATAAATGGTTTATTGGCCAAACATCACCCGTGCAATTGCAGCCTTATAGTGCTGAATTGATGCAGGGTTTACAATCACACTACAATTATACAAATGGTAATAATATATATAATAATACACATAATGATACATTACATAATTTTTTTATTTGTTCCACATTTTTGTGGAATTGTCGCAAGGGTCTGTGCGGCTGCCATTCGGCGCCACAAGGCGACCTCAATACGGCTTTCCCCAACCGAAGTTAGGTACCCATTCACACCTGGGTGGAGTGAGGAAAGTCGTGTAAAGTGCCTTTCCCAAGGGCACAACGTGGGGGCGCATGATTGTCCAGACATGTCCCGGGTATGACTCGGGATTGAACTCAGGTCTCCCTGACATGACATGCAGTACCAGAGATTTTTTTTTTTAAATTCAAACGTTTCATGACCAAATATGGAAACAGCACACTCAAGTTATATCAATTTATTTTATACGGCCACCAACACAGGGTACAAATACAGGACAGAACAATAGTCATTTTCACTTGAGTTAAGTGAGGAAAGTCGTGTAAAGTGCCTTTCCCAAGGGCACAAGATCGGTGGCATGCCAGGACTCGAACCCAGGACCTCTTGGTTCCAAGACGAGCACTCTGCACACAACCCCATACCAGAGTTTTCAACCAAGGATTGAGGTGTTCAAAAAGTCATTCTTTCCTAGAACTATTAAAGAGTGGAACTGTCACCAAGTACAGTAGGGGCATTATCATTAGATACAGCTTTAAAAACAATGTCTAGAATTAGATGTCCAAGGGATAGGTGTAACAAGTCATTGGGTGAAATGTAGCCAGCTGCAACCTCACCACGTGCCTGCAATAGGTCGGTGTGTTATGGCAAAGGGCAGTTATTCCGCCTATACAGATACAGATCTTGTTCGTACCTCGTTGTCATGGACAACCAATGACCTTGGCTCATCACTGTCTCAGCTGTTAGGTCTAGAGGTGGCTGATAAGGCCAATCCGGGTCAGGAAACCTCACCCACACGTTGAGCCAGTGGGTGGGTGTGTTGCTAGTACTGGTAAAGTAGGCCTGGCCTAAAGGCTTTCGGGTTGCACGCTAAATCTCATTGCAGAATCGGTCCTTTTCTTTTCAGCTTTATACAGATAAACATTCACAAGTTTCCCATTCCCAGGATGCATTGCAAAAACAGGGGTCTAAACCTCTTTGCATACATTTTGTAGGACAGGAAGGCATCGGAATGATCCTGTTGACGTTAAACAGATTGTTTTTCTTAGTGTTTTGAGGTGATGGGGCATTTTATGCTCAACATTAATCAAATTATTATGGGTCAAATCTGACAACAAAATTAATAGAGAATGAACTTTTTGTGTTCTTTTAATTTGGAACATGTGATTTGTAACGTTACAGCATCTCTATTTGTTGTCAGGTTCAACCCATAGTAATTTAATCAACGTTGAGCATAAAATGCCCCAACACCTCAAAACACAGTGAAAAGCAAGCTGTTTAACGTCAACAGGATCATTCTGATGCCTTCCTGTCCTATGCAAATGAGGGCTAGCCCCGTTTTCACAATGCATTCTGGGGATGGGAAACTCGTGAATACAGGAAAGGCTATTGGTGGTCTTTGGCCTGTTGTGCCATCTCTTACCTGAATCGGACCCGAGGAAGTACATGGTACAGTCACGTGCGCTCTCAATCTCCATAAACAACCGGTCACCCGCCTGGACGGGAACAGCGGCCCCTGTCACCAAAGTCATGTACTGCATGTTGACGCCAACGTTCATGTGCTGCAACAGCTATTCAAGCATAATCAGAAAGGAAAGAGAACAGGTTAAATAGGAAGAAAAAAAAAGTTGAGCAGTACAACAGTACAGGTGTAGCATATATTAGGGCAAAGCAAGATGACAATTCAATACTCGCAAAGTGTAGGCCAAATAGCCAGGGAACGAATATTTTTTAACAACTTTGACAAGTTTCCTTAATGTCTATGTACATGTACTTTGTTCCGCCATCTTACCTGATCATAAATCGGACCTACATCAATTCTATGTACTATGAGTAATACAGCGATTCTATGTTCTACATTGTATGATTAATACACTCACTCGGTCACTGATTAATAATGTACATGTACATCAATTCTAGGAAACTACTTATAATAGAGCCATACAATTGTAACTCTATAGGGACCTTTATTGTCGCATAGTGCGATGTTACCCAAAGGCTCAAATGCCTGTAACCCTCTTTTTTGGCATCAGTAATCAAACCGTATGAACTAGAACACTCAATGATGTCCCTATGAACAGTTGGATTGTTTTTTCCCCACCTTGACTGTTCCCCCGCCCCTGCGCAGTAGTTTCGGTACCATGACCACGCCCTCTGGTCCGGAGCAGGCTAGGCCCTGCAGGTACATGGCCTGGTGGAAGGAGAACCGCACGTTTCCTTCACGACGAAAACTGGACGAAAGAAACAAAACATGATGTTCAGGAGAACTTGCACTTCTTGTTCTGCCGCTCAGAACCTTGCAACGTGCCACTAGGTTCTCTTGCAGTTCTCATCAATACACCGTTAACATACCTGTCTCCAAGTCATTTTACAACAACAGCTTCTTTCCCCGGACTGCAAAATTATGGACCTCTCTTCCAAACAGATGCTTTCCGTCCGACTACAATCCACAAAGCTTCAAAACAAAGGTCCACCGCCATCTCCTGACATAACTACATTATACTCACTTAATAAGTACCTCTAGCTCTATGCCTAGAAGTGGCCAAAAATAATTGGCCCTGCATTGAGCGACACCGTTAAAAAAAAAAAAAACAAACAAACAAACAAATGATACAGTGAAGTAAAAATAGCTGAAACTAACAAGACTACTAGTACATGTAATACTTGCTATTGTCATTTTACTTCTCCAATAGGCATTCCTTTCAGCACGTCGGCAGAACTTACTGTGCCTGTTCAAAACCCTGATTTTTCACGGTTTTTGTTGGAGGTTTGGTCAAAGTTTTATCAGAATTTTGCCTGTTGCAGATGATACCAATCATTTCGGATGTAAGTATCATGTAACATTTGGAAACACACAGATATGATGTTCTGCTGAAGTGCTATGCACAATAGATTTTGGGTTTTGCGCAGCTGCAGTACGTTCTGCCAATGTGGTATACATAGTCCTTTGCATCGTAGACCACTCCCTTTGCATTGTGGGAAACAAACATGGCAGCCAAACATGGCGGCACCCATACACACCTGCAAAAATAATAGAAATAAAAGTTTTGATGTACATCAAACTTGTAAATACCTGATGAAATTGGAAGACTTCAGTTGCAACATGTACGGATCAGAGATTGACTGCAGTTCAAAGTCCACCCGCCAGGAGCCCTCGTAGGTAGCCTGTTGCATGGAGGCCTTCAGAAGTGCTGCACCAGTTTTGTGCGAGAGCCAGAGGATGCTGAAAGGACCAGACCTCTCCACATCAGCCACCTGAAGTAAAGCAGTTGGTAAGTGCAGTACTCATATTTGTTACTAGGAGCACAGATGGTCCTGAAAGGGAGTGACGACTGTAATTCAGCATTTGGCTGCTACATGCATATGTATGTATCATCATAGTCTCCAAACAATTTACATTCGTTAACATATTTAACAAAATTTTGTGGCCAACTTCTGGGGTTGTGTGGCATTGTGGGAGCAACTTACATGTAGGTATTGTCAGTGGCAAAACTTGCTACGAAACCCAATTGCTGTCCTTTTTCAGCACTCAGTTCCAATGCGGAAAGTGGCTTCTAGTGCTGAGAGCGCAAAAGCAGGCATCCGCACTGCAAACTGGAAACCACATGCATCTTTAATGGCCACCAAGATGGCGGACACCATTATGTCATTGTCACATGACAACAAACACGGCGTACCTCAGCACGTCGGCAGAACGTACTGCGCCTCCGCAGAACCCTGGATTTTGCGGTTTTCATTGGATTTTTCGTCAACCATTGCTTTAGAATTTTGCCTGTTGCAGACGATATCTTTTCCGACATAACATCTGAAAACTACTGTTGGAATGCTAACCTTATATGAGCAAATACAACCTTATTTGAGATGTTCTGCCCAAGTGCTATGTACAATACATTACGGGTTGTGCGCAGGTGTAGTACGTTCTGCCAACGTGCTGCGTACCTCCTTTAACTGGGTGGTCGTCCTATCCCCTGGCGGGTAACATTCCCGGTTGTTACTGCGTATCTCCACACCTAGAGTCTCCCCGGGTGTCACCGCCATGGCCGTACTGACGGTGGAGCTCTGGTAGTACCGCCCCACGGTCTGCTTCAGCCTGGTCCCTGCCTCGGGCACTCCGTCCCAGTCTACACTCAACTGCATGTAGTTGGAGCAGGTGTGCTTCAACTAAAGTCGGAGAGGGATAGTCATTACGTACAAACAAAAACGGAGCTATTATTACATGCCAATTGCAACACTACACTAGTACTGTATGTACTATAGGGTTGTGACAAGGTGTATCAGTGGAAAATTGATTTTGTGCAACATACACGTGTGCACGCACAAAAGCCCACCCATATTAAACATAAAATTCATACCATAAAGGACATTGAATACACAGTTTTTTACAGGATTGAAATGTAATTTTTATTCATTGTTACAAATTTGCCTGTGTTCATCTCTAATCTATGCTGTTTCTCACTGGCATCCGGCCCAATTCCAAAACCTCCTCCACCGGCTTTAACCTTGTGGGACCTAACGTCCTGTATCTGACCTTTTGGGGTCTTCCTACATGACAGGTCTGTGGTCTGGCTAAGAAATTTCCTACTGACGTACTATCACTCGACTGCACGTCGAGCACATGCATACACACCCAAAACAGAAACAGAGCAATATGCATAAGCTACTAACAGCGTAGTTGATGTCCACCAGAGCGAATCCCGCCTTTTCCAGGATGACGTTCTGATACGATTGGTCCCGGCTGAAGTAAGAGTCGTTGGACGACCTGATTGGTCGCAGTTTTAGCTTGTCGCCGCCGGGGATGTTGTTGTAGGAGTTGTTGCGGATCTCGGAGAGGTAGAGGGCGGAGAAGAGGTTGGGGACAGGCGGGGAACACAGGGTGTCGCTGACCAGATGGCACGGCACGATGGTCCGACTGCCGTCTCCCATGCATCGCCGGCACTTCTGACACTGCTGTGTGTTCTGTGGATAGAAACCAGTAGGATTGGATAAATACCAACTCGTGTCAACAATGTACGAATCTCAATTTTTGTTACTGGGCCTAGGAACAGAATGTTGTTTCCTGTTTTAGTCCTGAAAAAATTAGGGTAGGTACACATGTAGGTAAGGGTTATCTTTTTTTCTTTTCTTTTTTTCTACATAAGTATTTTCTTTTAGACTTCGGCGATCTCTAGTGATCCAACTTGTACAATACAGTACTAGTTTAACAAAATAAAACTTGCACGAGGACACATTTTCAATGTCAATGTAAGAAAACCTATATTGTAGTACAACGTTTCATCACTCAGGTGTCAGATTGTGGAGCTAGAAATGGTCAATTAGCTTGAAAAATCTATGTTCCTTGCAGGGGTCCACCAAAAAAAAAAAGCTAAGGATTGGTAGTTTTTCTAGGGCTGTTATGTTTTAATGATTTCTACATTTTTTTTGTTCTGAAGGCAATGCAAAGCCAGTTCATCTCTTAATCTCCCAGAAGACAAGCAAGTAAAAATTGCAAGCAATCACTCAGTGACTGAGCCAAAACAAAACGAATATAACACAACCTGTCAACATCTACTTGGAGCTGAGATACACCAACCCTACCTACCCTTACCGTGTTATAGAACTGGTTGGGTCCACACAGTATGTACTTCCCCATACAGTAGAAGCTCCCGGGTACGTTAACACAGGTCTGGTCCTTCTCACAGTTGTTCATCCTGTTGGCGGTACACTCGTCTATATCCACACAAACTGTGTCAGTCGCCCCTGAGCACTGGGCCTGGCTCTTATACCTAAGATTGAACATGGCACAATGGCTAATAAGGGAGGGGGCAAAAGTTATAGACAGAGAAGACAATAGAAGAACCCGCTGGATCAAGGAGGCAGTTTGGATCAGAAAGTCAGCCCCTGTAATGAACCGGGACGAGGGGGGGTACAAACTAAGCCACGTTTGGGACAGTGTTCTCGCCACAAAAGCGCCACCTACATCGGCTACATATAGCGGCGAGATGCGGTACTCCAGTAGAAGCTCTGAGGAACGTGTCTGACAGACACCGAAACGTTAGCAAGGTGAGAAATTACTGATTGTGTAAAAAGAAATACCTGTCTCCTAAGTTCTACCAACCTGATGAAACTATTTTCGGATGGCTAATAAGTACTGTTTTTTTTTTGGAGAAATAATACACAAGTATCATATTTGACAGTAAAACTTTTGTTCCAACACGATATTGTTCTCAACTACAGCATTTATCCAGATTGCCTTTGAGTGACCTAGTGTTGACGTCACACTTCAGCCACGTAAAGAGTCTCACTGGGTCAGTCTATTGAAGAAGACCAGAGTAACTGGTCGGAAGCTCTAGGTGAGAACAATCTCTTGTGTTGGAACGTGTAACTACCAACACAGAAGAACTTAGCCAGTCCTAAGTACAAAATGTTTAGATAAAGTTTAAATTTTATAATACATGTATAATAACATTTGCTGCTCTTTTCTTTAAATCTAAAACCTTGTGTATTTTAATCATCTCTTAAAGTCTAGATTTAATAGCCTGGGAGCCATTCCTCCTTGATTTTTCACAGTTTTCCATGGACTTTTGGTCATCAGAATTTTGCCTGTTGCAGACGTTATCTTTTCTGACACAAAATTTGGAAACTAAAGCTGGTGTTAACCTTATATGCACAAGTACAACCTTATATGCGCAAATACAACCTTATATGAGACGTTCTGCCAAAGTGCTATGCACAATACATTACAAGTTTTGCGCAGGTGCAATATGTTCTGCCGACATGCTTATGTTTACTGCTCAGGGTTCTAGCTAGCACAAAGTTGCATAGGGGCCCCCTACGCTAAAATTTTGCCCCCCTACGCTAAATTTCTCCCCCTACTCTATAATTTTGACCCCCTACGCTAAATTTCCCCCCCTACACATACAGCATAGGGGCATTGTGACTGTATTTCTTTGTTCAAGAATGCCAGATCAAATGTGAAAAATTACCAGTCAAGGATACATTGTACATTTTTCCCCTTTGGGTATCCCTCAAATGGCCCCTTTTTTAGCTCAAAGCTCCGCAGAAGGAGAGCCCATCGACAGGCGGCCAGTACCACTACGCTAAAATTACATCCTAGCTAGAACCCTGCTGCTTACCCATTGGGACAGGAGGAGCAGGGTATACAGGTGGGTGGAGCCGTGCTGACATCACACCACTCCCCCTGTGTGCACAGCTGACACTCCTCTATAGTAAGATCCACAGGTCCACTGTCACGGCCCTGAAGCAGCTCCCTGGAGGGGGGTGGGGGTGGGCGAGATTTAAAAACAGAAAAGGGAATGCAGTTGGAGGTACGTACAATGTATCTGGTGAAAAGTTTCAAACTGTGTATAGGTGTGTGTGCATGCATGTGTACATATGTGCATGTATATTTGTGAGTGTGTCTGTAAGCTTGTATGTCTGTGTGAGAAAGAGTGAGTGTGTGTTCGTCAACTTTTGCGAATGTGTGCAATATAATGCGGCTATGTCTACAATGTATATCACACTCAGAGTGTGTGTGTGTTCATGACTACATGTGTATCTACATGTATGTGTCTGTGTGTGTTTGTGTGTGCTTGAATGTGTGTGCATTTCTGTGCGTGAGCATGTGTGTGTTTGTGCATGTGTGTGCAGGCGCACGTGTGTGTGAGCGGGTGTCTGTGGGTCAACATAATTACGTACATGTGCGTATATGTTTGCCAGTGTGAGAGAGTGTGTGTGTGAATGTGTGTGTGTGTATACATGCATGTGTGCGAAGTCTGTTTTAGTACATTATGATTACCGTTATTACGTACTTTATATTCCTCCACTGTGCCTCCAGGTTTCTGCGCTGCTCCTGTATGGTGGCGTTCTGTCTCTCCAGCTGAGATTCCAGCCGGCTGGAGACAGAGGTGCCCTGCTGCTTCAGGGAGCTGCAACCAAGACAAGGACATCAGTTGCATGAAAGTTCATCTGAGTTCATTGCAAATAAAACTTAAAATTCAGAATCAACTGCAAAATGCTCATATTTTGCTCTGAACAGTTGAAAACAGTCCTTTTCATCCTAGTCGTTACAGTTATTCCATCTTTCAATGCAATGGTATCATTAAAAGTTCAAAATTCATTGTTTAAATGTTGAACCAGCCTGGTGTGTTGACTTCATGGCACCTATCGTACCATTTTGGGCCATAATAGGATGCCTAGGCCTGTTTTTATTATTTTTTCGCCCGCCCGCTCCATTATTTTTCTAGAAAAATCCGTTAACAAAGAAATTAAATAGGTGTGGCCTAAAGTAAAATAAAAATAAAACAATAAAAACAAGTATTCTCACCATTGCAAGGGCTGACAGGACAGAACTCAAACCGTTTGTTGGGGTCCGTAGTGTAACACCACGGTCGAATGTACCGACCCGACTGCGAGTCAGTTGGGGAGGGGTTCCGGCAGAAGTTACTGTCCAGCCCCTTGTCGGGGTACTCCTGGGGGGTGTTATCGTGGGCGTGCGGCTGCTGTGAGCTCCACCGTTGACACTCGAGCCCGCTGTCAGTCACCCGCATCTGCCCACGGTAGTCCCGCCCGCCCGTCGAGATTTTATAGCAGTCATTTGCTACAAAATGAGGAGATAATGAATGTTATGAACCAACTGGGAACCATTTGTCAACTATCACACAAAATCCCCACTTTCTTTTTTTTCATTTTTTTATTTTTTTTATTTTATTCAACAAAAGAAAAGAACAAAAGAAGTTGAACCATCCCACTTGACAACATAATTCAACCAGGCCGGCTACATGTATGTTGTCTATATGCAATCAGCAAATAGCACATGGAAGCTCCCAAAGGCCATGAAGACCCCAAACCCCTGGGGCAGTTTTTGGCATGCTATGACTTTGTCTTTGACTTCATTGGGATCCACACTTTAACTTTACAAAAATTGTTATGGAGGCTACCATACCCAGAAGCAACTAACCTCTGGGCTTTATATTTTTATATGTTGTTTACAACAACAATTGTTGCGCGCCGCAGGACTAGGGTTTTAAACAAAGAGTTTATCGAGACCAGACACCCCTCTGTGCGAGGGGTCACCTTCGTGGACGAGACCAACAATACCTAATACACGCCAAAGGTCAACGCTCGCGACCACTTTCACGCTCAAAGGGGTGTTCTGAGGCCACCAAAAGGCACCATTTTCACACCCAAAAACACATATACAACAAAAAAACAAAAGAATGTGCATAAGCTGCAGCCCAATAGCAAAACATATACCAAGTCTCAAAAGAATCCGTCCACCCAAACGCGAGAAACATGAAAGCTGCGAACATGAAAATCTAAATCTCTCACAAAACCCTTCCGTGGAAGGATGTTTCCTCCTAACAAGAATTCATAGCACTAACCTGTCTCTATGACGTCACATTTGAGGTTCATCTTGTCGCCCACATATTGGCTGGAAGCGGCGTGCAGCGTCAGTAACCATAGAAACCACTGCAGACGTCTGTACGCCATGTCATGTAGATCTGGGCTGTATGTCCGTGTTCTGGGATGAAAAAAAAATTGCATATTCATTAAATAGCTAGCATTGAAGAAGGGGGGCCCGCAAGCCCTTTTCCATAGAGCGTAATCAGCCGTTTTAATTCTATAGAGCGTGCTCGGACCGCTCTAATATTTTTGCGTAGAGCGTAATCGCCGTGTTAATTCTACGCAATGCGTTGTAGCCACTTAGAATTTATCGTAAAGCGTAATCGAGAGGTTTCCAAATTCAGCGTAGAGCGTTGTCGGCCCCCCCTCCCCCCCTTCAGGCCCTCAAGAAAGGATTTTTTGCTTGAACTCACGCATTCAGTATTTAGTCATATCTGCTTGGAAATTGGGTATCCTGGAACTCCCACCCCCTTCGTTTTGTCTTTTGACTGAGACCAGATGTTCTCTCCTAGTCTCCACCAGACTTTTTTTGCGGGCTGATAAATAGTAGAAACCATTCATTATTAGGCCTATTTCTACTCTTTATTCAGCCTGCAAAGGAGCATGGTGGAGACTAGTGAATGGCTACAGTACAGGGCCATGGCAACAGTCTGGCACCCAGGCTACATACCAGTAGTATATTTTGTTAGTGGCAAAACGCCATCAACTACAGCCGGGGTGCCAGACTATTTCCATGGTAGAACACATTAGCCAGTTCCTCTGTAAGAAACAGGAGGAGCCAGTAGAAACAGATAAAAACCCCTGGTCCCGGGTTCGAACCCACGACCTCCCGAGCACCAGCTTCATAACCAGATGCTCTAACCACTCTGCTGAAAAGGTCTAGACCCGTCGTCGGGGTCAGTTGGTAGCGCCTATAAACCCCCCACTATTACACCTCGGCTCCAGATAGATAGAGCCAACATGCCAAGTCATGCATG
>NW_017804120.1:2344781-2362574 GCF_001625305.1 Branchiostoma belcheri
ATTACATAAACATACAAAGAATATGAAAAATACAGCAAGCAAGTACTGCAACTGCAATCTATGATTGGAAAAGTTTGCAAAAAAGCTTTAGTTGGTATCTTTTGAAAAAGATACATGCATACAAAGACATCTTCGGAACCCAATGATTCATCTAAAATGATTTATAAAAAGTTTTCGTTGGTGTCTTTTGACACAATATATTGTATATTTATATATATATAAGTACAGGTGCAGAACCCAATGATTCATAATAAAAAATGATTCTCAAAAAAAGTTTTAGCTGGTATCTGTTGACAAGAAAACTGCAGAACCCAATGATTCATAAAAAAATATGTCAAGGGCTCGTTGACTTCACAAAACCGCACCGACCCTACAGATGACCTCATATCCGAACTCCTGCCCCGCCAAATGACAAAGCAAATAGCTTCTTAAAAATGTCATGCGAACTTTCAATAACATTCAATCAGTTGGCAAATACACGGGCTATAGCGGACCGGATGAGGTCAGCATACTTACTGATGGTTGAGTGTGATACGGAATGGTATAAATTCGCGTAGCGAGGCCACTAGGGGATCATTAGTTGAAAGAACAATTCTTGAGACTTTTCTCTCGCGACTCAGATCGATACGACATCCCCGGCATCTTAAGAAGAGATGGCTTTCCTTCAGTACCTGATCGTGGCAGTCGTGGTGGCCGGTAAGGTTTTGAATCGTCTTTCGTCTTTTTATTGCATTGACTGTTTATGGCTATTGTTAGACCCATGGTTGATCAAGTTATGCTATGCGATTTGGAACTGCAAAGATCACGTATCTTAGAAGAGTTAGAACTGTCACCTTTTAGAATTGTTAGATTTTGTTAGCACCAACTATCATATTTAACTTTGCCATAGGTTGTATCCGTTACAATTGTCATGCAATGAAGGTCTTCGTAGTAGTAGTAGTAGTAGTAGTAGTAGTAGTAGCAGTATCTCTGACTGTATCTGTATAGCGGGTATAACCACCTCTAAGCACAACACATAAGCTTCACAGGCACACGAACGAGAAAGCAATTTTTCCCTTTTTTTTTTACATTTTGTACCGTATGAAATTTCTTCTGATGCAATTCTGCAAAAGCAAATGTTGAGTTGAAAATACTATCTTCCAGAGTCGTAGGTATTAAATCATAATTCTTTAATTGACCATAAAATGGACTCATAATTATAATGACAGAAAGATATTCTGAATGATAAACTTTGTGCTCTGAAAAAGCTAGTCTCGGTTGCCAGGCACTGTCTGGCTTTGCAACAAGCTAGCAAGCCGTTACGGAAATGTGTATACTGTCGGTATTCTAGCTAGGCTTTAAAAAAAGCTGGTAGGTTTCTCACGTAGAAGCCTTGGCGCCAGAAAACTCATCCGTTGTTATGTTTACATTCCACAAACAAATTAATCTACAAAAGTAGTGATTATCTCATTTATTGTTTAATGTACGTAGTGTTATACCGGTCATACTACGCAATACAGATACGCAAACATATGTTTGACATGTTGTGTTAGCTTTAGATCAAAAGCTAACATTTGCTAACCGTAAAATGATTACACGCAATGTTTTTGCAATTATTTGACGAAATTGATGTTTGGATGACGAAATAACCAGCCATAATAAATACAAATGACCGTTTACGGTACGAGTACATTGTGTATGTTATAAGCTACATCTACAATGTAAAGTTTACTCGTTTAATTATCTTTTTCTCGTCGTTGTCTTAAAAAACGAAATCTTTCTGTGCCTTTTTTTCTTTTGCCTGACTCTTTCTGTCTTTGTTTTTTACCGTTGTACGTGTCATTCTAACATTTGTTCAGAATTTAATCAGGCGCGCTGATTGGCCAAAACTAAAAGCTCTGCTGATTGGCGGATGGTACCAGCCAATCAGTAGAGACCCCGGTAGCGCGCGACGATTGAATTAGCATATTACGTAACGTCATCACCAAGCGCGGATAGAATATGTGCGGGTCTAGTCTTTTTGCAAGAGAGAGCGCACTATACACTAAAAAGGTAGTTACTACAATATTGCGCGAGCACAAAATTAACATTACCAAAATATACGGGCTATTGACTCCTCCGGTAATTTTTAAATATGTATGTATATTTATAATTTAAAAAATTGAATATTTGTAAATGATATATAACTGAATGTCAATGTATATGAATGATTTATTTTAATATTTTTAATCTTCCGTGATATTATTGTATTTGTAAATTAGCAATAATTCAGACTTTTGCAAATTCTGTCCATGCTTATAAAGGTTTCTTATGTCTTATGTCTTAAAAAAAATTAACCTCGTTGCAGGCTCCCAGGCGAAGTCGCTGGTGGACCGGCAGACCGGGTGCCAGACGTTCTGCCCGTTTGTGTTCATGCCTGTGTGCGGGTCTAACGGACAGACCTACAGCAACGAGTGTCATCTGAACGTGCAGGCCTGTCAGCTGGCCGCCCAGTGAGTACCAAAACTAAGGCCACGCCAACTTAATTTGACGGATGATTTTCGCCTGTTCTAAAAAAAAAAGATCACGTCCTCCGAGGCTCTGGCCTGGCTCTAGGCCTGGGTAGTCCATGGTAGTTAGCAACAATAGGGAGCCGGCGGTAACTCTGGAGAACGGCACCCAGGCTACCGAAGCTCCACGACTCAAGATAACGGTACATACGATTCATAAACTCCGCAAAGAAGCCAGCATGTGCCGGCTTGTCTTATACGTCGCTATGTTCTGAGGCAAATTCATAATATCAGCTTTGTATCCCTGTGGTTTAGTAGCATTTTTATTTTTGGCAGGAATTTTTTTATTCGCCCGCGCGCACTAGTTTAGGGGTCTTCAGAGGATGTCATCAATAAAATTAAGTCGGTGTGGCCTAATTCATCTGCAATACGAAATTAGCCTGGTAGACCGACCATCGAAGGCTCGTCGGTATCTCTACGGTGTTGAGGAAGTCTTGCCGCTAAGGAAGGTATGTCGCGGAGTGGTATACGCGACAAAACTCCCTCCTTAGCAACACTCCATCCGAAGCACAACTCCCTGTTCGTAGTCTGTTAAAATCACTTCCAACAAACAAAAAATTAACACCACCACCGCACCAGTATGGGAAGAAAGCGACCACTTCTAATTTCATTAAAAATTTTGTTCCAACTCAAAAAGGTTAATTTTCTCACCTAGAGCTTTTGTCACTCTGGTCTTCTTCAATGTAAACTGACCCAGCAAGGTTTGTCACGTGGCTTTTCTGAAGTTTGACGACGCCAACACTAATTCCATCCTTTCAGGTTCTTGAACGAGCCTGACTTCGAGCCCCTGACGGTGTCCCACAATGGGATGTGCGGAAACAACAAGCGCCAGATCAACACCGCCGCCGACTGTCCCACGTTCTGCACCTTCCAGTTCGCCCCGGTCTGCGGCAGCAACGGCCAGACCTACGGCAACACCTGCCAGCTCAACAGCGCCGCCTGCATGTCGAGGTAAGAACTGCAACCTTATTTTCAGTCGCCATTTTGTTTTATCGACAAACCACATTTTTTATACGAACGAGTTGCAGTGTTCTAAATATTTCACCCCTGATGGCTTGTTTTGGTACTGCAGTTGAACTTCCGCTTTTGATCTCGTGATTTGGAAATACGTTAACTTTGTAATCCTGTGACAATATAAACTGTATAATTTCACAACGATTCTCATGACATTCTGCATAATGTTTTCAATCTATGTTTTTGCTAAAAGATTACACATACAATTGTCTGACAACATATTTCTTTATGAAATAAAAACTAAACTTTAACTGTCATCACTAAGTTACTACAAAGAATTGGGACTTACCCCAAATTTTCGGTTGACTCCATCAACCTTGTTCACGGAATGGGCCCGTCTACTCTTGGACCGTGACGTCAGAGACACGTGGCCGTAGTAGTGGGTAATACGTGTCAGATAACTTGTGTCGCCCCCCCGTCTCTGTTTTGAGTAGGTTTGTGAGCTCTTAGGTATACCGCTTCCTTCACTCCTCTTGCAAAGAAGTCCTATTCAGAATTAAGGATTTTAACCCCTTGTAAACAGCAAGGTTGATACAGTCAACCGAAAATTTGGGATAAGTCCCAATTCTTAGTAGTTAGCGTTGGCAGTTAAAGTTTAGTCTTTGTTTCATAATGACTTGTACCAACACAGATGAACTTTCATGCTAACATATTTCTTCTTTTTCTAGCTTCAACAACCCCGAGGCTGAGCCCATCACCCTCGCTCACCCGGGCATGTGCTAAACGGACAAATTCCAACGTTGTCCTACCAGCAGTACCCGCAAGGCGGCGTCGCTGACACGTATACTTTTAACGCTCGACATTCGTGTATCGCATTAAAAACTTCTTTTTGATTTCTTCTCGCAATAAGGGGATGTTTAAGACGCTTATATAATAATAAAATGCATCCAAGTCCTCAATTTTTTTTGTCATTCTTGATCATTTAGATGATGGAATGAGTAAAAATGAATGAATAGATGAATGAATGAAAGAACTTTTGATAGTGGACACACAGGAATTGTCAACAGAACGGAGTGCTACGTTGATTGAAAATTAAACATTTGCACACATGCACGAGCAAACACGCACACAAACAAACAAACAAACACACCCATAACTACGCATCCGCACACACGCACAAACACTCACAAAAACACACCCAAATTGACATATATATACATCCGCACACAAATACTTGCCTAAGTAAACGCGCACATACTAGTAAACACACCCAAAACTACATTACACATCCGCACACGTGCCCACTCAAGAAAACACAAGAGAAAATGACACATGTACAAATAAACACCCACAAATACACACCCAAAACAACACACCCGCAAAAATGCACAGGAGCTCTAACAAAACACACCCAAAACTAGAAAAGTAACACTTGCAAAGCAAATGCATAATGTTTACCTTCGGACATGGTCTGCCCTGTTAATTCTTACTTAAACATATTCACATACATGTATATGGTGACAGGAGTCTAAATGCCTACTATGAAATGGCAACATTATGTAACCCAACACCAGTTACTATGGTGACAGACGTCAACAAAAGAGGCCATTGGCCAGGTCAGAGGTAAGTGTTTGGAACAGATGAAGAAGAAATGGAGCAAAAACAATGTTTCCCTTCGGTAAACATAATAACATGTCCGCACACATGCACAAACAAGTGCTCACAAACTGCACACACAAAATACCATACCTGCAGACATGCACAAACACGCACAAAATAAAATAAAAATAAAAAACAGGTCCAAAACAACACATTCGCACACATGCAGAAGTAACAACAACTTTGAATTAAAGCTTGGCATAGTTGTAAAATTCGAACTCTGTTCCCACACAAGAAAGGGAACTCACCATAAATTTTCGGTCGATCTCGTCAACCTTCGTCAGATGTGTGATGCAATCGCTGACTCTTCGGAAGCGTGATGACGTCAGGAGTGCATCAAAAGTGGCGGGAAGACGAAATCTCCCACCGTCACCGTTCAAGAGAGTAACAACAAGTTGTTGACATTGTTGCTGGTTACGTCACCTCCTGTGTGAATAGAGTATATATAAATTACGGCGTAACAATACACACACCAGTGTTGAGAAAAAAACAAAACAAGTTCACATATTTCATTCTCCATTGCCTCTTGGACAAGCCTTTACCACAATGGTTATCCTGTGTTTCCTGGTCACCTTCCTTGTAGCTGGTATAGTACCATACTTATTTCTCCTACATTTTTATTTCGTACTTTTAAAACTATACTCCAATATTATCATAAATATCTTTATTGTAAGTTCAGGCCCGAGGCCTAATTGCAAACTGACAAGTACAGAATGTATTGAAAAATGGTTTAAAACCTGTGCTAACATAAAGTTCTACCTCTACTAAGCTAATGTTTTATCTCTGCACTTAAAATTGATAATGTATGTAAGTATATTAGCTTACTGCGTTAGAAATATTTTTCTCGCAACATATTTAATTAGATATATATATGGGTGTATGAACGTTACTTGTCACCGAATGGGGTAGGCGAGAATATAATGTTGAAACATTTTTATGATTCTGTATTTTCGGCCTCACTGCAGAAATATCCACTTACTGAATACTGTAATTGTTCGAGTTTTTAGAACTAGAAATAAAGTACAGTGCAAGATTATAGCTAAATATACGAGAATACACAACAACTATTTCGATTGTTATATTTCTCGATAGACCATACTGGTCATAATGCGTGGTACGTTAATTCTATAACCCCCGGTTTGCTACGCATAACGATCGATAAATAAAAATCAAACCGTGGTATAATAATGATAAAAATTTACACTTTTCATTATAGTACAGTTGGCATTGAATGAATGAATGAATGACTTTATTTCAGGTTATCCCCACAGTACAAACATAAAACCACATAAACACTAAACATACAACAATTTATACACATTTTTAAAATACGTATTTCTGAACTGACAGTCAGACCTCAATTGACAGCATATTATACTATTGTTGGTGGCGGAAAGTATATTAAAACGATCTGTAATTATTGTAATTGGGAACGCATCGATATAATACTGCGTGTCCATATGGTACATGGCGCGGTCACCGTGATACGTCACGTCGAAAAGGGCCGTTAAAAACAGCTGGTACGATTCTCATGTACTCACGGATACGGGGTCAGATGGTCGCGATAGCCGTAAGGCCACACCGCCTTAACTTTCTGGATGACATCCTCTGAAGACCCCAAACTAGTGCGCGCGGGCGAATAAAAAAAAATTCCGGCCAAAAATAAAAATGCTACTAAACCACAGGAATACAAAGCTGGTATTGTGAATTTGCGGCAGTACATAGCGACGTATACGACAAGCCGGCACATGCTGGCTTTTTGCGGAATTTATGAATCGGCACTGCACGTATGTACTGAGTTCTTGAGCTGTGGAGCTTTGGAACGGTGCCATCCTCCAGGGTTACCACAGGCTCCGTATTGTCGCTAACTACCATGGACTACCCAGGCGTAGAGCCAGGCTAGACGAGTTTTTTTTTTTCTTTTTTTAGGACAGGCGAAAATCAATGCGCGCGTGGATGTCATCCATAAAATTAAGTCCCTGTGGCTAACTGTACAATACGAAAGACCATAGGTACAATACAAGGATTCACCGTACCATTTCTTTCCGTTCATTTCTCTCTCTGTCGATTAACCTCGTCGCAGGCTCCCAGGCGAAGTCCCTGGCTAGCCGACAGACCACGTGCCAGAGCTTCTGCCCGCTGATCTTTATGCCTGTGTGCGGGTCTAACGGCCAGACCTACAGTAACATGTGTGACCTCAACGTCAACGCCTGTCAGCTGGCCGTACAGTGAGTACAATACGAAAGACCATAGGTGCAATACCACAAGGCTTCACCGTGCCATTTCTCTTCGTTCCATACCCTTTCTTCACCGTTCCACACCCAAACTCGACAGGTAGCCAAATACAAATGGGTGTAGAACGAACAGAAATGGCCCGGTAAATGCCTTGTCGTATCGTCGCTATGGTCTTTCGTAGTACAAGCCTTCTCTCTGCCTATTAGAATTTGAAAGTGGAAAGAAATGTGCACGTGGCTTCTTCAAGACAGCTTTTGAGATACCCACATAGGGCTGGTCACAAGCTCTCAACCTGTTTAAAGTAAAACTTTCGTTCCGACACAAGAGAGTCGTTCTCACCTAGAGCTTTGGACCAGTCACTCTGGTCTTCCTCAGTGGACTGACCCAGTGAGACTTGTCACGTGGCTTCACTGAAGTGTGACGTCACACTGGGTGCAAAGGGTATCTCTTTCGTTATCATGCAATTGAATGTCCAAAAACTCTAAATACTTCCCGAAGGTTTGATTTCCTGTGAGAACCTTGTCCATTGGTATATTTGCTTCCTGGTGTGTCACGAATATAGTGTGGCCCAATACGAGGTAACGCACGCGTGAGATTTCTTAACCGCGGAATTCCCGTGCATTTGCGATACAGCTCGATGCATTTTTCTTCCCTTTTCCCAGGTTCTCCAATCAGGCTGACTTCGAGCCGCTGATCTATGCACATGGCGGCGCGTGCGCTAGGAAGACCGAGAAGCGCCAGTTTACGGACTCCGCCAGCGGCTGCCCGATGTTCTGCACCCTCCAGCACGCTCCGGTCTGCGGCAGCAACGGTCAAACCTACGGCAACTCCTGCTTCCTCAACAGCGCCTCCTGCATGGCGACGTAAGTACTGCAGTTGGATATTTCTAGTACACTGCCATCATAACCGTGCTAGCCTGGAATCCATCCTACGTACTATTGCCGTTTCTAGGGACAGCGGTGACTTATAGAATAATCTCCAAGCAAACCATACGGTCGCAAGGCGGTATCCATTGGCCAGAGTAGTGTCCATTTGCCACAGATCTGGCCAATGGCCTTGCCACCGCATGACCTGCTTGGAGATCATCCTAGAACGGACAATAGTGAGTAGGGAATAATCCGATGTATTCCAGCCTATGATCATGCGTGATATTTACTGACTATATGCTTCTTTTGTGTTTTACGTCCAAACAGCATTTGGTAAACAATGAATTAATTCAGTGTCTAATTAGTGCTTTTGAATTTGACACAAACTGCAGATAAGAAATACGTTTTTAAGTACGTTCTTTATATTCAATCCTAGCTTCAACGACCCCGATTCCGAGCCGATCACCCTGGCACACCAAGGCGGCTGCAATGGGGAGGGGATGCTCTTTCCGGACATTGGGCCAGTGATGGTGTCCTAAACATTCCACCCGCTTGGTGGCGCTGCAGTGATGGTGTCCTAAACGCTCCACCTGCTAGGTGGCGCTGCAGTCAACCATATACAAACGTACCTCGACAACGCTGCGGGAATTCAAATTCTGCTGAATAAACGACATTCGAGGAAAATATAATATGTCACAGTCTTTATTTGTGGCCTTATTACTCTGTGAAGGAGGTATATCCCTCCTGTAGGAGTATTGTGGTCAGTTGGTTTTCGCGTTCGCAGCTAAGACACACGATTCTCTTTGTTTAATCGGCATGTAATTTAATACGTCGTCTGCAGGCATGCCCGTGATGATGCTCCTTATTTTTTTCATTTTAACGTATTTAAATGATCATTTGATTTCGAACGATTTTGACCATGATAATAGTAGAAAACATGTTTTTGTGATCCCTAGCGGTTTCTTGACGTACTGACAAAACAGCCGTGCGCACTATCTTTTTTTTTATATTCCGAAACATGCAATCACAAGACGTCGTGACGGCACACTCAAGTTTTTTCAACTTAAATTAATGCCGCCACCAACACAGGGACAGTACAATACTCATTTACACCTGAGCGAAGTGAGGAAAGTCGTGTAAAGTGCCTTTCCCAAGGGCACAAGATCGGTGGCATGTCAGGACTCGAACCCGGGGCCTCTGGTTCCGAGTCGAGAACGCTGCCGTGTACTCAGAGCAAACATATTGCTGCCGTCATCAGTCGGATTTGCGTCATATCCTGTGAGATTTTATCATAACGTTGGTCACACAAAACTGTTGAGAATCACCGAGTTAACATTTAGTGCTTTATACCACTCACTGAGAAACTGCTCAACATTAACAATGGTCATCCTGAGGTGTTTGTTGGCTGCCGTCTTGTTGGCCGGTACAGTACTATATCATTTGATTTGTCTCTCAAATTTTAGAAATTCCATTAGTTCTCTTTTATCATGTTGCCAGAAAATTTTACTTGAAGCTTGATATCTAAACTGGATATAAGATGCTCCCATAACTTGCTAAGCAAATGCTTGAAAAAAAGCAACAGCAAAAGCTCCCCCAGATTTTGTAAAAAAAAGTTCAAATCGCGGCACTGTGCGAAGACCGTTACAAGTATGCACGAATTGTATGTGCTTTGATGTATTCGTTAGTTAGTCAGTTAGTTGACCCTAAAATATGAAGGAGGACTGACTGACTTATTGATTGATTGATTGATTGATTGATTGAATGATTGATTGATTGATTGATTGATTGATTGATTGATTGATTGATTGAAAAAAATCATGTGCAGGAAAGCAGACAGTGCATCACTGGAAAAAATGTAGCCATATGGCGCATCTTTAGACAATAGTTATGTCAAAAACAGACAGAGAAGCAGATGGTAGATCTCTCACGATAATTCAGACCTAGCTCAACGTCACTCTCTAAATATGTAAGAAAACAAATACATGTAACATGTTCGTCCTAAGGATACCTTCATAGTTTTTCTCAGGATCGGTATATTGAGAGACGCTAACAAGTCGGTACCTAACGTGAAGTAGTGAGATATGTATAACCTATTTGAGATAGATCCCAAATGTAAAGTACTGTTGTATGAAATATATATTGCAATATCAACTGAAAAGTCGAACCCTGTTTAACAAGTGGTTGTGAATAAACAACTTTACTATGCAATCATTCACCAACCTTATGAAAATATCCCCATCCCCTTTCCATTGCAGGTTCGCAGGCCAAGTCCGTCCGGCAGAATGGCTGTCCGTTCTTCTGTCCGTTCATCCACATGCCTGTCTGCGGGTCGGACGCTGTCACCTATGGCAACCAGTGTGAGCTGGAAATCGCCGCCTGCCAACTCGCCGCACAGTAAGTCAAACTTGAGCTGGGGAGGGGGGCAGCAAGATGGCGGTGTGCTGGCAAGACGAGGAACGCATGGCATCATGGGAAGAGTAGTGGCCATTTTGATTTTTACCCAGCATTCCCTCGGCTGTAGTCTCGTACTACTGTCTCGCATTTTGAAAAAAAATTCATAAATATTCGTGAATTTGAAAGTCATAAACATTTATATCAGTTTTGAAACAGCAGCACACACGAAAAGCAACACCTAAAGTTGAATCACTGAGAAGGAAAGCATATTGTTTTTGCTCAGCTTCTTCTTCCGTTAAGGTCAATGACCTGGATCAGGCGGCTGTCTCCATGGTAACTAGTGTTGTAGGAGACACGCTGTAGTGTTGGGTTACATGATGTAGCAAGGGAGTCGGTGTACGTGTTTGATTAAGAATAAACAGAGCAGTACTTTGTAAGTCTAGGCCATTTATGTGAAGGTAACCGTTTTGCTTTGCAAATGTCACCTTTCAATTTTTTTTAATTCAAGGTTCTCTAACGAGCCCGACTTCGAACCCTTGACCACCGCCTATCATGGCGCGTGCGGATCCGTTAGGGACGACGCCAAGCGTCAGTTCGACCTCTGGGATTTGAACTCAGGGTGCCCGATGATTTGTCCGGCTCACTACTCGCCAATCTGCGGCAGCAACGGCCTGACGTACGGCAACATGTGCGAACTCAACGCCGCCTCCTGCGTCGCAGAGTAAGTAGTAGTAGTAGTAGTAGTAGTAGTAAAGTAGTAATAGTAGTAGTAGTAGTAGTAGTAGTGGTAGTAGTAGTAGTAGTAGTAGTAGTAGTAGTAGTGGTAGCAACGAGTAGTAGTAGAAATAGTAGTAGTAGTAGTAGTAGTAGTAGTAGAAGTGGTAGTAGTAGTAGTAATTATGTAGTAGTAGAGTAGTAGTAGTAGTAGTAGTAGTAGTAGTAGTAGTAGTAGTGGCAGCAGCACCAGTAGTAGTAGTAGTAGTAGTAGTAGTGATAGTAGTAGTAGTAGTAGTAGTAGAAGTAGTAGTGACAGCAGAAGCAGAAGCAGTTGTAGTAGTAGTAGCAGCAGCACCAGGAGTGTAGTAGTTGTGCATGTAGTCGTAGAAGTAGAAGTAGTAGTAGTAATAGATAGTGCTGTAGCTGTTTGCTCAAGGCATTTTTGTTCAACCAAGGAAAGGTACAGTGAGAATTAAACTGTCCTCCATCTCAAAACTATGCTTCTAGACTGACGTTTAATATGTTTGCTTAAAATTCAGGGCCAACAACTTGGAGCCTATCACCGTGGCGTACCATGGTGACTGCAATGGTGGCGGCATTTTTGAGCCTTTCGAGCCTTTGATGGTGTCCTAAATTGTCATCCCGCTTTCATCACCAGAGGGTGACTTCGACAACAGTGTCATGAAAGAAGGATGAAATGAATTCTCATTCTTTGAATAAAAACGTAGATCAGCATCTTGCGTATTTTCTCCCTCAGAGACCATTGTCTCTGTACCTTACGCAGACTGACTGAACACAATTATGAACAAGTTTAAGCTGACAAAACATTATCATAATGATATAGTATGAAAGATCAACAAAGGTAGCCATAAAAGTTGAGCTAGGCTGTGGTGACATTCGTCGAAGGTCGTAAGTCCTTACTCTCCAAGCAGAGGTTGTGGGGGAATGATCGTTACCTTTTTATATGTGGCCGTTTTTTTTTTTTGTTTTTTTTGTTTTGTTTTTTTTTGTCGCTACCCCCACCAACGTCGGTGGCCGTGGACCTTTTCTGGCTAATGGATACTGCCTGGCCAATTTGATACTGTCTTTTTGCCACCGATAGGGATCTGCTTGGAGATTAGTAAGTCCTGACATTTTCAGGCTAATTGTGATAGAACCAACAGCCGAATGAATCTACCGCTATCGTTTCGGCATTACATGATAGCTGAATTTTATTCTGTGAACGACTATGTAAAAAACAGACTCGAATGTATGACGACCGTACAATGAGTGTTACCACGTCTTTTCAGCATAGATTAAGGGTCCTAGACCTTATAGCTTTTACTAAATATAAATTGCATTTATTTTTAGTAAAAGTTACATAGGGAACAAACGAATACTTACGGAACAAATATATCAAGCTAAGGCCATACCGACACATTATATTGGTGTGTGTAAACGGGCGCAGCCAAAAACGGATATTTATTCGAGTGTAAACGAGGCCACATCCTGCTTCCAGTGCCAAAAAAAGCCACGGTCAAAACAAATTCACTGATATAAGTAAGGCTCTTCAAGCAAAAAAAAAGCCAATTTGTTGTAAAAACTTACGCGTACGGCTACTGTGTTATTATCGAAGTCAATCCAGACAACAGCAAGGGGCATCATGGCTATCATGCAGATGGTCTTCGTTGCTATTCTGATAGCTGGTAAGGAAAATGTTTTTACTATTCTGATAGCTGGTAAGCAAATCATTTTTACTATTCCGATAGCTGGTAAGCAAATCATTTTTACTATTCTGATAGCTGGTAAGCAAATCATTTTTACTATTCTGATAGTTGGTAAGCAAATCATTTTTACTATTCTGATAGCTGGTAAGCAAATCATTTTTACTATTCTGATAGCTGGTAAGCAAATCAGTTTTACTATTCTGATAGCTGGTAAGCAAATCATTTTTACTATTCTGATAACTGGTAAGCAAATCATTTTTACTATTCTGATAGCTGGTAAGCAAATCATTTTTACTATTCTGATAGCTGGTAAGCAAATCATTTTTACTATTCTGATAGCTGGTAAGCAAATCATTTTTACTATTCTGATAGCTGGTAAGCAAATCAAAAAATTATTCCAACATGTAATCACAAGATGTGGTGACGGCAACTTATTTTTATGCCGCAATGTACAGAGGACAATACAATAGTAAAGCTTCGGTCACAACCCGCCGTACGTGCTTCTGCGTGCTGTCTACGTGCAAAAAAGTGGGCAAACGTAGGGCATCCGTGCGTGTTGAGTACCGCCTCCGTACGGAATCCTACGGATTTGGGAGCACGCAGACACGCCGTAGAACTTTAAGTACACGTAAAACTTTTTCTGCGTGCGGTCTACGGATTCACCACCCGTGCGTGCGAGTACGGGCGACGCACGTGCCCCGTACGTACCGTACGAAAGACGCACGTGTGAGTACGCTCTCCTTACGGTAAAGTTGCAATCGCACAGAGATCGTACGTTGTAAGCACATACAACTCACTTACCACTTGCGCAACGTACGATGCACGCAACCGCTCACGGCCAGACGTGGCGTGCAGACCCCACTCTTACACCTTCCGAAACTGCGCGAGTGACGTGCGAGTGACGTGCGTCGATATGCCACTCCTTCCCCACGTTTTCAGTAAAAAAAACGTAGCAGACGTAGCCTCCCAAAAAACGTACGGACAAAAAGCACGTACGGAGGGCTGTGACCGAGGCTTAAGGAAAGTGTAAAGTGCCCTTCCCAATGGCACAACATCAGAGGAATGGCGGAATTCGAACACAGTACTCTTGGTTCCGAGACGAACCCTCTGCAGTTACGCCACACGACCCCACGGGATCATTTTTGCTTGGTATTTTGGTAACATACCTGTAGTTAGAATAACACGTAGCAACGCTAAGGGACGCCAGATGGGCGATAAGAGCCACAAATTAGACACTTCGAGGGTGTGAGTTTACTCACTCACTCACTCACTCACTCACTCACTCACTCACTCACTCACTCATTCACTCGGACCAATCCAGAAAGTCTCCTCCATAGCACTTGGTCTTCCATGGCCCTCCGCAATTCGTTGGTATCATGCAGGTCAGTGTCACATCGCAGATTGTCTAAGTAGGTGACTCTGGGTCTCCTCCTACCTCTTTTCCCCTTAGCAGTAGGCTCCCAAAGAACCAGATGGACTGCAGGGATTTCAGAGTGTCTAATGGGGTGACCAGCCAATTTCATTCTGTGCTGTTGTATTTTCTTGGTGACAGGTGGCAGATAGTCAAATTGACATGGTCAAAAGTCAAACTGTTCTCCAACTCCTGTGAGAGAAATTAGACTAACGGCAATTTGCGACCAAAATCTCTCGGTCATCATCAGGTATGTATCTGAAACAGCTACTGTTTTGGTTGAAAATTCCGGTGAGCCTAATTTCTTTGAAATGGACTTATGAATATAACATGGACCATATCACTTCATTTTCCATTTTCTTTACAGTTGAGAAACTATGTGAATTCATCTCCACTTGTTTTAAAGAGAGAGAGAGAGAGAGAGAGAAATTCTTCATATCTAGATTAGATAGATGTATTTTTAGTAGTTCCTAAGACATTTACTTTTATCCTTCTATCCTACTCTAGTATGTAATTGTTACTCAGAGTAATCTAACATTATACTCTAATGCAAACATATAGCCCCATGTGCATGAACATATGCAATAAATGTAACATATCCTTCGCATTCTTTTACTGTGGTTAAGAGGTTTTCGTTTGGACCAACTGTTGTTTAGATCTGATTTCTAATGTTCATTTTCCAGGCTGCCAGGCTAAGTCTCTGGCTGCCCGACAGAATGGAGGAAACCCGCATAACTGTCCGGAACACTGCCCGTTCAACATCGAGCCGGTCTGCGGGTCCAACGGGGTAACCTACGACAACCCGTGCCTGCTGGAGGCCGCCGCTTGCCAAGACGCCACGCTGTGAGTATAAACATGCAACGGCCTTTATTATGATAATTATTAGCGGATAGGTAGGTCCTGATTGGTTAGTGAGAATAACCAATCAAAGAAGAACTATTGTTGAGCTTGGCCAAGCTCTTTGCATATGGTCAGCTACTAATTATCATAACGGATGTCATGGCTTTTACACTATCCCTCTCCTTCCAACAAGCGCACGTCCTTGTACGCATCTAGTTACAAAACAAAAGGTCATGGCCGGAAGAGCACGCATCTACATCTTACAAATGGCTTGCAGTAACTCTGTGGTACCGATTTGACCTTCCTGTTAATCTACGGTTACAAAATATCGCCATTCCCCTTAACCCAACTTACTGTTATTCAATTCAGATATAATCTCATATGTGCTCTAGCGAAACTGACTACGTATACATGCCTCAACGTATAGTATCCACATGTATGGCTTATTACATACATTCTAGTTTAATTCCAAGCTGACTACCCAGCCCTTACCAGTGCAAACATATTATTTTCCATTAACTCCTCTCTAACTAGCTCCTTTCTTTAAGGTACTCCGGCCAGTGGAACTACAAGCCCCTGACGCTGGCCCATTATGCCCCATGCGGCACCCAGAACCGTAAGCGTCAGTTCAACCCCGGCACCGATCACTGCCAGACGCACTGTTCCGACCACTACGATCCCGTGTGCGGCAGTAACCATCAGACCTACACCAACCGCTGCTACCTGGAGTTGGACGCCTGCCAGTTCAGGTACGTTCTACTGTTGCAAACCTCTGTTTTTGGAGCTGGAGTTTTCTTGTTCGAAATTGAAGTTTTATGTTGGAATTTTTTGCCACAACCTAAGGCCACACCAATTTTTAAATTTGTTGGTTCTCGGATTCGCCTCTTCATTTTTTCCTGATTTGCAAAAAAAAAAAACGTTTCTGGTTCTGAATCAACTCAAAAATGCTCATATTTTGCCCCCAACAGTTGTGGAAAGTCCTTTTCTTCCTAGCTGTTGCAGTGTTTCCATCTATCAATGCAGTGGTTTGATTAAAAGTTCAAAATTTATTGTTTGAATATTAACACAACCTTTTGTGTTGACTTCATGGCTCCTATCATACCATTTGGGGCTATAATAGGATGCCTAAACCTGTTTTTATTTTTATTTTTTTTCCCCTGTCGCTTCATGTTTTTTCTGACAAAATCCGAGAACCAACAAATTAAATTGGCGTGGCCTAAGAGTCAGTATGAATAAAAACTCCACAGGCAGGAACGACAGGGACATTGCAAGCTGAGAGTTTCTGGTGAGATTCCTTAAGTGGGCATACCTCTCCAAGTGGGATGGGGTAGTTTAGACTGCCAATCAACTTACCCGGGTACCCTTAAGACCTATCTGTGGTATAGTCGTAAAGCCATTGAATTGTGTCTCATGTTTCTTAATTGTTTGTTTTGTTTGTTTGTTTATTGGTTCGCATATATTTAATAATTACAAAAGGATACACATTTAGAATTACTAACCATGAGGACATAGTGTTAAAATACTTTTTCATCACTATCGTGTCCATTTAAATTGTTCCTATAGCCTTTTTTTTCATATTTTTATTGCATTTCTATTCCTAGTCCTTTCTTTTTATGGTTTGTAAATATATTTTTTGTTAATCATCATTAAAGTCTGTTATATGAAGTCTTTGTTTATCCTTTTGTTCTTTCAGTGCTCAACATCCCGACTCCCCCCATACCATCACCGTGGCATATAATGGCCCCTGTAACGGTGTACCCGAGAAACGTAAGCGGCAGTTCAACCCTGGAAACGAGCACTGCAATACGCACTGTAACGACCACTACGATCCAGTGTGCGGCAGTAACGGGCAGACCTACGACAACCGCTGCCTCCTAGAGTTGGACGACTGCATGTTTAGGTTCGTTCAACTAATATGTTCTGCAACTCGCTGTCTCTAAAGTACGGTAGGAACATCATCATTGGATAGCTTCAATCATAGAAGTTCATCTGTGTTGGTAGTTAAATGTTTAGAGTTAAAACTTTAGATTCAACACAAAATGTTCTCTCACCTAGAGCTTTCGACCAGTCACTCTGGTCTTCTTCAGTACACTGACCCAGTGAGGCTTGTCACGTGGCTTCTTTGACATGTGACGTTAACACTGGGTCAAAGATATCTGGTAGACAATGTCGGTCCCCGTCGCGGTTAAGTGAAGGATGATGGGCCCTGATGTAAATAGCCTCCTTCACCACTCTCAGGAAATAGTCTTATTCAGTGTCCAAAATCCTTACAGTGCAAAAGTAAAACAAAGTGTCCGGGTGACTCTATGTTGATGTGTTTGTGACACTTCTGAACTGGCTGAGCTTGGCCGTCTATGTTCCTGAAACCTGGTTCCGGCTATAGAGATATAAATACAGATGATTATATTGTAATCGGAGAGTTCAGACTCTGAAGTGAGAGAATGGGTTTCCTTGTTTTATCATTTTAAGGTTCATCCTTTTCT
>NW_017804120.1:2363059-2376135 GCF_001625305.1 Branchiostoma belcheri
TTTAATATTGCAAACATATTTTAAAACTTCTGAGTTTGGAGCTCGGGTTTTCTTGTTGGAAATTGAAGTTTTTGTAAATTTATTCGCACAAAAAAAAATGAGACTGCCTTAATTTGGAATTCAACAAACAAGATTCACAGGAATTTTGCAATCTGTAAATTTGTGACGACTATCCCTAAGTGGTATTTTAGCCTCTTAACTGTGTGGGAAACCTCCTCCAAGCAGGCTAGGGACAATTCATATTGCCAATCAACTCAACCTTGACACCAATATATGGCTTATGTCTGATGGCTATTAAATTATCAAGTGTTCCTTCATTACGAATGGATACATAACATTGCCATTAGCTGGGAAGAGTGATACAATTTTTATTTACTATATTATGTTCATTTACATCTATCCTATTTTGATTTTCTTCTTAAAGATTTTTCTTTTGCATTCTTATTCCTGGTCCTCACCTAACGGGGTTGTGAATGTCTTCTTTTACTTAATTATTATCGAAGTCTGTTATGAAATATTTGTTTATCCTTTTGTTTCTTTTAGCGCTCAAAATCCCGACTCCCATCATACCATCACCGTGGCATACACTGGCCCCTGCAACAGTGGAGCCGACAACCGTAAGCGTCAGTTCAACCCTGGAACCGACCACTGCAATGCGCACTGTAACGAGCACAACTACGATCCGCTGTGCGGCAGTAACGGGCAGACCTACGACAACCGCTGCCTCATGGAGTTGGACAACTGCCTCTACACGTACGCTGAAACATTGCAAACATATTTTCAAACCTCTGAGTTTGGAGCTGGTGTTTTTTTCTTGTTGCAAATTGAACTTTTTAAAAATTTATTCGCACAAAATAATGAGACTGCCTTAATTTGAAATTCAACAAACAAGATTCACAGGAATTTTGCAATCTGTAAATTTGTGACGACTATCCCTAAGTGGTATTTTAGCCTCTTACCTGTGTTGGAAAACTCCTCCGAGCAGGCTAGGGACTGTTTAGATTGACAATCAACTCAACCTTAACACCGACCTACGGCAACCGTATAGCTATTAAATCGTTAAGTGTTTGTTAATAACGAATGGGTACATAGCATTAAAGTAAAGGAATAGTGATAAAAACATTTTCTATTCACTATATTGTGTTCATTTACATCTACCCTATATTGATGTCTTTTTTAAAGATTTTTCTTTTGCATTTCTATTCATAGTCCTCACCTTATGGGGTTGTGAATGTCTTCTTTTTGTTTTGTCAATCATCATTGCAGTCTGTAATAAACTCTGTTTATCCTTTTGTTTCTTTCAGCGCTCAAAATCCCGACTCCCATCATACCATCACCGTGGCATACACTGGACCCTGCAACAGTGCAGCCGACAACCGTAAGCGTCAGTTCAACCCTGGCACCGATCACTGCAATGCGCACTGTAACGAGCACAACTACGATCCGCTGTGCGGCAGTAACGGGCAGACCTACGACAACCGCTGCCTCATGGAGCTGGACAACTGCCTCTACACGTACGCTGAAGCATTGCAAACATATTTTAAAACTTCTGAATTTGGAGCGGGAGTTTTCTTGTTGGAAATTGAAGTTTTTGTAAATTTATTCGCACAAAATAATGAGACTGCCTGAATTAAAATTCAACAAACAAGTTTCACAGGAACTTTGCGATCTGTAAATTTGTGACGACTATCCCTAAGTAGTATTTTAGCCTCTTAACTGTGTTGGAAAAACTCCTCCAAGCAGGCTAGGGACTGTTCAGATTAACAATCAACTCAACCTTGACACCTATATATGGCGGTCTTATATATAGAGCTATTGAATTATTAAGCGTTTCTTCATTACGAATAGATGCATAACATTGCCATTAGCTGGGAATAGTAATACAATGTCTATTTACTATAATATTGTGTTCATTTACATCTGTCCTATGTTGATGTTCTTTTCCAAGATTTTTCTTTTGCATTCTTATTCCTGGTCCTCACCTTACGGGGCTGTGAATGTCTTCTTTTTACTTAATTATTATCGAAGTCTGTTATAAAATATTTGTTTATCCTTCTGTTTCTTTTAGCGCTCAAAATCCCGACTCCCATCATACCATCACCGTGGCATACAATGGCCCCTGCAACAGTGGAGCCGACAACCGTAAGCGTCAGTTCAACCCCGGCACCGATAACTGCAATGCGCACTGTAACGAGCACAACTACGATCCGCTGTGCGGCAGTAACGGGCAGACCTACGACAACCGCTGCCTCATGGAGTTGGACAACTGCCTCTACACGTACGCTGAAGCATTGCAAACATATTCTAAAACTTCTGAGTTTGGAGCTGGGGTTTTCTTGTTGGAAATTGAAGTTTTTGTAAATTTATTCGCACAAAAAAAATGAGACTGCCTTAATTTGAAATTCAACAAACAAGATTCACAGGAATTATGCAATCTGTAAATTTGTGACGACTATCCCTAAGTGGTATTTTAGCCTCTTAACTGTGTTGAAAAACTCCTCCAAGCAGGCTAGGGACAGTTCAGATTGCCAATTAACTCAACCTTGACACCAATATATGGCTTATGTCTGATGGCTATTAAATTATCAAGTGTTTCTTTATTACCTATAAATACATAGCATTGCCATTATATTATTAGCTGGGAATAGTGATACAATGTCTATTTACTTTATTGTGTTCATTTACATCTATCCTATATTGATGTCTTTTTCAAAGATTTTTCTTTTGCTTTCTTATTCCCGGTCCTCACCTTACGGGGTTGTGAATGTCTTCTTTTTACTTAATCATTATCGAAGTCTGTTATAAAATATTTGTTTATCCTTCTGTTTCTTTTAGCGCTCAAAATCCCGACTCCCATCATACCATCACAGTGGCATACACTGGCCCCTGTAACCGTAAGCGTCAGTTCAACCCTGGCACCGATCACTGCAATGCGCACTGTAACGAGCACAACTACGATCCGCTGTGCGGCAGTAACGGGCAGACCTACGACAACCGCTGCCTCATGGAGTTGGACAACTGCCTCTACACGTACGCTGAAGGATTGCAAACATATTTTAAAACCTCTGAGTTTGGAGCTGGGGTTTTCTTGTTGGAAATTGAAGTTTTTGTAAATTTATTCGTACAAAATAATGAGACTGCCTGAATTAAAATTCAACAAACAGGATTCACAGGAATTTTGCAATCTGTAAATTTGTGACGACTATCCCTAAGTGGTACTTTAGCCTCTTAACTGTGTGGGAAACCTCCTCCAAGCAGGCTAGGGACTGTTTAGATTGACAATCAACTCAACCTTGACACTAACCTATGGCAGTCGTATAGGTAACAAGTGTTTTCTTAATTACGAATGGATACATAGCATTAAAGTAAAGGAATAGTGATAAAACATTTTCTATTCACTATATTGTGTTTATTTACATCTACCCTATATTGATTTCTTTTTTAAAAGATTTTTCTTTTGCATTTCTATTTATGGTCCTCACCTTACAGGGGTTGTGAATGTCTTCTTTTTGTTTTGTTAATCATCATTGCAGTCTGTAATAAACTCCTTGTTTATCCTTTTGCTTCTTTCAGCGCTCAAAATCCCGACTCCCATCATACCATCACCGTGGCATACCATGGCCCCTGCAACAGTGGAGCCGACAACCGTAAGCGTCAGTTCAACCCTGGCACCGATCACTGCAATGCGCACTGTAACGAGCACAACTACGATCCGCTGTGCGGCAGTAACGGGCAGACCTACGACAACCGCTGCCTCATGGAGTTGGACAACTGCCTCTACACGTACGCTGAAGCATTGCAAACATATTTTAAAACCTCTGAGTTTGGAGCTGGGGTTTTCTTGTTCGAAATTGAAGTTTTTGTAAATTTATTCGCACAAAATAATGAGACTGCCTGAATTAAAATTAAAAAAAAACAAGATTCATAGGAATTTTGCAATCTGTAAATTTGTGACGACTATCCTTAAGTGGTATTTTAGCCTCTTAACTGTGTGGGAAAACTCCTCCAAGCAGGCTAGGAACTGTTTAGATTGACAATCAACTCAACCTTGACACAAACCTATGGCAGTCGTATAGCTATCAAATCGTTAAGTGTTTCTTAATAACGAATGGATACATAGCATTAATAAAGGAATAGTGATAAAAACATTTTCTATTCACTATATTGTGTTCATTTACATCTACCCTATATTGAATTCTTTTTTTAAAGATTTTTCTTTTGCATTTCTATTTATGGTCCTCACATTACAGGGGTTGTGAATGTCTTCTTTTTGTTTTGTTAAATCATAATTGCAGGCTGTAATTCTTGTTTCTTTCAGCGCTCAAAATCCCGACTCCCATCATACCATCACCGTGGCATACACTGGACCCTGTAACCGTAAGCGTCAGTTCAACCCTGGCACCGATCACTGCAATGCGCACTGTAACGAGCACAACTACGATCCGCTGTGCGGCAGTAACGGGCAGACCTACGACAACCGCTGCCTCATGGAGTTGGACAACTGCCTCTACACGTACGCTGAAATATTGCAAACATATTTTAAAACCTCTGAGTTTGGAGCTGGGTTTTTTTTGTTCGAGATTGAAGTTTTTGTAAATTTATTCGCACAAAATAATGAGACTGCCTTAATTTGAAATTTAACAAACAAGTTCACAGGATTTTTGCAATCTGTAAATTTGTGACGACTATCCCTTAGTGGTACTTTATCCCCTTAACTCTGTTGGAAAACTCCTCCAAGCAGGCTAGGGACTGTTTAGATTGACAATCAACTCAACCTTGACACTAACCTATGGCAGTCGTATAGGTAATAAGTGTTTTCTTAATTACGAATGGATAAATAGCATTAAAGTAAAGGAACAGTGATAAAAACATTTTCTATTCACTATATTGTGTTCATTTAAATCTACCCTATATTGATTTCTTTTTTTAAAGATTTTTCTTTTGCATTTCTATTCATGGTCCTCACCTTACGGGGTTGTGCATGTCTTCTTTTTGTTTTGTTAAATCATCTGCAATAAACTCTGTTTATCCTTTTGTTTCTTTCAGCGCTCAAAATCCCGACTCTCATCATACCATCACTGTGGCATACACTGGCCCCTGCAACAGTGGAGCCGACAACCGTAAGCGTCAGTTCAACCCCGGCACCGATCACTGCAATGCGCACTGTAACGAGCACAACTACGATCCGCTGTGCGGCAGTAACGGGCAGACCTACGACAACCGCTGCCTCATGGAGTTGGACAACTGCCTCTACACGTACGCTGAAGCATTGCAAACATATTTTAAAACCTCTGACTTTGGAGATGGAGTTTTCTTGTTGGAAATTGAAGTTATTGTAAATTTTTTTCGCACAAAATAATTAGACTGTCTGAATTAAAATTTAACAAACAAGATTCACAGGAATTTTGCAATCTGTAAATTTGTGACGACTATCCCTAAGTGGTATTTTAGCCTGTTAACTGTGTTGGAAAACTCCTCCAAGCAGGCTAGGGACTGTTTAGATTGACAATCAACTCAACTTTGACACCAACCTATGGCAGTCGTATAGGTAATAAGTGTTTTCTTAATTACAAATGGATACATAGCATTAAGGTAAAGGAATAGTGATAAAAACATTTTCTATTCACTATATTGTGTTCATTTACATGTACCCTATATTGATTTCTTTTTTTAAAGATTTTTCTTTTGCATTTCTATTTATGGTCCTCACTTTGCGGCGAATGTCTTCTTTTACTTAATCATTATCGAAGTCTGTTATAAAATATTTGTTTATCATTTTGTTTCTTTTAGCGCTCAAAATCCCGACTCCCATCATACCATCACTGTGGCATACAATGGCCCCTGTAACAGTGCAGCCGACAACCGTAAGCGTCAGTTCAACCCCGGCACCGATCACTGCAATGCGCACTGTAACGAGCACAACTACGATCCGCTGTGCGGCAGTAACGGGCAGACCTACGACAACCGCTGCCTCATGGAGTTGGACAACTGCCTCTACACGTACGCTGAAGCATTGCAAACATATTTTAAAACCTCTGAGTTTGGAGCTGGTGTTTTCTTGTTGGGAATTGAAGTTTTTGAAAATTTTATCGCACAAAATAATGAGACTGCCTGAATTAAAATTCAACAAACAAGATTCACAGGAATTTTGCAATCTGTAAATTTGTGACGACTATCCCTAAGTGTTATTTTATCCCCTTAACTGTGTTGGAAAACTCCTCCAAGCAGGCTAGGGACTGTTTAGATTGACAATCAACTCAACCTTGACACTAACCTATGGCAGTCGTATAGCTAATAAGTGTTTTCTTAATTACGAATGGATACATAGCATTAAAGTAAAGGAATAGTGATAAAAACATTTTCTATTCATTATATTGTGTTCATTTAAATCTACCCTATATTGATTTCTTTTTTTAAAGATTTTTCTTTTGCATTTCTATTCATGGTCCTCACCTTATGGGGTTGTGAATGTCTTATTTTTGTTTTGTTAATCATCATTGCAGTCTGTAATAAACTCTTTGTTTATCCTTTTGTTTCTTTCAGCGCTCAAAATCCCGACTCCCATCATACCATCACCGTGGCACACACTGGACCCTGTAACCGTAAGCGTCAGTTCAACCCCGGCAACGAGCACTGCAATACGCACTGTAATGACCACTACGATCCAGTGTGCGGCAGTAACGGGCAGACCTACGACAACCGCTGCCTCCTAGAGTTGGACGACTGCATGTTTAGGTTCGTTCAACTAATATGTTCTGGAACTCGCTGTCTCTAAAGTACAGTAGGAACATCATCATTGGATAGCTTTAATCATAGAAGTTCATCTGTGTTGGTATTTACATGTTTAGAGTTAAAACTTTAGATCCAACACAAAAAGTTTTCTCATCTAGACTAGAGCTTTCGACCAGTCACTCTGATCTTCCTCAGTAGACTGACCCAGTGAGGCTTGTCACGTGGCTTCTTTGACATGTGACGTTAACACTGGGTCAAAGATATCTGGTAGACGATGTCGGCCCCCGTCGCGGTTAAGTGAAGGATGATGGGCCCTGATGTAAGTAGCCTCCTTCACCACTCTCAGGAAATAGTCTTATTCAGTGTCCAAAATCCTTACAGTGCAAAAGTAAAACAAAGTGTCCGGGTGACTCTATGTTGCCGTGTTTGTGACACTTCTGAACTGGCTGAGCTTGGCCGTCTAGGTCCCTGAAACCTGGTTCCGGCTATGGAGATATAAATACAGATGATTATATTGTAATCGGAGAGTTCAGACTCTGAAGTGAGAGAATGGGTTTCCTTGTTTTATCATTTTAAGATTTATCCGTTTGTTTCTTTCAGCGCTCAACACCCCGAGTCCCATCATACCATCACCGTGGCATACAATGGTGTCTGTAACAGTGGAGCCAAGAACAGTAAGCGTCAGTTCAACCCCGGCCACGAGCACTGCAATACGCACTGTTCCGACCACTACGATCCAGTGTGCGGCAGTAACGACCAGACCTACACCAACCGCTGCTTCTTGGAGTTGGACGCCTGCCAGTTCAGGTACGTTCTACTGTTGCAAACGGGGATGTCATACCTCTGAGTTCGGGACTAGAGTTTTTTGTTCGAAATTGAAGTTTTTGCAAATTTATTGCCACAACCTATAAGAGTTAGTCTGAATAAAAACTTCACAGACAGGAACTGCAGGAACCTTGCAAGCTGAGGTAGTCTTATATCAATTAAATTGTTTCTTCAAGTTTCTTTAACCTAATCATTAATGGATGCATAGAATTGCCACGAAGGAATAGTGATAAAGATAATTTTCTATTTACTATTTTACGTCTATTTACAATGTGCCTTTTGCCTTTCTTATATTGTCCTTTTGCACTTCTATTTCCCGGTCATTCCCTAACATGGTCTGTGAATTTCTTTGTCAATCATCATTGAAGTATATGATAAAGTCTTAGTTGTTTTTTTTTTTTTTCTTCTCAGCGCTCAACATCCCGACTCCCCCCATACCATCACCTTGGCGTACCATGGCGCCTGTAACAGTGGAGCCGACAACCGTAAGCGTCAGTTCAACCCTGGCACCGATCACTGCAATGCGCACTGTAACGAGCACAACTACGATCCGCTGTGCGGCAGTAACGGGCAGACCTACGACAACCGCTGCCTCATGGAGTTGGACAACTGCCTCTACACGTACGCTGAAGCATTGCAAACATATTTTAAAACTTCTGAGTTTGGAGCTTGGGTTTTCTTGTTGGAAATTGAAGTTTTTAATCGCACAAAATAATGAGACTGCCTTAATTTGAAATTCAACAGACAGGATTCACAGGAATTTTGCAATCTGTAAATTTGTGACGACTATCCCTAAGTGGTATTTTAGCCTCTTAACTGTGTGGGAAAACTCCTCCAAGCAGGCTAGGGACTGTTTAGATTGACAATCAACTCAACCCTGACACTAACCTATGGCAGTCGTATAGATAACAAGTGTTTTCTTAATTACGAATGGATACATAGCATGAAAGTAAAGGAATAGTGATAAAACATTTTCTATTCACTATATTGTGTTTATTTACATCTACCCTATATTGATTTCTTTTTTAAAAGATTTTTCTTTTGCATTTCTATTTATGGTCCTCACCTTACAGGGGTTGTGAATTCCTTCTTCTTGTTTTGTTAAATCATCAAACTCTGTTTATCCTTTTGTTTCTTTCAGGGCTCAAAATCCCGACTCCCATCATACCATCACCGTGGCATACAATGGCCCCTGCAACAGTGCAGCCGACAACCGTAAGCGTCAGTTCAACCCTGGAACCGATCACTGCAATGCGCACTGTAACGAGCACAACTACGATCCGCTGTGCGGCAGTAACGGGCAGACCTACGACAACCGCTGCCTCATGGAGTTGGACAACTGCCTCTACACGTACGCTGAAATTTTGCAAACATATTTTAAAACTTCTGAATTTGCATTGGAGCGGGAGTTTTATTGTTCGAAATTGAAGTTTTTGTAAATTTATTCGCACAAAATAATTAGACTGCCTGAATTGAAATTCAACAAACAAGATTCACAGGAATTTTGCAATCTGTAAATTTGTAACGACTATCCTTAAGTGGTATTTTAGCCTCTTAACTGTGTGGGAAACCTCCTCCAAGCAGGCTAGGGACTGTTTAGATTGACAATCAACTCAACCTTGACACTAACCTATGGCAGTCGTATAGGTGATAAGTGTTTTCTTAATTACGAATGGATACATAGCATTAAAGTAAAGGAATAGTGATAAAAACATTTTCTATTCACTATATTGTGTTCATTTACATCTACCCTATGTTGATTTATTTTTTTAAATATTTTTCTTTTGCATTTCTATTTATGGTCCTCACCTTATGGGGGTTGTGAATGTCTTCTTTATGTTTTGTTAAATCATCTGCAATAAACTCTGTTTATCCTTTTGTTTCTTTCAGCGCTCAAAATCCCGACTCCCATCATACCATCACTGTGGCATACACTGGCCCCTGCAACAGTGGAGCCGACAACCGTAAGCGTCAGTTCAACCCCGGCACCGATCACTGCAATGCGCACTGTAACGAGCACAACTACGATCCGCTGTGCGGCAGTAACGGGCAGACCTACGACAACCGCTGCCTCATGGAGTTGGACAACTGCCTCTACACGTACGATGAAGCATTGCAAACATATTTTAAAACCTCTGAGTTTGGAGCTGGAGTTTTCTTGTTGGAAATTGAAGTTTTTGTAAATTTATTCGCACAAAAAAAGAGACTGCCTTAATTTGAAATTCAACAAACAAGATTCACAGGAACTTTGCAATCGGTAATTAAATTTGTGGTGCCAATCCCTAAGTGTTTTTTTAGCCCCTTAACTGTGTTGGAAAACTCCTCCAAGCAGGCTAGGGACAGTTCAGATTAACAATCAACTCAACCTTGACACCAGTGTATGGCGGTCTTATAGCTATTGAATTATTAATCGTTTCTTCATTACGAATGGATACATAACATTGCCATTAGCTGGGAACAGTGATACAATTTTTATTTACTATATTATGTTCATTTACATCTATCCTATATTAATGTCTTTTTCAAAGATTTTTCTTTTGCTTTCTTATTCTTTATGGGGTTGCGAATGTCTTCTTTTACTTAATCATTATCGAAGTCTGATATAAAATATTTGTTTATCCTTTTGTTTCTTTCAGCGCTCAAAATCCCGACTCCCATCATACCATCACCGTGGCACACACTGGACCCTGTAACCGTAAGCGTCAGTTCAACCCTGGTACCGATGACTGCAATGCTCACTGTCCCAATGACTACGATCCCGTTTGCGGCAGTAACCATCAGACCTACAACAACCGCTGCTACCTGGAGATTGACGCCTGCATTTTCAGGTACGTTCCAACATTGCAATTAGAGTTTTAAACATTTTAGTTAGTTTTTCTTGTTTACAATTGAATCCTTAAATTGTTTTTATTATTATTGAAGTCATTAAAGAAGTCTTCATTCATCCTTTTGTTTCTTTCAGCGCTCAACATCCCGACGCCCATCATACCATCACAGTGGCATACAATGGCCCCTGTAACGGTGCACCAGGTGGCCGCAAGCGGCAGTTCGATAACGACTGCCCGATGTTCTGTCCCGAGTACTACTCTCCAGTCTGCGGCAGTAACGGGCAAATCTATGACAACATCTGCTTCCTGGAGAGCGCTGCCTGCATATATAGGTAGGTTCCAGTCTTCCAACATTTTAGGTAAAGGCACCCAATGCGATTTTTGGGCGCCCAAACTGGAAATATGCTGAATTAGGCCAGCTTTGTGATATTGACACATACTGCTTCACGTTAGCACATTTTGAAGCAGCATTTCATACTTTGGGCATTGAAAACTGCATAAACAAGCACCAAGATGAGTCCTGCATTTTTAGATGGTACCTAGAAATCAGCCCTGGCTCCTTTAAGTAACCATTTTCTGTCAGAATTTTGGCAATTTTTGTTCCATGAGAGTCAATATAATATCAACACACTTAAGTTTTTCAACTTATTTTTATGCCACAACCGACGCAGAGGACAATGCTCACGAGGAATGTCGTGTAAAATACCTTTCTCAAGGGCACAAGGTCGGTGACACTCTGCCGTTAGGACACACGATCTCACATTCCTAGTGCCTTACTGACAGAGTATGCATATGCATATTAAGGTTAAAGATTATTAATGGGTGTAATTAAGTGTTTTACTTCTTTTATTATTTTCAGCACTCAACATCCCAATTCTCACCATACCATCACTGTGGCTGACGATGGCTTCTGCCAACATGGCGCCCTCATCCACGATAGCGCCGCCATCCAAGATGGCGTCATCCATGATGGCATCGTGCATGATCGTGCAATCTAAGATACCCACAGAGCAAGCCCGACTGACACATCTGCTGTGAGATCATCATTGGCAGGGAGTTGTACTTGTCGGGATACTTTTGAGGTGCCGTCACATACGTCGTACGATTTATTTGAAAAAAAAAATAGCGATTCCTAGCGAGGCTACAGATTTGTCAAATGTGACAGATTTGACCGTTAACAATGATTTATGTACGGCAATATTTGTCGTGACAAGATGGCAAAATGTTAGGCGACACATTCCCGACTATTCTAAGAATGTCTGCCGATTTAAGCCGTACGACGGATATGACTAAACGTTGACGTATAAACAAACGAACATATTCCGTTCAATAAATGACACTAAGATCAAACTGCAGAATTTGTGTTGTTTTCCTTTGGCCAATAAAAAAACTAGGCCGGTACGTAGACTGACTGAAGACAATTATGAACAAGCTTAAGCAGACATTATCATTATTATAATGATATAGTATGAAAGATAAAAAAGGTAGCCATAAAAGTTGAGCTAGGCTGTGGTGACATTCGTCGAAGGTCGTAAGTCCTTACTCTCCAAGCAGAGGTTGTGGGGGAATGATCGTTACCTTTTTATATTTTTACCTTTTATTTCGCTATCCCCACCAACGTCGGTAGCCGCGGACCTTCTTTGGTTAATGGATACTATGGCCAATTTGATACTGTCTTTTTGCCACCGATAGGGATCTGCTTGGAGATTAGTAAGTCCTGGCATTTTCAGGCAAATCGTGACAGAACCCACAGCCGAAAGAATCTACCGCTATTGTTTCGGCATTACATGATAGCTGAATTTTATCTGTGAACGACTATGAAAAAACAGACGCGAATGTATGACGACCGTACAATGAGTGTTACCACGTCTGATCAGCATAGATTTAGGGTCCTAGGCCTTATAGCTTTTACTAAATATAAAGTTACATGGGGAACAAAGTTACTTACTAATACTTACGGAACAAATATATTGAGCTAAGGCCATACTGACACCTTTTATTGATGTGTGTAAACGGGCGCAGCCAAAAACGGATGTCACCGATCCTAGTGTAAAGTACGAGGTCACATCCTGCTTCCAGTGCCAAAAAAAAGCTCACTGATATAAGTTAAGCTCTTCAAGCAAAAATACTAGTAGCTAATTTGTTGTGAAGACTTACGCGTACGGCTACTGTGTTATTATCGAAGTCAATCCAGACAACAGCAAGGGACATCATGGCTATCATGCAGATGGTGTTCGTTACTATTCTGATAGCTGGTAAGGAAAACGTTTTTTGTTTTTTTTTGGTGTGGTAACATATCTGTAATTAGATTAACTTGTTGTAGCGAAGATACAGGACGGCAGGTGGAGAGAGGGTGGCTAAACATGAACAGGAACTGCGAGATAATGGTGTACAGTTTGACCTGTATTTAATATTGGAATATGAAAAAGGGACTGGAGACGTATCATGCCTGTAGCCAGGATTTTGAATGGGGGAGTTCTTTCCACTGTTTGAGGGGACCTCGAGCGCCAAAGGCGCGAGGTTCCTAGGGGAGTCCGGGGGCATACTCCCCCGGGAAATTTTGAAAAATGAACCTTCTAAAATGGCATTTCGTGCGTTTTTAAATTTTAGCGAGATAAATTTTTATACAATAAGAAAGGGAGCAGTTTTTCTACGATTCCAGTCCATCTTTTCAAGAAAAATCTTGGACCT
>NW_017804120.1:2376325-2389258 GCF_001625305.1 Branchiostoma belcheri
CCCCCCCCCCTGGCTACGGGCATGCGTATTCAATATGAAGCAATGAAACAAACCGTACTGTAGTTGGCGGTTGCTCGTGTATCGGTAAATGGGCATGGAAGATCCCTCAAGCCTCAAGTGTCGCGGT
This sequence comes from Branchiostoma belcheri, assembly GCF_001625305.1. Classification (NCBI taxonomy): domain Eukaryota; kingdom Metazoa; phylum Chordata; class Leptocardii; order Amphioxiformes; family Branchiostomatidae; genus Branchiostoma; species Branchiostoma belcheri. The sequence goes on from NW_017804120.1 coordinate 2,376,453, forward strand.
TTATAGTTAACCAAGGATATGTAGCTCTGTGGGCGGCTAGCTCCTAGATCCTCTAGCTGGCAAGTTGTTTAGTCTATCTAGTACGGATGACTTTTTTTTAGCATTTTCCTAGCAATCTTAACATGTTATCTTTCTCTTAGTTTTACTTAGTTTCATACTGGTCCCGTTGTCTGCCCTGTAATGTTCCTTGCATTATGGTTTTGGCTAGGCCCGATGATCGTGATACGTAGCCATATGTACACCACTAGTACTTTAGTTTCCGCCAAAAAGCAGTTACTCAAGCAACGTCAAAACGTTTCCAAAATCATATCCAGTTGCTTGAGTAACTGCTTTTTGGCGTAATTACCTGGTTGTCTAACCTTCATCGACGTACTTCAGTTTCCGTTTCTTAATTACTGCTGTTTACAGGTATTCATATGGTATAGTTTTGACTAAGAGCCTTTTTTCCTATGTTAATTTTCCAGGCTGCCAGGCGAAGTCTCTGGTTGCCCGACAGGGTGGGGGAAACCCGCATAACTGTCCGGAACACTGCCCGTTCAACATCGAGCCGGTCTGCGGGTCCAACGGGGTAACCTACGACAACCCGTGCCTGCTGGAGGCCGCCGCTTGCCAAGACGCCACGCTGTGAGTATAAACATGTAACGGCCTTTATTATGATAATTAGCAGCTGATAGGTAGGTCCTGATTGGTTGATGGGAATAACCAATCAGTGAAGAACTATTGTCAGCTAGCATAGTTGAGCTTGGCCAAGCTCATTCCACGTGGTGAGCTACTAATTATCACAACAGAGATCATGGCCGTTACACTATCCCCCTCCATCAAAGAAGCGCACGTCCTCGAGGGCGAACTAGTTATCATAACAAAGGTCATGGCCGTAAGCGTTCCAAACGCACTGAAGTAGCGTTCGTAGTCCTGTTGTTAGCGATCCTGTCTCTGCATTGCTCAAAATCTCATCTTTTTAAAAGCTTTTAAAGCGTCCGTAATAGTTCCACTTTCCAGTTTAGCGAAGAAACAGTAACTTTACACAATCCAACAAAAAGTCATGCTTTAAGTTGAGCTTAGATACAGAGTTTTAAGTAGTGCTGGGCCAACAAGATGTGATGGATGCCAAAGCCAAGTGTCGCAGTCCCTAAGATGTGTGGTTAAACCTAAGCCGTGATCCACTCATTATTGTGCTTGTCGACTACGGGCAGACCTACATGTCTCAATGTATGAAACGCACCTATGGCTTTATTATAATAATAACCTTTATTGTACATTCATGCCCTATCGGGCTAAGTACAGGTGAACAGATGAAATAGGTAATATACATGTTTGTATTACAAACAGCTTATTACAAAGTTTCTAGTGGGATACCGAGTTGACGAGTCCAGTCCTTAAATGTGCAAACATATTATTTTCCAATAACTCAACTCCTTTCTTTAAGGTATTCCGACCAGTGGAACTACAAGCCTCTGACGCTGGCCCATTATGCTCCATGCGGCACCCAGAACCGTAAGCGTCAGTTCAACCCTGGCACCGAGCACTGCAATACGCACTGTAACGATCACTACGCTCCGGTGTGCGGCAGTAACGGGCAGACCTACACCAACCGCTGCTTCCTGGAGTTGGACGCCTGCCAGTTCAGGTACGGCCAAATATTACAATCGCACTGGAGGACATACCAACTACTATTAAAATTACCTAACACCAGCTCAGAAAGGAACAAGAAATAGCCACTTCAACTACTAGAGTAATGAACCAAGGATTGAGGTATTCAAATCTTTTCTAGAACTATTACAGAGTGGAACTCGCTGTAGTAGGGGCATTATCATTAGGCATTCTCATTAGAGTTTATATGTTCAACGGTTAGGTGTAACAAGTCGTTTTGCGTAATATATCCAGCTACCGCTGCGCCGCGTGCCTGCGAAGCTGGTGTGTTTCGCTGATGGCGGTTATATACAGATATAGGTACAGATGTTGCAATCTCGGGGATTTCAAATCTCTGAGTTTGGAGTTGGGGTTTCCTTGTTTTTATCCTTTTCTGTTTTATTCTTTTGTTTCTTTCAGCGCTCAACACCCCGAGTCCCACCATACCATCACCGTGGCATACGATGGCGCCTGTAACGGTGTACCCGAGAAACGTAAGCGGCAGTTCGATGGCGACTGCCCGATGTTCTGTCCCGAGTACTACTCTCCAGTCTGCGGCAGTAATGGTCAAATCTATGACAACATCTGCTTCCTGGAGAGCGCTGCCTGCATATTCAGGTAGGTTCCAACATGCAATAACATGAAATTGAGATCGAGAAAAACATCTGAGGATAATAGATTGTGTAAATGAAAACCGAAATTGCATGATTAATGTGAAATTATTATAATTTCATAGTTGTAACTGCTGGGAATTTCATACTTCGCATTTAGAAGTTAAGTGAAGGTGAACATCAATAAACATAATTTATTCAAATCATAGCCTTTTTTGTTAAGATAAGGCTGTCATTGGATGGGGAATACGATTAACTGATATAATCCATGCAAATAATGCTCTTATTTGTAAAGTCAATGATTGAAATAAATTGTATAATTCGTCAACCAGAAGGGTTAACATTATTTGGCAAAGGTATGAGGTCGTGGAAAGTTTGTTTATTACAACATTCAATGACAAGACGTGGTGACGGCACACTCAAGTTTTTAACTTATATCTTTTATGCCGCCACCAACGCAGAGGACAATACTCATTTTCACTGTTTAAGGTGAGGAAAGTGCCTTTCCCAAGGGCACAGGGTTGGTGACGTGGCTGAACTCGGGATAACTCTGCCATAACGCCACACGACCTCACATTGCTAGTCCCTTGCTGACAGGGTATGCATACTAAGGTCAAAAAAGATTAAAGCCTGTAATTAAAAGTGTAATCATTTCTTCTTTTATTTCTTTCAGTGCTCAACATCCCAATTCCCACCATACCATCACTGTGGCTGACGATGGCAATTGTCACAATGGCGCCCTCATCCACGATAGCGCCGCCATCCAAGATGGCGTCATCCAAGATGGCATCATCCACGATGGCGTCATCCACGATGGCATCATCCACGATGGCGTCATCCAAGATGGCGTCATCCAAGATGGCGCACCCATCCACGATGGCATCGTGCATGATCGTGCAATCTAAGATACCCACAGACCAATCCCGACTGACACATCTGCTGTGAGATCATCACAGGGAGTTTTACTTGTCGGGATACTGTTGAGGTGCAGTCACATACGTCGTACGATTTATTTGGAAAAAAATAGCGATTCCTAGCGAGGCTACAGATTTGTCAAATGTGACGATTTGACCGTTGTATGTACGGCAATATTTGTCGTGACAAGATGGCAGTGCTGGCCGACACATTCCCGACTATTCTAAGAATGCCTCCCGATTTAAGCCGTACGACGGATATGACTAAACTTTGACGTATAAACAAACGAACATATTCCGTTTAATAAATGGCACTAAGATCAAACTGCAGCATTTATGTTGTTTTTCTTTGGCCAATATAAAACTAGGCCGGTAGTTCATTATGACTTAATGAAAGGTTGTAAAAATAAATATATGTTAGCAGTGGAGCCGGGGCGTGTCGGATGTCGAAAATCCATATGTAAATAATGTCGCAATAAACATAACACATATGTGTGCAGAAGAGGCCGTGGGAGGGGGTTTGTCGGATGTCGCAAAGTAAATAATGTCGTCATTGCAACTGTGTTACATCCTGTTCCTGTGACTAAGTTTAGTACTCGCAGTATATAGTAGAGGGGATTCATTCCTCAAACCAGCTGACATCTCGTACACGTACACAGTGGCGCCCCTCAGTAAGACATCTGGAGCCGCATAGTTCCCGTTTAGAACTTTTATTCAGCCTGTCACACGACCGGTTTCGCCTGTGTGGCTTCTTCAAGTGTACAGAGGCTAAATAAAATCGTATTTTGTTCAGGGAAAACAACGGCTGGTAGACTATATAATAGGTAATGAGTAAACGAACTAAGCAAACCATTATACTATAGTTCGTGCTAACCGACAGAATAGTAGCAAAATAAAGTCAAAGCTTATTGCACATCGATTGTCACGGGTACAATGTATGGCAAATGATAAGATTACTAGTTGGCATGTGTCTAACATAATGCTATATATACGGTCAACGGACATTGTATCTGACAGAGTATTATAAAGAACTACTGGCTGGAGAATATATGACGGGGCGTAAAATTTGTTCCGGTTCAGCAAATATGAAGATATACGTGATAACCACAGCCTTCAGGTGAAATTACAATATGGCGTATTCACAGGCATTAATTCTCGTCTTTCTGGCGGCAGGTAAGCAATTGCTCACTTTTCTTACCAAAAAGTAGTTTAAAATTTCGACATCGTCGTATATGATATGTAATGTCGCTAGGACCTTTGAAGGTCTGAATTATTTTTTTTATCTTGAATTTATCAGCCATATGGACATAACTTTCGTGGCCAAGAAAAAAGGCTAGCCGAGTGCATGGTTATTGAGTAAAAATGCCATAGTAATTCAACATCAATTTCCAAGTAGACGTTAGGATAGAAGATCGTAAATTTTCCTGACTGCCAAAGACTTTGCTGTCCCCCCCCCCTCCCACCGACTGTTCGCAGTTGGGGGGGGTCTCAATCTCTTTGAGATAAATCAACCATTCAACACCACTTAATCATAAATATACATATATTACATCTTATTATAAGAAAGTTCACAGAGTATTTCCAGGCCTAAAATGAGGTAGTAACTTTTCTGACCAGCCTCCGTAACACCTAGTCATTCAGTCAAGCTTGCCTATTAATAAAAGCTTGATGTTTCTGACTTTGGGAGAAAAATGCTGCTTCAGTGAGCGGTAGTGCAGTGCCCAGGAGTGTTCTGTGTGGCCCCTTACCGAGCAAACCCGTTAAAAATTTCATAAAGTACATGTGTAGTTCTTTTAATTTTAAATAAGACAAAACATTTGTTGTGAGACATACTTCGACAAACGTTTTATCATTATTATTATCATTATTATTTTGACACATGGACTCTCCTCCTAACTCGACCCCCACGAAAAGCGGCCTACATGCCCGAATGGGGTGAAATATATGCAAATACGTTTATTTTGAGTATAAATACTAGTAAAGGCACAAAGAAACAACGAAATGTGTGTGTGCAGGTTGCCAGGCGAAGTCGCTGGTAGCCCGGCAGGGTTTGCTGGACCCGTACGGCTGCCTGATGGCCTGCCCGCTCGTGTTCGATCCGGTCTGCGGGTCGGACGGCATCACCTACAGCAGCCCCTGTCATCTGGACGAGGCCTCCTGCCAACTGGCCGAACAGTAGTTTTTTTCTTTCTTTCTTTCTTTTAATTAATTAATTTATTTTAGCTTTATCTTTTACATATATTCACATATAAAAAAAAGGCCATGGGAAACAGGCAAGTGCCTTTACCACTCCCTGACCACATAATAATGATGATAATAATAATTCATGTAATAATAATAGTAACAAAGAGTAATAATGAAAAGGACATGTAATACAAAATAATACTGTAACAGTAACATATAATAAAGTCTCACGAAGACTAAAATAGCAAAAATTGAAACAACAATTGAAACAATAATTGAAACAATACCAATAGTAACTACAAATAATAATAATAATAATAATTTGAAAAAAGTATAAAGAATGACTGAATTACATGTACGTGGGTACAACAAAATTGACCTACGTACAAAACAATAGATGAATCAACTGATACTATTTGTTCTAAGGTCTAAACATTCTTTGATATACTTACCTATTTGTTCACAGTAAGCGTTATCGCCTTCTAGAATGAAAGTTAATTTTTCTATAGCATGAAATATAACAAATTCCGTTGAGCAAGCAGAGAGAAGGTTGAACAGCTTTGTGCGTTTATCATGATACTGGACAATCCATGATAAAATTCTGTTCTTCTTTGTGTGATTTAAAAAATAAATGTTTACGAGTAAACCTACCTGTTTGATTACCGCCATTATGAAAAACATGCTATTCGCTATGTCCAAATATGGTATAATGACCTGCGCCGTGACATTGCGCAAAAACTCTATTTTACATTCGTGGGGGAGGGGGGTGATAAAGAAAAGAAACTAGACCCATAAACACTGAAAACTGGAACATATTTCAGTGGTCCATCAGAAAATGGCCAAGAAAAATAATGTTATCTTACCTTCATCATCCCAAGAAAGGCCGACCACACGAAGAGTCACAATTATATTGTCTATAGTAGAGGTCACTTGCCATACATTCAGTTTCAGCGGCACAATTTTTCAACAACGCATGTCAGTACTTCAGGTGACCTCGGGGTCACATGAACCCTGTTACCCCAATAGTGTAGCGATATCAAAATCGCAATAAACATAATCTTTTGTATCATGATAAAACTTGGACATATCAATGGACAATACAGTAGAACGAAATACATGAAAATGCAATTTAGTGAGCCTTTTGCTAATTTTATCCCTTTTGTAGTAGTTAAATTACCCTAGGATATTGGTGCAGATCAAGAAATTCTAAACTAGATATATTTTCTATGAAGGAAAATTGCATACTTGGTCCTGTTAACAACTACAATCATAAAACAGGTATATTAGATAAATTAGCCTAGAATATTGGTGCAGATCAAGAAATTCTAAACTAAATATATTTCTATGTAGGAAATTTGCATACTTGGTCCTGTTTACAGGTTCATGTCACATGAACCTGTAAACAGGACCAAGTATGCAAATTTCCTTCATAGAAAATTGTCGTAATTTTTCCAGCTTCGCAAACCGACCTGAGTACAAGCCCCTGACGATGGTTAGCGAGGCCCCGTGTACCCGTGACGCCCAGGACCGTAAGCGGCAGTTTGATAACGACTGCCCGATGTTCTGTCCCGAGTACTACTCTCCAGTCTGCGGCAGTAACGGTCAGACTTACAGCAACACCTGTTTCCTGCAGATGGCCGCCTGTACTGCTGCGTAAGTTTGCTATAAAATTCATTTATGACTTGTCCCACCTATAGAAAACAAAGAGATACATTGTTACAGGCTATTACTACTAAGACAAAGTTCACCCTATCTGGTACACAGTACGATACATTCCATGAATTATTGTCATATCTAACTACCCCATCTGCATACGTAGACCAATTTCGGCACACTTCATTTCATAAGCGAGACCATATCATCAATACATGAACATATTGTAACTCATATACTGTATAGATAGTAGCTTGTAGTAAGAAATGTAATAAGATAGTTTAGTTTTGTAGTATTGTTGTATTACTGCCACACATTGTATCATGTGCGCTTGCGAGCAATAAAGTTAATACATTTAACATCTATTCAACATTTTATTGCCTATATAGAAACATTCTAGAAAGACTTTGTAACACTGAATTACTTATTTTTAACTAGGTCATAGCTTTAGCAGGACGTGAATATGGTAAAACGTAGGCATCATTTTCATCAATATAATATTCATAAATTCGTTGTTGTTGTCCCTGTTTTCATATGCTAGTAGCCTACCTTGGGAAAAATCGTATGAAAGGTAACTTAATGCAGATCAGAGTGCTCTCATTATTATATGTATTTTTTCTTGAATAGCAAAGTTTTTTTATCACAACCATTTATTTTTCACTAGCCAACGTTTCGATGACTTTCTGTCATCTTCATCAGGGCAATTCTGACTGGTTTACTGTGCACTGACACTAGATGTTACTTGGTGCATAGTGCACTAAAGGTGTTACATAGTTCATAGTGCACTTAAGCTAGTTTTTTTTTTGTTTACAATACATTCAGAATTGCCCCGATGAAGATGACAGAAGGTCATCGAAACGTCGGCTAGTGAAAAATAAATGGTTGTGATAAAAAGAACTTTGCTATTCAGTCGTTTACCAACCTGATGAAATTATTTACGGATGTATTTTTTCTTGTTTATTTTGTTTCATTTTAGCGCCAACGATCCCGACGCAAAGCCTATCCTTCTGTGGCATCCTGGCGGCTGCAACGCAAACGGTAGCGAGATGGAACTCCCGCTGTTTTCCTGAGCAAAATCGCCAGGTGGCGCTGTTGATAACGGCAAGCGTTAATGCATGGTGCAGCACACTAACACTTGTGTCACGCATATGAATAAATTACATTCTTGCTGCGGCGATGTGGAACATGATTTGTCGACCAATTCTTTATAATAATAATAATAATAATTGTTTATTGATTGATCGATGAGTACAATCGCTAGCATGTGGCAGCGCAACTAAAAATGTAGCGCTGAATTGTATGCTAGTGTTTAAAAACAGAGAAACAAATATTCCACAGTTAACAAGTAGACAACTAAACAAGTGAGTATTTCACAGTTAACATATAGACAACTAAATAAGTGAGTAAAATGAGCTTAACAATATTTACAATATCAACCAATAAGTTATCAATATCATCAGTGTAAAAAATAATAATTCTATAGTATGTTACATTATAACTAATCTTTACACCATATTGCCCTATATATCCTCCTCATTATGATTTCTTAAATCCTCTTTCAGCGCATCAAATGGATCTTATAGTTTGCTTTAACTTATGTCAGCGGAAAGTCCCTAGCAGCTTTAGCAAATAGTAACAAATTTATAAATATAACGTTATATAGACATTAGCAAACAAGGCGAGTTGAATCAAAACAACCACATGAGAGTCCAGACAGCTGACATAACCTTTAACTGTTTAACGTCCGTCATCAACCAATATTTTCAAGGTCGATAAGAATAATTTGGACAGATCTATACGTGTTTTAAAAGAAAAAAATAGTATATAACTGTTATATCGAATACCATGGGTAAAAACTAGGCGCAAAATTACAGGGAAAAAGTTGCAAAAAAAGAAGACTGTGTTCAAGATTTAACAATTTTTTAATTCCTATCATACATACAATGAAAAATGACAAGTAGCGCTGAAGAGATAAGGGGGTGTAACAGTCACATATTTTCTAAGCCAATGCCCAGCCGGGTAGTTTACGGTCTATTTGGAAAAAAAGGACTGTAGCATTGGCACTACAAAGTAGGTGAAGAGTCCACTCATCTTATCTATTACATGGTAATCAGCGGAAGAATGTAAACATGGCTACCCACTGTACGTGGGGTCCCGTGGTTTGTTCCGGATCCGGAGTTTGGATTAGGCCACACCAAGTAAATTTTATGGATGACGTCCTTTGGAGACCCTATATCTAATGCGAGAGGGCGAGAAAAAAACAATAAGGGCCCTAAGAAACAAGATGCCTAGATTAGAAATATATGAGACGACAAATGTTAGGACAAAAATTGAAGGAGGTGACACAGTGAGCAAGTAAGAAGTCTTTTATTCATCATCAAAACAGCAATAAATCAGGTGGAACAACTAGTTGTCGTCCTGTCTTGTTTTCGCGTTACAGGTTTCACGTCAATCTGACGATTTGTGGCACTGTCGTGACTCTTTCTTCATAGTTACAGGAAGCGGAATTTCTTTTTTTTTTTCTAGGAACAGGCCAGAATCAATGCGCGCGCGGACGTCGTCCATAAAATTTACTTGGTGTGGCCTTAACGCATTTTGAGGACGTCACAGTCGTGTGATTCCAACACATTTCAGTGAGAAACACCACAATATGGCGGTCTCACTGTGGATGCTCCTCGTCTTTCTGGCAGCAGGTAGGTCAAATTTCAAGTTTTCACTTCAAAATTTTACCATTTCATATACAAGTTAATTGTCAATAACCACAGAATGGCTTCTCCGTTTTATACCTGTGCATTATACCTTATTTTACATTATACCTGTTTCCAATATGGCGTTCTTCACAATATGGCCACAGAATATCACATTACAAATTAACAGTAACGTTACATTATATAAGTCAGCCATTTTATGTATTTTGCCACTTCTTGAGTAGTAAAGTATTGCTCATGCTTGTCGTTGTAGCTTGGTTTATGTTCTATAATATGTCTACCAAAGATCCCGTTGCAGGCCCATGCACGATTAAGACTGTTGCTAGTTTATTGTTGGTGTACCTCAACAATATAGTTAACAGAGATAAGTATGCACTGTGCAATTGTCATATACTAAAAAAAAAAAATATTTAAAAAACTGCCAAACTCAACGCGAGTTATAGCTGCGAGCACAAAGACATGGCCGAAAACATTATTTTCCCGCGGAAGGATATCTCTTTCCCCCAGGTAATGAGTATCGTACTACAGGTTGCCAGGCCAAGTCCGTCGCCAAACCGAAGCGCCAGTCGCTATCGGAAGAAGGCTGGTACCAGGCCGGCTGCCTGAACCACATGAGCTGCGGCATCACCGTAGAAGGGCCCTTCTGCGCGAGTAACGGGCAAACCTACCACAACCACTGCGCCTTCCTCACCGCAGCATGCATCTGGCCGTGAGTTGGCCTTTTTTTGGCAACGCCAAAGAGGCGGGTCGCAAAATACAATTTTGTGATATTTCATAACACATTTTGCCCGTGAGAGAGAAAAGTCGAAGAATTATATAGTTACTTATCTACCAGTTGTTTGACCAACATAACTGAAATGTACTGCTTTTGGGACATGTGACGTCAGGAGCAGGTCAAAGGTGACAGGAAGTCGATACCTACCGCCGTCCCAGTTTAAAGTCGCAGAACACAGTATTTATGCGTGACCGGGTTTATTTATCTATGACGCGGGTATGGAAAGTAGTGCAGACAAACCTCTTGCATTCTGGCTAGAGCGACTTATGTGAGAGGTAGCCATGAATGAACTGCACTGTGTGGTATAGAAAGGTATCGGCTTGTTCACCGTATGAGTTGTATTGTGAAGATTTCCCTGTTCGTGTATAAATGCGCGGCATTACGCAACCACGTTCCAGGGTGAGCCGGCTGCAGTTCCGTTGACCCCGGTAGAGGGCTAAATCAAAGTGGTCGTCATTATGTTAAAAAACGATAACTTTTTTTTTGGTTTTCAGTTATTTTGTAGGATATACCGTATATTTCAACATATTAGTTGGCCGTGATTCTCTAGTGCACCCTACTATAATTTTGACCGCGTCTAAGTGAGTCACCTCGGGGTGCTTTAACTATAGGAATCCCCATAGGGCGAAAACTGTGCTCTGCCACCTTAACGTGGTTTTAAGGGTCTAGGTTTAAATTGCCTACTTAAGTACTTTTACTTAACTTGTGTACATATGAAATAGAGATTTATACCAATATCTTCCTACCGTTATCTCGTTGACAGATACCAGTATCCGGACGATCCACCAGTTGTCTTTGAGCACGATGGCAGATGTGGTGAGTAATTATATACAATGTATATTATAAACTGCATACGGTAGTACTGAGAACAATGTCTGTACCTTTTTCAAAATCGTTCCAGAAATTAACTTGAAAGCCTCACGAAGGCAATACTATAGTCGATGCCTTGAGAGTAAACGGCGTGTTTTTATCGTTTTTTTTTTTGCAGTGGTATATTTAGGGCGTAAAAAATGATAGCAGTGCAAAAAAAGCCCAATTAAAATGCCCCCAAACAGGCCAAAATAAGCCAAAACCCAAACCTCTGCTTTTCTAAATCATTCCAGAAATTAACTTGAAAGCCTCACGAAGGCAATACAATAGTCGATGCCTTAAGAGTAAACGGTGTGTTTTTATCGGGCTTTTTTGCAGTGGTATCTTTTTAGGGCGTAAAAAATGATAGCAGTGCCAAAAAAATAAGCCCAATGAAAAAGCCCCCAAACAGGCCAAAATAAGCCAAAACCCAAACATCTGCTTGGAGAGTGCAATAGACCTCATTCCAGATACAGTCGCCACATTGATTCTATTCTCGCGAGAGCACATCCTTGGCGTGAGCGCGCGTGACCTCGCACGAAAGCGAGGCTTCCGTGTGGTCGCGGATTCCCTGTAGTACGTTCTAACACAGAGCGATGCTCCAACTTCAACGGTGAGTTTTGCCCGTATATATTTATAGAACCTATAAACAGTGACATATATTCTTTTCTCCGTAAGACGAGGCCCGGACTCAGGAGTACCGGCGTAAGCGCCAGGCCCTCACCGACGAGCCTTGGTTCCAGGCCGGGTGTCTGGACTACGTGTTCGAGTGCCACATGAGCGGGACGGAGGGCCCGTTCTGCGCGAGTAACGGCGTGACCTATCACAACCCCTGCGCCTTCCAGAGCGCCGCCTGTATCTGGCCGTGAGTACTGCAGTGGTTTGAAGTAGCGTATCTTTCTTAGCGTGTCTATTGACACGAATAACAGAAAATTTTGCACTATTGATAGGATCATCAAATGGTGCATTTTCTGCTGTTATTGACAGGATGGTCATGTCAATAGTTTTTCACTACATTGACAAAATTGCCATTTCAGTAGCCTTAGGTTTGAAGTAGCGTATTTTCTCGACCGCATTCTGTGAAAAGAAATTGGCTGTATTGCGACAGGTCAAAGGTCAAAATAAGGTTGCTCCCGAAGCAAATTGATACCATCTGCATTTTATACCTGACTTCGGTTGGGGAGGTAAAAGGCGCTAGGAGAGGGATGGGCTCCGCCTTCCAATACGGTGCCCTTGACACAAGTGGGTAACAACCCAATCCACCACTTTCCCATCCCCAGAATGCAATGCGAAAATACGGGGGTAACCCTCATTTGCATAGGACTGGAAGGCATCGGAATGATCCTGTTGACGTTAAACAGCTTGCTTTTCACTGTGTTTTGAGGTGTCGGGGTATTTTATAATTATGCTTTTTATGCATTTTAAACACAGTGAAAAGCAAGCTGTTTAACGTCAACAGGATCATTCCGATGCCTTCCAGCCC
>NW_017804120.1:2389286-2404468 GCF_001625305.1 Branchiostoma belcheri
TATTTTCGCATTGCATTCTGGGGATGGGAAACTGGTGAATGCCCCTACGACCTTGAAAATGGCTATGGGACTACCCTTACCTTTTTACCTTTATTTTATACGAATCATCATGCAACGAGGCGATCTATTGAATTTATTAATTTTTAATTATCTTTTCTTCCAGATATGAGTACCCGGATGATCCGCCAGTCACTGTTGTGCATAACGGAGCATGCGCCAAGTAGGTGCCCCCCCTCCACTCAAGCACTGCAGTATGAGGTCAACCGTATGGGGGCGTTCTTAACACCTGCGGTCTGAGTGGTACAACTGCTAATAAAGTGCCAGAAATGCACAAAACATTTGTGTGTTTGTATTCATATGTATTGTACAGTCTAATAGATCAAATCAAATCAAATCTAGGTCTATATCCGTTTCGGTATAGCCGGTATAACCAACCTTCGGCGTAACACTGATCATTGTACAGGCTACATTGTACTTCTGTTACGCATTTGAATGAGCATTGTAACGGTTTTATTGTATATTGCCCAGTTACCAGGACTACTATTAGCCCTCAGTAAAATAAACTGCAAATCAACGATACAAGCATGTGTCCCAGAAGAAAGGTTTCATTTATTACAATATTTGTTTTCTAAACATAGAAAAAAAACTGCATAGAAAGAAATAAAAAAAGCCAAAATTACATACAATAAAAAAGGTCATCAACAGAAGCGTCTTTGACGCAGTAACCACACAGAAACGTGAATTAAAACTAAGGATTTACAACGGATCCACAGTGCTGACAGAACATCTGTTACGTTCTGCTGCGCTCATGACGTAATGGGCCAGGGGTTACCACATTCGCCGATGTACTCCGCGGTGATGGCAGGGGCGTCGGGTTGGACCGCACTGCAAAAGTGAACAGATAAATTTAGAATATACAAGTAAAATCTGAGATTTTATACCTCCGGGCTTTTAATTGCATATTTATATAGGGTTTTAAACAAAGAATTTATCGAGACCGGACACCCCTCCGTGTGAGGGGTCATATACGTGGACCAGACCGAGAATAGCTTAAACACGCCAAAGGTCAACGGTCGCGACCACTTTGACGCTCAAAGGAGTGTTTGGGGGCCACCAAAAGGCACCATTTTCACGCCCGAAAACACATATACAATAAAAACAAAAGAACGTGCATCATCTGCAGCCCAATAGCAAAACATATACCGAGTCTCAAAAGAATCCGTCCACCCAAACGCGAGAAACAGCTGCGAACATGAAAATCTAAATCTCTCACAAAACCCTTTCGCGGAAGGATGTCTCCTCCCCCGGCGGTAACAACGTCAGCGTTTTTACAAGTAGTCTTAGCTTAGAATTGAGTATTTATTTCTTATAAAGCTCATTCATTTATTGGTTTGGCTGTTCACCCTCACAGCAAGGGCAGCCCAACTAGCCTGTGGCTATTACAAAGGGCTTGCCCTGCTAACAAGACAAGGCAGTACATTATAGCAACATATAAGGTGGCCTAAAGATGTTGACGATGATGTTATAATTAGGTGTAAAATGTTAAGAATTAGATCCTATACTGTATAGAGTTATATAGATTGATAGATTGAGAAAAAGATAGAGACAGAGACAGCCGAAAGAGAGCGAGACAGAGACAGTTAGACAGAGATTAAGACAAAAAGAGACAGAAAGAGAGACAGAGACAGGGAAAGAGAGCGAGACACAGAAAGAAAGCGAGACAGAGAGGGACAGAAAGAGAGACAGAGACAGGGAAAGAGAGCGAGACAGGGAACGAAAGCGAGACAGAGAGGGACAGAAAGAGAGACAGACGGAAAGAGCGAGACAGGGAAAGAAAGCGAGACAGAGAGGGACAGAGAGAGAGACAGAAAAAGAGACAGAGAGAAGGACAGAGACAGAGAAAGAGAGTGGGAGACCAACTGATATGGCCTACCTGAGCACACAGCTGGCCTGGTCCATGAGGCAGGTGTTGTGGTAGGTTTTCCCGTCGCTGGCGCAGACCGGCAGGTACTTCCTCCCGCAAACCTTCTCCAGACAGACCAGGACCGGGTCCTCCGTCTGATCCTGCTGCTGACCGGGCTCTTCTTCTTCAATCTGCCGCAGGAGGTGGGCTACATCGTCTGCGGCAAAATAATGGAAAAAAAATTAAGGCTTGTGGAACAAAAATCTGGAGAAACAGAGAAACAAGGAACGCAAAGGGTTACATGGAGACATCACATTTGAGATCTATACCGTAAGTATCAGCTACAAACTAAGTTCCGAAACTGTTTTTGTCTGTCGTGTGGACATATTCAAAAATCGGAAAAATAACGACTTTTGCGGCGGGAGTTAAAACATATAAGAAAAGCTCCGTCCTTGGTGCTGAAATAGTATTCAAACAACAATTCTTTGTTGTGTTCATGTTTGCAGCATGTTTAGCTATATCTCGACAATGTTATCAAAGTTTGCATGAAAGTTCATCTCAGTTGGTAAATTACATTATGAAAAACTTAAAGTGTTCTCCAACTCAAAATTTGACTCAGTTTCAGTTTTTCATAATGTTATCAATGTTTGTCTTAAATCAGCGCGGCATTCTGTCAGGATTCTGTAAAGGAAAATAGTTCTTACCGATGGCCTTCTGCAGCTTGTTGCGCTGCTGCTGCTCCTCCTGTTCATCACATGTTCCCTTACTGACGATCGTCAGCTCAGGTGCTGAGGGATCGGCAGTCCTGGAACAGAACATGGTCAATTGAATCAGACTTATCTAGACGTTATACAAAACATCGTTGTGACGTTGAAGAGGTGCAGAACTTCCTTGTACATTGAATAGCAACGGATTCCCCGCACTTAACTAAAGAGAAAATGAGTATGTCTGTTGCCCATGCTTATTTCTATGCCACCACCATGCATTGGTGGTGGCATAGAAATACGTTGGAAAAACTTGAGTGTGTCGTCATCATGTATGGTGAAAAATATTATTATTTATTATTATAATATTGTTATACAATAAAAAAGTCATTTATTCGCAACCAATTGTTAGTCGTGACGGGGGCCGACATAGTTTATTAGACACCCTTGACCTAGTATTGACCTCACACTTCAGAGAAGTCACGTGACAATTTTCACTGGGTCAGTCTAGTGAAGAAGACCCGTGACTGGTCGAAGCTCTAGCTGAGAACAATCAGTGTTGGAGCGAAAGTTTTCACTTTTAAACATGTTTAGCATTCAAAATGAACGAAGAACGTCTAGATGGCCGTCTACCATCTTCATCAAGGCAATTATGACTGGTATACTGTGCAATGAAGTTGTATTTTACTGGTTCACTAGCGTCAATGCACAGTGAACCAGTCATTATTGCCCTGAAAGAGACGGTAGACGGTCATCGAAACATCGGTTCTTGTTAAACACGTGGTTGTACCGACGAAAGTGTAGCATCAATGCTTTTTGGTCCAAATAGATACCAAACAATACAGCCACAAACAGATACCAAACTATCACAGAGCTTAATCGCATACAATATCATCAAAAGCTACCTAATGATGAGATATTCCACATTCAATGAATATGCGATATATCCACTTACTGGCTTGCGCAGGCGGCTTGCCACAAACAGATACCAAACTATCACAGAGCTTAATCGCATACAATATCATCAAAAGCTACCTAATGATGAGATATTCCACATTCAATGAATATGCGATATGTCCACTTACTGGCTTGCGCAGGCGGCTTGTTGGAACAGGCAGGTGTTGGAGTAAGTTTTTCCGTCACTGCCGCAGACCGGGAGGTAGATCCTGGGACAGCCTGGCTTGAAGCACGACGTAACGGGCTCCTCCTCTTCCTGTTGTTTGGGCTTGGATATAATCAACTGAGGGACGGGATCGCTTGAGCCACACTCGCCCTTACTGGCAATGGTCAGTTCTGGACCGGCAGGATTTTCGACACTGTAAAACACATAAAATCCGTGAATATTAAAGTTCTTTTATTCACAAACATTCGTACATGAGCCAACGTTTTGGTGACCGCATGTAACACTATGTTGTAACAATATCTATGAATATCACAATTGTTTACGCTTGGGACTGCATCGTTACAGATACACCTAGCTCCAGTGCACAATGAACCATGTAACACCTAGCTCCAGTGCACAATTAACCATGTAACACCTAGCTCCAGTGCACAGTGAACCATGTAACACCTAGCTCCAGTGCACAATTAACCATGTAACACCTAGCTCCAGTGCACAATTAACCATGTAACACCTAGCTCCAGTGCACAATTAATCATGTAACACCTAGCTCCAGTGCACAATTAACCATGTACCACCTAGCTCCAGTGCACAATTAACCATGTAACACCTAGCTCCAGTGCACAATTAACCATGTAACACCTAGCTCCAGTGCACAATTAACCATGTAACACCTAGCTCCAGTGAACAGTAAACCCTGATGAAGGTTACAGGTGGTCAACGAAACGTTTGCTCATGTTAAACGAATGCTGTAGTTGTGAATAAAAGAAATTAATATTCAATCATTTACCAACCTGATGAAATCATTTACGCACATAAGATCCGTGCTTGATTTAATCAGGTTGGTTGAACGGCTGGATAGCAAAGTTCTTTATTACCAACCACTTTTTTTATATACTAGCGAACGTTTCTAAGACCTTAGCTTCTGTCATCTTCAGTATAGCTGTCATATTGATAAGGGCTGATATGTCTGGTTTACTGCACAATGCAACACATAGTGACAGTAAACCAGTCATATTAACCCTGATGAAGATGTCAGACGGTCATCGAAACGTCTGCTCGTCTTCAAAAAGTGGCCGTGACTAAAGAACTTTGCAATACATGCGTAAGAGGTTTTACTCGGCAACCAATCAAATTGTCATGGGTATTGAAACATTCTGAAGCAAATGTATGCAGCCTTTATCAAGCAAATCTGGCGTACCTTGCAATACAGGCTGCCTTGGACAGGAGGCAGAAGTTCGGGTAGGTCTTCCCATCACTACCGCACATTGGCAGGTACAACCGGGGACAGATAATGGAGTTGCACATCGTGATATCTTGTTGTTGTTGTTGTTCCTTCTTGTCAACCTCTTTAACTTCTTCTTCGTGTTCTTTCTTAGGCTTGGTCTCGATCAACTGAGGGACGGGATCGCTGGAACCACACTCGCCCTTACTGTCAACGGTCAGTTCTGGTGCAGAAGGATTCTCAACACTGTAAAAATACCATTGATAGGATCCTGTCAAAACATGTTAATAGAAACTATTGCATTCTTGACAGGATGATTCTAATAAGTGCAATTTTCCTAATATCAATAGGATAATCCTGTCCAGGAATTCCAGGAAATTCACAAGTACATGTAGTAGGAATGTGGAAATAGATGTGTGTCAGCAAAATTCCAGAGCTGTGAGCCATTCCTGTGGACATTCCATTTTTGTACAATTCCTCCAATTCTTGCAAACTATACACAATACTGTACCATTAGGGTCCCCCCTGAGGCGTCACCAAAAAGAAAATATGCTGCTTATACATAGCCAGTCTAACGTACCTTGCAATACAGGATGCCTTCGCCAGGAGGCACAGGTTCGGGTAGGTTTTCCCATCACTACCGCAAACCGGCAAGTACAGCCGGGGACATATGGTGGACTGGCAGGTCTCAATGTCTAAGACCTCTTCCTGTTGTTGCTGCTCTCCCTTCTTGTCAACCTCTTTTGCGTCTTCTTTTTGTTGTCCTCTATTAGGGTTGGTTTCCTTCAACTGAGAGACGGGATCGCTGGAGCCACACTCGCCCTTACTGTCAACGGTCAGTTCTGGTGCAGAAGGATTCTCGACACTGTAAAAATACCATAAGGTTGGAAATAGCTATTGACAGAATCCTGTCAAAAACATGTTAATAAAAAGTGTTGCACTCTTTACATGATGTTCCTGTTAAAAAGTGTAATTTCCCCAACATTAATAGTATGATCCTGTCCAGGAATTCCAGGAAATTCACAAGTAGGAATGTGGAAATAGATGTGTGTCAGCAAAATTCCAGAGCTGTGAGCCATTCCTGTGGACATTCCATTCCTGTACAATTCCTAGAATTCTTGCAGACTGCACACAATACTGCACCATTAGGGTCCCCCCTGAGGCGTCACCAAAAATGATACATATATATATATACTGCTTATATATGGCCAGTTTAACGCACCTTGCAATACAGGCTGCCTTCGCTAGGAGGCACAGGTTCGGGTAGGTTTTCCCATCACTGCCGCAAACCGGCAAGTACAGCCGGGGACATATGGTGGACTGGCATGTCTCAATGTCTAAGACCTCTTCCTGTTGCTGCTGCTCTTCCTTCTTCGCAACCTCTTTTACTTCTTCTTTTTGCTCTTTCTTAGGCTTGGTCTCGATCAACTGTGGGACGGGATCGCTGGAACCACACTCGCCCTTACTGTCAACGGTTAGTTCTGGTGCGGAAGGATTCTCGACACTGTAAAACATACCATAATGGCTTAGAAATAGCTATTGACAGAATCCTGTCAAAAACATGTTAATAAAAACTGTTGCATTCTTGACATGATGATCCTGTTAATAAGTACAATGTCAATATCAATAGGATGATCCTGTCCAGGAATTCCAGGAAATTCACAAGTAGGAATGTGGGCATAGATGTGTGTCAGCAAAATTCCAGAGCTGTGAGACATTCCTGTGGGCATTCCATACCGGTGGATAGAATTCCTGTACAATTCCTAGAATTCTTGCAGACTGCACACAATACTGCACCCTACGCTAGGCTTCCCCTGAGGCGTCGCCAAAAAAGGAAATATATACTAGTACTAACGTACCTTGCAATACAGGCTGCCTTCGCCAGGAGGCACAGGTTCGGGTAGGTTTTCCCATCACTGCCGCAAACCGGCAAGTACAGCCGGGGACATATGGTGGACTGGCAGGTCTCAATGTCCACGACGTCTTCTTGCTGTTGTTGCTGCTCTCCCTTCTTGGAAACCTCTTTTACTTCTTCTTTTTGCTCTTTCTTAGGCTTAGTCTCGATCAACTGAGGGACGGGATCGCTGGAACCACACTCGCCCTTACTGTCAACGGTTAGTTCTGGTGCAGAAGGGTTCTCGACACTGCAAAACATACGACAGAATTAAAAAAAAAAGAGTTTGGAAATAGATATTGACAGGACGATTAGAAGAGATAATGTTGCACTGTTGGTATGATTATAAAAGCCCCAGGTTCAAACACGCAACCAATAATAAATGAAAGTTGAGCTGCCACGCACTTAACAATAAAAGGAGCGAGAAAGGTAACATTTGCAAAGCAAAAGCATAATGTTTACCTTCGCATATGGTATAATCTGTTAATCCTTTCTCTAACACATTCATATATGTAGCCAGACAGGAGTGTAAATCCCTCCTGCTATAAAATTGCAACATGATGTAACCCAACACTAGCTACCATGGTTTGGAGAAGAAAAGGAAGAAACTGAGCAATAATAATATGTTTTCCTTTGGCAAACATAAATATAATAGTACTTCCTATATATCTAGTAAGTCTAACGTACCTGGCAATACAGGCTGCCTTCGCTAGGAGGCACAGGTTCGGGTAGGTTTTCCCATCACTACCGCAAACCGGCAGGTACAGCCGGGGACATATGGTGGACTGGCAGGTCTCAATGTCTAAGACCTCTTCTCCCTTTTGCTCTTTCTTGGGCTTGGTCTCGATCAGCTGAGGGATAGGTTCCTCGGAAGTGGAGCCACACTCGCCCTTGTGGTCGATGGTGAGTTCCGGTCCGGCAGGGTCCTCAACACTGCAAAACATTGTGGTAAAGTCAGACTTCCGGTAACCTTTGACCCACTTAGGTCACGTGGTCGAATTAGTGGGCCATCCGTCCTTACGAAGGCTGAATCTTGGTTCAAAAAGTGTAACATTATTTTTTTCCACGTTCATAGCAATGACAGACAGATGAATATAGGATTTTGAAGACGGATGGATACAATGTTTGTTTGATTTTAATACTTCTAGGATCTGGTTATTCAGAAACACGTGTCATTTCCTGGAAATTACATTCTTTAAATTATGATATTTTCGAATGAAATCTCATCTGTGTTGGTGGTATCCATATTTGAAGAGTTTAAGCCTTGATTGTGTTGAAAAAAGCTTAAACCCTACAGCTATGTATATATGATTATAATATTTTGATGTTTATCTCTCAATAGGGTGACGTACCTAAGAAAAGTACATGTTGCAGTACATCGGTGAAGGCTAGACATTCAGGTAATAAGATACGTCAAAAACAGTTACTCAAGCGACTCTATACCTTTCGTCAGTGATACTGGAGAGTTGTCAGAATAACAGGTTTATAATTACGAACTATTGATTGACGCGGGAACATGTGAAGACAAAGTCCAAAAGGAAACAAAATTAATGTTAGACAAGTCAAGATAAGGATGATGCAAATAAGTAGTTTATGTGTGGGGTCGTGTGGCGTAGCGGCAGAGTGCGCGACTCGGAACTTCGAGTCCCGGGTTCGAGTCCTGACATGCCACCGATCTTGTGCCCTTGGGAAAGGCACTTTACACGACTTTCCTCACTTCGCTCAGGTGTAAATGAGTATTGTCCTGTCATGTATTTGTCTCCTGTGTTGGTGGCGGAATTAATATAAGTTGAAAAAACTTGAGTGTGTCGTCACCACGTCTGGTGATTACATGTTGGAATAAAAAAAAAAAGTAGTTTATGTCGTTTCAGAACAGGAGCTTGAATGTTGCAGTAATGTCCTCCACATACCTGACCACACAGGCTGCCTTCGCCAGCACACAGATGTTAGAATACGTCTTCCTGTCACTGCCGCAAACCGGCGCGTACATCCGGGGACATGCGATGGAGTAGCATGTCGTAATATCCACCACCTCCTCCTCCTGCTGTTCTTGCTGCTCCTCTTTCTTGGCGCTTTCGTCTTCGGTTTCCGGGCACTGGCCCTGGCTGACTACCGTAAGTTTTGGTGCTGAGGCATCTGTCACACTGTAAGAAAAAAAGTTTAAAAGTTACGAATGCAAACAACAATCTACAAAACAAACGTTTTGCGAAGAAACAAAAAAGGGGCAAGCATATGCATGACTTTTATTGTGCAATTACTGACCAAGATTCAGAAAAACAAAGGACCTTTAGAGGCACAATATTAGAAAATGCTAGTGCCGTATTATCTATCGTTGACTGAAAACTTGCAATAATGAGGACCTTCAATAAGACATTGTATAGCTTCAGTAAGACATTGTACTCTAAGAAGCCAACTAAAAGAATATTTTATTGTTATTATTTTTAACACTAGGTGTAATAAGTACGTGAAATCATTATCATAGCAATATTTGCGCAACGATACCTACAAATCAATGGAAATGTTTAGAAAACTCAGTATTCAAAGAATACCATGATTTTGTTCTTAAGAGAATAACCCTGCGTTTCTGTATTCAACACGTTTCTATCATGTTCGTAGTTTTGTCTACAAATTAATGATCGTGTCTAGAAGACTTAAGTATTATTTACACCGTGCCTTTTTTTACAACAGCTTTGTGTAAAGAGATGTCCGTACCTGTGGGCACACACCGCCTGTCCGAACACGCACTCGTTCGGGTAAGTCTTGCCATCGCTGGCACAAACTGGCATGTAAATAAAAGTGCAGGGGGCATCGTAACAGGTATCTACGTCACTGATCTGGGCCTGTTGTTGTTCCTCAGCGATGGTTGGCTCTGGGTTGCACTCCCCCTTGTGGACAATGGTAAGTTCCTCTGCTTTGGGGTCAGTCACACTGAAAAACAATGATTTAAAATAATAACTATTAAAATTTACTCAAAATGGCAACAACAATATACCTCAATCTACTGCGAATGTATGTACGTTGTGATGCCAAAAAAATATATTGAAAATAGCACCCAAGACCTCAACGGAAACAAGATAGCGCAGTTGTGACGTCAAAACCCATCTAGGAATAAGATGGCGCCTACATGACGTCAAAATCTAATATGGCTGCGTTCTAAAACGCCCGTTAAAACAATACAGGTTCTGCGATTGAATATCGTAAAACTGTAGACATCTACTAATTTGCTACTTTATATAGCTCGGTAAGATCAGATGAAGGGGCTAAATTACTTTCATCTAAAGTCAACTCTCAAATACTCATTATTACACAGCTATATCTTTGTTTTATACTTCTGTATTCATTTATATAATGTCGTAATAGCTAAACTCTGTTCTCTTGTTACCTGGACGATACCCATGTATTGTGATGTAATTATTATTTTATGTCTAGTGGTGACGTGAATATAAACATTTTGCTTGAGTTCGTCACCCCTATGTATTATATTTTTGCATGTTGGAAATAAAATTTAAATAAAAGGAGCCAAATTTGTTTGCAATCCTGGGTTGAGGCACTATTGAATGGGGAGGGGGGCGGTGAGTAGAGAACAGCCAGGACAAATTCGCCATGCACGTTTTCGCGTTAAACGTGACATCTAAAATCAACTTTCTGTCGCCCTACCCAGTCAAACAAGTGTACAGTACGCGGTAACTCGCACGTTATCTGCCCTGACCATGGATCTCTTTTTTAACTCCATGCCCTGACTGAACATCTAGGACAAATTTGATGCACGATTTCGCGGTAAACGTGACATCTAAAATAAACTTCCTGTCGCCCTACCCAGTCAAACAAGTGTACAGTACGCGGTAACGCGCACGTTAACACGATCTGCCCTGACCGAAGAGCTAGGACAAATTCGATGCACGATTTCGCCTTAAACGTGACATCTAAAATCAACTTCCTGTCGCCCTACCCAGTCAAACAAGTGTACAGTACGCGGTAACTCGCACGTTGACACGATCTGCCCTGACTGAACAGCTAGGACAAATTCGCCATGCACGTTTTTGCAGTAAACGTGACATCTAATATCAACTTTCTGTCGCCCTACCCAGTCAAACAAGTGTACTTGTCTGACTTTTGTTCCTTTTTCGACTTCCAAAAATTTGTCTTCACTTTATTTGCATATCAATCAACAGGTTGTGCTTATAAACCTGCTTTCCCCTCTGGTCTCTCAGTCACTGACGAAAGCTAGTGGATACTAGCTGAAACGTCTGACGTTTTCAAAAATCATATCCAGTTGCTTGAGTAACTGCTTTTTGGCGAAACAAGTGTACAGTACGCGGTCTGCCCTGACTGAACAAACATTGTTGACCTTGCCATGACCCCCACAAGGTCAGTAATTTACTGCACCACGACAGATCAAACTTAGTTGTTGAGTGCAGAATAAACATCTTTCGGCGAGACATCATTTAGGGCAGCTGATAAACAAGTATTAAATAGACCATAAAAAGAAGCTTTCTCCTGTTCTCCCGTGTAGAATTATCTTTTTTTTTTTTGCAAATCATAAAAAAATTAAGAGGCGAATCCGAGGACCAACAAATTGAATTGGTGTGGCCTACAAACAAAAAAAAACCAGCTGCATCATTTGTATTCACATTCATACTGCTCCTGATATTTGATTTTTATTGCTTACCTAACGATGCAGGCGGCCTGTCTGAAGCGGCAGGGGCTCGGGTAGGATTTGCCGTCGCTGCCGCAGACCGGGTCGTAGATTCGCGGGCAGCCCATCCTGTAGCAGTCGGCAACAGCCAGCAGTTCCTCCCGGAGGACCATGGCGGCGCTTCCTAAACAAACACGGTAGAGGTTTTTTATTCCTTTTATATGTGGCTGTAGCCGTGTACATGTAATGTTCCCAAAACCATGTACAATTATTGAAAACTTCTATTAAGTTGGAGGACAGCATCCATAAAATTTACTTGCTGTGGCATTTAAGAGATATTTAAAGAAGCCACTAAACCTTTCCACAACTTCAAAACATTTACTAACGAAAACTACAACCCTGTTAATTTAAAAAAAAAAAAACTTAGGCCACAGCAATTAAGTTCTATGGATGACATCCTCCGCAGACTTCGAATCTAATGCGAGCGGGCGAAAAAAAAAACAAGGCGTGCCCAAAAGGCCAAGGTTCCTACATTTAAAATTTTTGACTCAATCATTGTATCAGTATCGCATACCACTGCATCTAAGTAAGAAACAAAACATTAAATCGGAGTCTTTTCTTGTCTCCTCTCTTAGTTATCTGCCATCTACATTCCGGCATGACAACAGACATCTTTGCTCATTTTTAGCATGTTGACCACTGTCAGAGGGCAACATTTTTTTTCCCAAATCAGGCGAAAATTAATGCGCGCTGATGTCATCCATAAAATTTACTTGCTGTGGCCTTATTGAAAAAAGTGGGTAACTTCGCCTTCTACTCCTATAACTACTATATATCGACCAACACTTTGTAGCTGTTAGCCTGGGTACAAGGCTGGTCAATTTACGTCGGCTCCCACAGTCGCTAACACCAACCAGTGGCTGTAGGAGCGGACATAAACTAACCAGGGTGTACGCATACCGAGTCTATGTAGCTGTGTATTTATTGTGAAAACTCAAAAGAAATAACACCAAGCCACTCGACAATGTTTTCGTGTTTTAACACAAAACAGACAAATCACCATCACCCCCCCCCCCACAAGAATTTTGTACACATATATTTAAGTGCTAACGCTTTTAAAAGACTCGCAGCGCTACGAATTTGCAACCAAGTTTCAACAATTTTTAATGTTCCAACATGTAATCACAAGACGTGGTGACGGCACACTCAAGTTTTTTCAACTTATATTAATGCCGCCACCAACACGGGGGATAATACAATACTCATTTTCACCTGAGCTAAGTGAGGAAAGTCATGTAAAGTGCCTATCTCAAGGGCACAAGGTTGGTGACATGTCAAGACTCCAACCCGGGACCTCTTGGTTCCGAGTTGAGCACTCTGTCAAATAGATAGGATAAAGGCTTGGGAGCTAAAATATGTCTTGTAACAGCAGCTAGGCTATAAAATTCTATGCCGCACTATTCAGCTTCTTCGTCCGATTTCTACACATTTCTTAAACACAAAGATCCAAGTAGAGAGTACCAATTCCAGTTTAAATCTCAACTACCCATACGAAGATGGGATATTTTTCAGAAGGTCGTAGCAAATCTTTCTTGCATTTAACGTTCGTGTAGAACACGTGTAGAACACGAACGTTCGAGCCAGAATCTACAATCAGAATTTTCCTTCAACTTCTTTCTTCTAGAAGACCTAGTTTATTCCCCAATATTGGAAGTATATATTGATGTTTGAGAAACCAAGCGACTTTTTCTTCAGCCATAGACCATGAGTACTACAGTCATCGTGTCTGGTACAGTGCAAAATTTCCCTATATCAATTCTATACGGCCCTTCTGTGTAAGGTGCAAAAGATCTATATACTATTAGGTCACTCCTTCAGGAAACACAAATACCAAAACGTTCCTGTAGATAGAAAGAGAGGGGGGTTCTAAATTTTTTAAACCTAGAGTTAACACGACAAAGCTAAAGCACTCACCTGCTACGAGAAGCGAAAACGTGCAAAGTAGAAAACTTCTAGTAGCCATCGCTGAAACCGCTGAAAAAGTTGTAGACGAGACGAAGTTGTTTCCTGATGTGGCGACTTCTGTTCTGGTGGCGGGGCGTGACTCTTGGTCTCCCCCTTTTATACACCTTTCTGACCGGTTGTTGTTTCAGTCAACCCACGTCAACCCACTTGATAGGCGCGGCCTTTGGTAGGAGGGGCCGGCACGAACAATGCAGCAAACACGTCACTCGGCCCTACACTGACGGAGGCCACCAAGAGACTCACAGTCCAAGAATGTAGGTCATAAAATACAAAACGACAAGTTGATTTGTCTCAGTAATTCATGGAGGCTTAGCAATCCTCTTGTAGTATTACCCCGTGCATTAGGAAATGACGAATTACAAAGGGAATGCACGATAACGTCTGAACTGCGGGTAATAAATACGCAGAAGCGATAAACAGTCGAATAT
This sequence comes from Branchiostoma belcheri, assembly GCF_001625305.1. Lineage (NCBI taxonomy): Eukaryota > Metazoa > Chordata > Leptocardii > Amphioxiformes > Branchiostomatidae > Branchiostoma > Branchiostoma belcheri. The sequence goes on from NW_017804120.1 coordinate 2,403,222, forward strand.
ATCACCCTGTGTTGACGTAACAAACAACCCATTGCGAGCTCCACCCACGCGTGTTAACTATGTTTATCACACTTCAATTGAACGTAATTATACGAAATATCAAATGAATTTTTATTATCTGTTGTAGCTGCTCATCCTCAAATGATACACCGAAAACCGAAATGATAAAGGTTCATCGCTTTTGTGAGAAGAAACAATCATATTTGTGTGTGTGTGTGTGTGTGTTTGGTTCACACCTTTACGGGGTTATATTTGCAGGGGTAGGACGTGTTTATTAGCCCAAGACAAATATAATCACTGCGCGCCTGTATGTTCTGACGTGGCCCGTCTGGCTAAAAGAAAGGGGTGTGAAAGGTCATATTTCTCGTCTAACGGCAGTAAAGCCTTGGTCACAACCCGCCGTACGTGCTTCTGCGTGATGTCTACGTGCAAAAACGTGGGCAAATCCGTAAAGCTACGGTCCCAACCCGCCGTACGTGCTTCTGCGTGCTGTCTACGTGCAAAAACGTGGGCAAACGTAGGGGATCCGTAAAGCTACGGTCACAACCCACCGTACGTGCTTCTGCGTGCTGTCTACGTGCAAAAAAAACGTGGGCAAACGTAGGGGATCCGTAAGTGGTGAGTACCGCCTCCGTACGGAATCCTACGGATTTGGGAGCACGCAGACACGCCGTAGAACTTTAAGTGCATGTGAAACTTTTTCTGCGTGCGGTCTGCGGATTCACCACCCGTACGTGCGAGTACGGGCGACGCGCGTGTCCCGTACGTATCGTACATAAGACGCTCTCCTTTACCGACGCTTTCCTTTGCCATACTTCATTTCAGCATGTCCTCATTAATTATGCAAATCATTTCTTCATTAACATAATATATGCATAGTGATGTTATAAGTAACTTACACATGTCACTTACACAGTTAAAAATTCCCATCATTCACCAATAAGGAGTCACATAATTTTTACATTAATTGTGCAAATTAGGTCATCAACGAGTGTTGGGAATACCTTAGCAGTCCAATACTTGCAAGACCATCCCCTCCTTTGTAGTAGACCACAGCTTAACAGTGTTATCTTTGTTATCTTCTTGATTCTGTGGGAGGCATCTTAGCAAAAGCCCCAGCACCACGTCAAGGTGTACCTCCATTGCTGAGGAAATTTGGGACGTCATCCTGCTCACAACCACCAACCTTCTCCATGCACATAAGAACCAACCGAACAGGAATGTTTCAAGTCTAGTGTATCACTTGG
>NW_017804120.1:2405745-2417148 GCF_001625305.1 Branchiostoma belcheri
CAGTTTCAAATGCAGGCACGGAAGAATCCAAACACGCAAACCCAAATTTGAAGATGAAGGTCAAAATACGAAACAGTTTCAAAATGCTGGCACGGAAGAATCCAAACACGCAAAATCCAAAATGGGAAGATGAAGTTCAAAATACGAATCAGTTTCAAAATGCTGGCACGGAAGAATCCAAACACGCAAAATCCAAAATGTGAAAATCCTTCCAGTTCAGATTCAGCCAAAATCCAAAATGGAAAGATGAAGGTCAAAATACGAAACAGTTTCAAAATGCTGGCACGGAAGAATCCAAACACGCAAAATCCAAAATGGAAAGATGAAGTTCAAAATAAGAAATAGTTTCAAAATGCTGGCACGGAAGAATCCAAACACGCAAAATCCAAAATGGAAAGATGAAGTTCAAAATACGAAACAGTTTCAAAATGCTGGCACGGAAGAATCCAAACACGCAAAATCCAAAATGGAAAGATGAAGGTCAAAATACGAAACAGTTTCAAAATGCTGGCACGGAAGAATCCAAACACGCAAAACCCAAAATTTGAAGATGAAGGTCAAAATACGAAACAGTTTCAAAATGCTGGCACGGAAGAATCCAAACACGCAAAATCCAAAATGTGAAAATGAAGGTCAAAATACGAAAAAGTTTCAAAATGCTGGCACAGAAGAATCCAAACACGAAAATCCAAAAGGGGAAAGATGAAGTTCAAAATAAGAAATAGTTTCAAAATGCTGGCACGGAAGAATCCAAACACGCAAAATCCAAAATGGAAAGATGAAGTTCAAAATACGAAATAGTTTCAAAATTCTGGCACGGAAGAATCCAAACACGGAAAATCCAAAATGGAAAGATGAAGTTCAAAATAAGAAATAGTTTCAAAATGCTGGCACGGAAGAATCCAAACACGCAAAATCCAAAATGTGAAAATGAAGGTCAAAATACGAAAAAGTTTCAAAATGCTGGCACAGAAGAATCCAAACACGCAAAATCCAAAATGTGAAAATCCTTCCAGTTCAGATTCAGCCAAAATCCAAAATGGAAAGATGAAGTTCAAAATAAGAAATAGTTTCAAAATGCTGGCACGGAAGAATCCAAACACGCAAATCCAAAAAGGAAAGATGAAGTTCAAAATAAGAAAGTTTCGAAATGCTTGCACGGAAGAATCCAAACACGCAAAATCCAAAATTTGAAAATGAAGGTCAAAATACGAAACAGTTTCAAAATGCTGGCACGGAAGAATCCAAACACGCAAAATCCAAAATGTGAAAATGAAGGTCAAAATACGAAAAAGTTTCAAAATGCTGGCACAGAAGAATCCAAACACGAAAATCCAAAAGGGGAAAGATGAAGTTCAAAATAAGAAATAGTTTCAAAATGCTGGCACGGAAGAATCCAAACACGCAAAATCCAAAATGGAAGATGAAGGTCAAAATACGAAACAGTTTCAAAATGCTGGCACGGAAGAATCCAAACACGTAAAATCCAAAATTTGAAGATGAAGGTCAAAATACGAAACAGTTTCAAAATGCTGGCACGGAAGAATCCAAACACGCAAAATCCAAAATTTGAAGATGAATGTCAAAATACGAAACAGTTTCAAAATGCTGGCACGGAAGAATCCAAACACGCAAAATCCAAAATTTGAAGATGAAGGTCAAAATACGAAACAGTTTCAAAATGCTGGCACAGAAGAATCCAAACACGAAAATCCAAAAGGGGAAAATGATGTTCCAAATAAGAAACAGTTTCAAAATGCTGCATCTGGCACGGAAGAATCCAAACACGCAAATATCAAAATACGCAAAGCCATAAGCTGAAGACGCAGGTCGAAATGTGCAAATGGACGTCGAAGCATGTATACATTTGACGTCCAAACAGTCTGTGCATATAAACTAACAAACTATTCAAACCAGACAAGACAAAGATCCTCTATTCCCCACCCCCTTATTCTATCTTTACGTTTGACGATGGAAAAAAAAGAGATAAATCTTATCTGGTCTAGTCGTCTTCTTGAAGCTTGCTTCCTTCAGGAGACGTCTGGTATACAGGAATGATACTATGAGTCCCTCCATACAACCGGGCATCCTTCCAGTTCAGATTCAGCCAAAACCCAATGGTGCGCTGCAGTACCATCTTCTGCTATCAGGGGGCGCGTCTGTGTGGCAAAAGGAAAGAGCGTTTTGGAGGCAGCTGTTTGAGGTGGAAGAAATATACAGGAATGTGGAAGGATCGATCTGAGACGTAATGGAATATTAGATGTATCATGATTTTATTCTACTTTTATTGGTGATCACCAGATTTAGTATTTTTGTCCCTTCCGACTTACCTAGATCGCTAACGCTGCTGGCTGACGTGGCAGGCTGGCACTTCGACTGAATGAATATCAGTTGAAGACAATTATTTTGGCATATGAAGATCTGCTGGCTTCCTTCATGGTCCCTCTGGCAATGTGAAGAGGTGGGGTCTACTGGAAAGGCAAAACATCACTCCCTCCCTACCCCCTCCCTACTCCCTCCCGCGTACCCTGTTTCTGGGTGCTACTAAACTGTTCAGACCAGACAAGGTACGTAGTATAAACTCTGGCTTAAAGTCTTTCAGCGTCGCCCACCCTTACTCGTTACATTTAACGGAAAGAAAGAAAAATCTCATCTGGTCTTGTAGTCTTCATCGAAGCTTGCTTCCTTCCTCGAATAAAGACTGAGCCTCACAGCAAGGAGTTTGGATGGTAAAACCACGATCTGCTTCCAACGATGAACGTCAGGATCTGTATACAAAGTCAAACTAAAAGAAGAGAAAGAAACCCTTTCAGAAGAGAAGTTAGTAACAAATTCGGCTGTTCAAAACTGTTCAGACCAGACAAGGTATGTAGTATAAACTCTGGCTTAAAGTCTTTCAACGTCGCCCACCCTTACTCGTTACATTTAACGGGAAGAAAGAAAAAATCTTATCTGGTCTTGTAGTCTTCGTCAAAGCTTGCTTCCTTCCTCGAATGAAGACTGAACCTCACAACGTCAGGATCTGTATACAAAGTCAAACTAAAGAAGAAGAGAAAAAAACGCCCTTTCGGAAGGACCCCGGTTTCCCATCGCCTGGTTACCAGACCTATTTCTCGAGAGAATAAACACTCTGGAGATAATATTAGCCCGGTAACCAGGCTTTTCCCTCCCTAGTATGGGAAAAAAACATAAAATGGCATAAGTTGCCGGAGTATAAAGGAAGGACAGGTTAATTATGGTTTGGCCCTAACCCAACGTGAGTGCTACGCGAGTTTGTGGGTACCCCCAAATTTTGTCAAGGGAGAAAAAGTACATGTTAGTACAGCATGCAGTCCCCACATGGCTCACCTCTGGCATCTCAGCTGGGCGGTCTGGCTTGTCCTCTCCACAACAATACAATAATAAGTGCTCCTCTCGAACATCGACGACTAGCTAAGTTTTTGGTGTGCCTTGTGATTATACAAAAACAATCTTTTTTGCAGGCCAGGATTTTGCTCCCTGTGTCAGCACACACTTGGACTACTAACTACGCTCCCTAACGGTCCCTACGCGTTTAACTCACCTTCGCTAAGTCTAAGTCTAAGTCTTAACTTCAAGTGCATGTGCGCATCAGAGAGCAAGCCATGGCATAAACAGGTGCAAAAATTAACACCAAGAAAATCACTTTAATGCTCTCAATTTTCCAACTTATTTAGGTAGAATGGTACAATCTCTTACATCATAACAAGTAACAATCTTACTTAGCTACAACTATAAGTCTAAGAAATTGCATCCCTGCACCCCACTATCTACTATTAAGTAACATAATGACATGCATAGAAGTAAAAACAAGGCACATCGTGTCCAAACATTCCCTACATAAACTACAAAACTGTACACACTAAAGATTGCATGTAATATAGTCTCCCAACGCCCCCTCCCTTACTCTTTATGTTTGGCGGTGAAAAGAAAAATAAACATTTTATCTGGCCAAGTCGTCTTTGTGAAGCTTGCTTCCTTCAGGAAACATCTGGTATAAAGGAACGAACCCCGAGATCCAATCCACCCCGCGAGTTCAGATTCAGCCAGAACTTGTTGAGTGCTTCAGTACCATCTTCTGTCATTAGGGAGCGCCCTGTGCGCAAAAGGAAAGACTAATAGTTTTAAAGGCTGCTGTTGTAAGAGCGATGTAAGAAGAGTTGATTATAAATGTCAGCAATTTATGTATTCATACATTAGTGAATCTACTTGGATGAATATATAGGAGAAAAAGGCATAGCAACAGTGCCTAATTTCGTAAAACAAGCAAATCAAGGAAGGTCACAACCGGTTAACCCAGGTTATTGCTTGTGGCGGGAACTTGTGGCGGGAACCACGGCCCGGTACCGAGCATACATTACCGGGAGCCGTACAGACGGTATGATCACAGACAATCATCACATTTTTCAGTTTTCCGAAGAAAAATAAAACACTGAGTCACATCAATAAATTCCGGTACACTTTTCACGACGATTCTAAGGTAAATGTAGGCGAAAACGACACTTTTTGGTGAAATTATGACAAAACAAACAGAAAACATTTACCAGTTACTATGTGGAACCGGTGATTGACAGATACATCAGCTGACAGACTGGACCAGAATCGAGCAAAAATCAACTTTAACCATGAAAATATAGATTTTTATGACAGAAACCCTTCCTAATTTGACACTGGTTGTTTTAAAAAAATGCTATAAACACGTTTGGATTCAGTTGTTTCAAATAACGCTACAGGCTTTTGGCGGGAACATATGTTACCGGTAGCCGCGAGACAGAAAACAGGAAATCACATTTTACCCTAGTTTTACAAAGATAATTGAAACACTGATTAGCACTAATCATAATCACCGGACCAATGTTTACGGTGATTCTGAGGTAACTTTTCGAGAAAATGTCACTTGATCAAATTATGACCAAAACACCTCCGGTAACTACGGGCGACGAGTGATTGACAGGTGATCCGGAAGAACCCGTAATTTTTATAGCCACAATCTTGACAGAAAATTGCTAAAAATTCGGTTGGAAACTTCAATTACACGCATTCTATTTGATCTTTGGTACCACATTCGCTGAAAAATGAAGAATTTAGAGATGTTCACGGAATTACTGTAAGCAGGACAAGCTTGCCGGGTGCCACATGTCATGAGATCGACTATTTGATTCAGTAAAATCCTACAAAAGTCATCTCCGGTTTCTCTGCGAACACTGCCGAAGGCAATACATGTACGTGGATAGTCAGTGTTATTTTACGACTAGGAATGGAAAGTGAAGGCTTACCTTGTGGGCAGCAAATCCGCTCTTGGAGACGCTGGGCCGTGCGTGGCTTGTTAGTCTGTGATGGCTCATCTTCACAAACGGAATTTCCTATTTGAATACAAACCTCCACGGTTGATGGGTGATGCTTGGACTGTTAAATTTTCTTCTGGAGGGATATTTAAGAAATTTAAGTGCCTCCTTCAAAATCCTCAAGGAATTCTTGCGCAGTTTGCAAACGTTTTCTTGTGGAGAATGTTTTTGAATGTGCAGTATATTTGTTGTTCTGTCTTGATATATACTAGTACTAATAATCACGTGAAAACATGTAGCCCCCCTCCTACCAGCCGTTGGTACATCCCTACAACGCAGGTTAAAAGCCGCTCTCTCATTGGTCGATCTATAATTGCCATGCTGTGATTGGTTGGTCTGATAGTTGGTTGGACTCGTGGTTGCAGCCGCTCTCTCATTGGTCAGACTATAATTTGCCATATTGTCATTGGCTGGACAGGGTAATGGCTTGACATGATCGCTGTACAGAAAATTCTTGCGTGCCAGTTGCGTACTCTCCAACTCCAAGCAGAGGTTTGGCCTGTTTTAGGATGTACAATGTTAAGTTGCAAATAAATATATCTTCACTACTGTACAAATCCTGCACGAGCCTTTCTATATACCTCTGTTCCATTCAAGTTAACACACAAAAAATACATCCCACAATAACATTTATTTTCTATTACATTGCTACATAGCATAAATTCATTACAAAATAAATAAAGTACCTAAATAAATTCTCTAAATAATGAGACACTGTCCCTAACATAAGCTGTGTAATTAAAACTAAATTTGTGAATTGTTTTAGTGTGGTTAACAACATGAAACAATGTACATATAAAGACATAGACTTACTACCACTATTATGACTTTGAACTAAGCAAATACAAAATGGTTAGGTAAAACAGATTTTACCATTTTACGCAATATAAGGATTTTAGAAGGCATTTACTCTTAGTTGAATTCATTGGGTGTACATGTTTTCAGGGCAGCTAGTATATAGGAACCCATAGTTAAATATATTGAAACGAGTCCCCATGAAAGTAGCCCCTTAAAATTCAATCTCAAAAATTCTTCGGTCAGTTCAAGGTCAGTTCAGTTTCAGTTTATTCGCACTTTAAAACAAAATCTAACAATACAGATACAAGAAAATATAAATGAAATGTAACAGTGCAGGGAGGCCGGAAGCATAAAAATGCTTATATGAGGAGGCCTCCCTTCATAACGTGATTAACAATTCATATAAATCGGATAAATAAGAAATAACTTAGGTAACGGGTAAATGAAACAAAACAATAAAATACAATACGATACGATACAATACAATACAATACTACACCTAGAAATGTAACATTTGCGAAGCAAATGCATAATGTTTACCTTCGGATATAGTCTGCTCTGTTAATTCTTCCTCATTCACATACATGTACATGTGCGTGTACATGGTGACATGAGTCTAAATGCCTTCTATGAAATCGCAACATTATGTAACCCAACACCAGTTACTATGGTGACAGACGTTAACAAAAGAGGCCATTGGCCAGGTCAGAGGTTAGTGTTTGGAACAGAAGAAGAAGAAGAGGAAGAAGAAATGGAGCAAAAACAATATGTTTTCCTTCGGTAAACATAATAATGAAAAGTAGTAATGAAAAGTAGTAATGAAAAGTAGTAAAGAAGGAAACATAGAAATGTTTTGAGTTATTTATGAAAGCTACTTTAGTATGATTTTTGAAAATGGTGAAGGAGGGACTAATCTACTCCTCAAATATAGAAAAAAATATCAGGGGGTTGACACTCGCCGCGTCACGTCCGACCGAAGCTGAAGTCACTAAATCGTTAACTAGGTTATCGATAGAAGGACGTGACACTTACTTACTAATAGGTAATAGTCACATATGACTAACTTAAGTGTGACGTATTTGTAATATATTAGGTCGGACGTGACGTGTTTTACGTTGCATGTGACATAAATTAAGCAAAAAATGTCACACATTTCGCTCCTTATTTTTGGAACAGATATATTGCCATATTCCGCCGCATACAAATTCCGCTAGGTGTCGCTCATTCATAGTCACCAGGCACTAATCGTTAACTAGGTTATCGATAGAAGACGTGACACTTACTTAGCTAATAGTCACATATGCCGAGCTTAAGTGTGACGTGTTTTACGTCGCATGTGACATAAAATAAGCATAAAGGTCACGCATTTAGCCCCGTATTTTTGACCAAGATATATTGCCATAACAGCAGGAACAAATCTCATATGGGTCACACTGGACGGGGTTCACTCCTGGGGCTGGGTAGTTCTTTCCACAACGTCCATCTTCTCTCCAAACGGCTATGGTAAAAAAAAAACACGGTAAACAAGGAAAGTATATGCCCTACGCCCTACTCACATATCAGTGTACCGGAAAATTTATTTCTGAATCACTAATCTGAATAACTGACGTATCTCCTGAATGTAATAATACCCTCCTTAAGACAAACATGCAGTATATTAGCTCTGGTAAAATTGAAAGTTAGTATAGCTAGTATGAATTGACTGTTAGAATTGTATTTTAGTATAGTTCATACATTGTATCAGTTGCAGTTGCTGGGCAATAAAGTTGTTTATGATTATTTAGTGTTTGTGAAATACATATGCACCCATCTATTGCCAACAATCATCTAATATACAAATGCAATTAGAGTATAACAGGCTTCGATAGGCGGTTAAAAAGAGTAGAAATTTGCTAAATAGACAGATAACATGCCAGGGGTGTTGGTCCACTAGAGAGTATAGTGTGCCACACTCGAACTATACTCTCCTATTCTCCAGTCACTATACATGATGGCCACAGGATTGTAATGAGGGGTCCTATCATGTTACATGGCAAAGATCTAAGGACTAAGCTGATAAAATAACCTACGTTGCCTAAGTTGCAGCATAAGTAGACTGGGTGTTGTGCTGGACATAATGATATCTAAAATGCTGGTTGAGCTGCGGTGGTCCCTTTTTGAGAACATTCAATTTGTATTACTAAAACAGATCTGAGTAAAGTACCTTTTGTTTTGCTTGTTTAAGTAATTCTTTTGTGAATGGGTACGTTTAGTACGCTAGTTAGGTTGGTGTGTTTCTTGTGTGACTTTGGTTTATTTTTTTAGAAACCTCTGAGGCCAGTGAAAAGGGTGTCTGTGACGTGTCCAACCGCCAGCGGATGGGTCGTACCGAGTTTGAGCTGCTGAAAATACTGATTGATGGCATCAATTCTAGTAGCTGGAGGAGCTAGTAGCTGGAATGAGATTCCACAGAGTATAAAATCAACATCTACTTTTTCCTCTTTCAAGCGCATGTTGAAAACCTGGGCTGACCTCTGACCTCATCTGACCTAATGACAAACGGACCGGTATATGGACCATGAGTATGGATACTGGCTTTGTATTTGATGATGTATTGTCCTGTTGTTAGTTGTCTTCGTCAGAAGGACTATGAAATTGTCTCGCCGGAGTGTGGGGAACTGCGGATTTTGCGATATAACTCTAGAAGGCATGATTCGACGTCCATGATTTTTGGCAGGCAGATTACCGCTGTTGAGGCCAAAGTCAAGTACAAGTTTCGGCTTCGTGGGGGGTCCGTGCGTCACGTTAGTGCACCTTTTGTGTTTGTGGCTTGTTAGCAAGATAACTCAAGTATTTGTAAAATGTTGATTATAATTCTTGGTGTGGTGCTTACTATTGTCGGGACCAAGGTTAAGTTCGTTACTGAGCTTCGTGGGGGGTTTCGTTGTGACTACAGGGGGCATTTTGTTAATTTTTCTTGTGAGCAGGATAACTTTTGTATGTGTGGATGGAAGTTAATGAAATTTGATAGGCATATTACTGTCGTGGTCTCCAAGATTGAGTTCAAAGATGAGAGTCGTGGAGGTCGTTATGTCCCCGTAATAGGACCTTTTGTGTTTAGAAATCCCCCACCTACATCTGCTTGGAGACAGCCGACAGCTGGATATAGCCGGGGAACCCCATAATGGGATGGGATCAAATGACGTTACATTGAGGGATTGTACTATAACTTCAGCAGGGGGAGGATAGGTTGGACATATGTCAGGTTATTTTCTACGGCCACACCAAGTAATTGCTATGGATGACGTCCACTGGAGACCTTAAATCTAATTACCTTAAATTTAAGGCAAGCGCGCAATAAAAACACGAAGGGCCGAAAAACGAGATGCCTAGATTTGGAATATACTAACTGTAGAAGTACAAATGTTAGGACACAAAGAACACAAGAAACAAGTCTTCTATTTGTCATAAAGACAAATTAACAAAACAGCAGTAGTCACCCTGTTCTGATTCTTTCCTTTATAACATCTTCTCTTATTATATTTTGCGGCGCTGTCGTGACACTTTCAACACAGTAAGAATTTCTTGAACGTTTTTTTTCCAGTAACAGTCCAAACTCAAATAACGTAGGGGGGGGGGGGGCTAACACGGGTGACGACGCATCTGTATAATCTGCGGCAAACCGTTTCAGGGTGTTCTGTACCATAAAAATAGTACAGAGATTCTTTTGTTCTTTAGACCAAATTGATTATTAAAAAGAGTGAAGAATACACATGTTAATTTCTCTAGAACGATGTACCTCTGACGAAGACATGAGATCTCCGACCTCTAGTTCTGTATGTTTTACATTGTTTTTGTTCCTTGTACATATGTGTGTTGAATGTATGTATGTCCAGGGCCCCGCTGTAAAGCAGTGCAGTAGCCACTGAGAGGGTCACCCTGGTAAAAGAAAACACAATAAAAAAATTCACTAGATCAATATGCCATATCGGGCTAGGTACAGCCACACAAATTCAACGATAGTGGTAAAATGCATATGCAAACTGGGCTTAATCTAAACATAGCTTGTACAACCTACTAATAAAACATAGGTAGGTTTTTTTTCGTATCTTGTTTATGTTGTTGCTTTCTAAACAAACAAAAAATTACTTGAAACACTTAACTCAAATACAAAATGTCTTCTGTTCTTTGTTCGTTTTTTATCAGCAACAAAATGGATTAACAAGCTGCCAAACAGAAAAGCTCATCCAAAACATCGATAAAGACAGTCATTTTCTGTGCCCGAAGCAGCAATCTGTCGGAATTAGTGCATTTTTTTCCTATTAAACGCAAGGTCCAATAGTCTTGATTTATTATCATTTAGAGCAATATGCATCTAAGAAGAAAAGATACCAAAAGACTTAACAAAATTAATCTGGTGAACAGAAAATAACTAAATAAATCATCTGCCACTGGTTCAAAGTTCTTATTATTCTATATATATATATTCATGATACATGTCGCTTTACTTTTTGCTAGCAGCACACCTTCTGTGATATATGTCTTTATCTTTAAACCACGTGAATCTCTTGTGTCCCTTTAATTACAGAGTAGTCTGCCTGGACGTAATGCATGAATGGCTTACCACAAAAGAGCCAAATATAGTATCCAACAGGTAGCCTGACAAAACCGCGGCCGTCCGCCCTAAGGGGGTGGGGGTCATTCACCTCCGGCCGAGAGGGCCTGTGGAACACAGGCTAAATGGCCAGGTGATATTTCATAAAGGTAAAAGTAGGTCATTGTTCAATACTTGTACAAACTGCTATTTGTTGGGATTTATAAAATAGGTTGTAAAGAAGTGTAAAGCACAATATTTACTGCAAATTGAGACAATATTTACTGCAAGTACATGTAATGATCATTTTATGACTAGAGGCCGTATTTCACTATCTGCCTCGTCATTTTTCTTGCTACCTCGCTGAATTCCACAATCTTGAATGTCGCCATTGTGATCCAGCTGGGCCCAAAGCTGCTCCTTTCCGCTCCCGAAGGCGCCAAAGAACAGGGCGGTAGCAGCGAACATACATGCCGTTATAATGATGACTCCTTGGTCGACTGTAAATGTTATTTAAGACGTTATATTTCTGTTATCCACCTCCTCGTTTTATGATTGATTTTAGAATAACGCATATTTTCATATTAACAGCCGGTTATTTTCACACTTAATGTTGTAAATTATCATCTCAGATAGACACCAATGTGAAGTAGAACATACTATATAATT
>NW_017804120.1:2418413-2419868 GCF_001625305.1 Branchiostoma belcheri
TTGTGTGTGTGTGTGTGTGTGTGTGCGAGTGTGTGTGTGTGTGTGTGTGTGTGTGTGTGTGTGTGTGTGCGTGTGTGTGTGTGTTTCAACAGCATATCTCTTGAAGGCTTATATGGATTATCTTGATACTTGATAGAACTTGATAAGATAGAGCTCAAAATGGTTACCAGTAGATTTTGAGCCCCTGGCGGATTGTTCTGGTATTGCGGAGGAACATATGGTTTTGATATATCTCGTGATCTGGACATGGGTCATGACTCAGAGAGTCCTGTATCAGAGACCAGTGCACACTTACGACGCCAAGCTAAAAATCAACTGTCGGTGAGGGACAAAGGGAGAATGTACACCTCTATGAGAGGGACCCTGCGATGGTGACACCACAGACAATGCAAGCCCTGTATCAGAGACCATGGCATACTTACAGCCGATTAAACATCCACCGTCGGTGACAAAACAAAGAGAAAATGGGCATCTCTATATACCAGGGACCCTGACATGATGACCTTGTTGCAATAAAACATTACATGTCAGGGATGTTGACACCACAGACAATATAAAGACTTCTGAAAGTGAGCCCTGTATCAGAGACCATGGCATACTTACGCCCACTTAATTATTAGCTGCCAGTAACAAACGACATAAATGGAAGGAAAGATTGATGGTAACTCACTGTTAGTTTGCGAGTTCACTGACCTATTGTACATGTGCAGTATCATCAGCCGTCCCAAGCAACTAGGCCAGGGAAGTAAAGGTCATCTACTTTACGACGACGGGTTCCAGCACTGTGTGGCCCGGGCCCTACAACAGATGTTTCAACGTAGTGACAAAGACACTTAAAGATTTTTCACAAACAACCTCGTATTTCATCAGTGACCACAACATACTTACGCCCAAGTGAACATTAACTGTCGGTGACGAAATGAAGAGAGAATGGACATCTTTTTATATATCATTACCAGGGACCCTGACATATCTAACTTGTGACTATGTTGCAATAAAAGGATCATATGTATGTCAGGGACTTCAACACCAGAAAAAGACAATGCAAAGAATTGTGAAAGAGAGTCCAGTATAAGAGACCATGGCATGCACAAGACCGCTTAATTATAAGCTGCCAGTGATAAAACACATAAAATGGAAAGAAAGATCTAAAGTTATGGTAGGTCTATAATCACGGACCAAAACATACATCTCTGACATGTACACATCTCAAAATGTGTAACTAATTGCCCAGACAGTATGGGCTAGAAAAGATTTAACATTATGCAGTGAAGACAAAATAAAAGTTCACTCGGCTTTTTATTAAAGACCTCTAGAATAAATTCATTTGTATCTGTATCTGTATAGCCGGTATAACCGCCATTCGGCGTAACACACCAGCTTCGCAGGCACGCTGCGCGGCGACAGCTGTCTACATTACACCGATCGACTTGTTACACCTAACCTCGAACATCT
>NW_017804121.1:0-2340 GCF_001625305.1 Branchiostoma belcheri
CAAAAGCTCTCTCTCTCTAGCTCCTCTCCCTCTCATCTCTTCCCCTCCCAAAAGCTCTCTCTCCTCTCTCTCTAGCTCCTCTCCCTCTCATCTCCTCCCCTCCCAAAAGCTCTCTCTCCTCTCTCTCAAGCTCCTCCCCCTCTCATCTCCTCCCCTCACCAACTCTATTTCCTCATCTCTCTTCTCCCTCTCATCTCTTAACCTTCCCCAACTCTCTATCTCCCCTCCCCTCCATTTTTATCTTACTCTCTTTTTCTTTGTCTCCAGGCGAGACTTGGAGAGAACTTGGGCATAGCCAGGGACGCGCACATTAGGCGGGCCGCCATATCCGGAGTGACAAACATCGCCAGGAAGTTCAAGTCCGACCACAGAACTGGTCTGCATGTCACAGACACGACCTTCGACGGGGTCAAAGTAAGGATCTATGAGCCTGCTGCAGTTCACCCTGCTGGAGATAGGAGGACAGGCCTGGTATATTTTCACGGTGGAGGATGGGCACAAGTGGCGATGGGTGAGTCCTGAGTACAGACATACTTTTTTTAACTAAGGCCATGTTGATTTGATTATATGGATGACATCCGTGCTCGCATGAATTTTCGGCCGTTTCCAAAAAAAAGTTTTAAACCATACTATAAATCGTACAAAACGGTTGCAAAATGAGCAAAAATATGCCGTAAGTTACAAAAAATAAAAACTATACCAATGTCGTAGAATGCCAAAATCAAGCGAAAAAAGACGAAATTGTAAAGAAATGAACTTAAAGACTAGATTATTCACCAAACCATATTCTGTGCCATTTGTTAAACCTTCAAAACCACGTAGATTTCATAATGAAAACAACATTTTTTTTTGCAAAACTTTTTTTTATACGCACGCGCGCATCAGTTTTGGGGTTCCCGGAGGATGTCATCCATATAATCAAATCAACATGGCCTAAACAGAGACACATGGCGATATCAACGCCATGGCTAACAAAACATGTCATATCGATACCGAAATGAGTTTCATTAGGTTGGTAGAACATACAGGGATTTTCTTTTTACACAACCCAAACTTCTGACGTTTCGGTGTCTGTCAACACACCTTTCTCAGAGCTTCTGACTGGAGTACTGCTTCTCGCCGCTATACATAAACATGTTATGTATCCTATGTATAGTGGCGCTTTTGCAGCGTACGCAAGGTGAGAGAAGTTTTGGTTGTGTAAACAGAAAATCTTTATATTATCCTATGTATATATGTCATATCGATTAATTATTTATAATTTGATTTGATCTGGATATGTCAAAATTACACGGTATTTTGATGTACAATGGCGGATGGAGGAAGTCAACATAATGTGTTGGGTCAATAGGAAGAAAAGTTAATTTCGAGACCTGCAAACGCGTATATATGTATAAGGGAAACAGAAGTAACTATGGCATTATTGGCATCATCGACTTATCATTTACTATATACTATGTCATGAAGAATATTTCCTTTCTGTACATGTTGTTCAAGATGATTTGGATGAGTTGATGGCTTACATCCCAAAGCAGCTGGGAAACGTGCTTGTCGCTGTGGAGTGAGTATAATCTACCAACTGTAAAATTTGGGGTCGTGTGCCGTAACGGCAGAGAACCAAGAGGTGGTCCTGACATGCCACCGATCTTGTGCCCTTGGGAAGACACGACTTTTCTAACGTATTGCAGGCAAAAATGAGTATTGTCATGTCCTGTATTTGTCCTCTACTTTGTTGGTGGCATAAAACAAGTTGACATAACTTGAATGTGCCATCACCATGCATGACTAGCCATGAAATGTCGGAATATAAGGCAATGTTGATTTGATTATATGGATTACATCCTCTGGGAACCCCAAAACCGATGCGAGCGTGCGAAAAAAAGAAATGTTTTGCAAAAGTTGCTTTCGTTTCGAAATCTTCGTGGTCATAAAGGTTGAAAAAAATTACACAAAATAATATTCGGGCAAAGTCGGGCAAATAATCTAGTCTTCAACTTCATTTCTTTACATTTTCGTCTTTTTCGTTTGATTTTGGCATTCTAAAAAATTGGTATCGTTTATCATAATTTTTTGTTGCAACCTACGGTATATATTTGCTTATTTTGTAACTGCTTTGTAGGCCGAAAATTCATGCGCGAGCGGATGCCATGCCATCCATATAATCAAACCAACATGGCCTAAAAAAATGTAGCATGATACTATTATTTGTAGAAGTTGGAGTCCAATTGAAATATTAGTATGATATCAAACTCTTAGTATAATAAAGAAAAGTTAACACGATAATACAGGAACAGTAATTCAATGTAAAATTATTAATTAATTTAAAAATAGTGTAAAATG
>NW_017804121.1:2758-27586 GCF_001625305.1 Branchiostoma belcheri
TAATCTGGCCGCAGCCGTCGCGATCTCCATGACGAAAGAAAGGAGTTCCCAAAGTTGAAGGTGCAGGCGCTGTTGTACCCAGCCCTGCAGGCTTTTGACTTTAACACGGCCTCTTACAAGGACTATGGTCACCTGAGTCCTCTAACCACTGATTTAATGATCTCCTTCTGGCTGTGGTATCTGAACGACGATTTATCTTCATTGGAACTCTTAAAAACCAACAACCACACCACAGACGCGTTGAAGAAGTCGCAGTTTGCCGGATACTTAAACCACAACATAGTATCCACCCCTTTAAATAAGAAAGATGTCGAGTTCCCCTCAATAGAAAAGATAGAGACCATTTTGGACCCTCGATTCGCCCCTTTAATGGCTAATGACGCTGACCTACAGAAGCTACCCCCTACCTACATTTGTACGTTATGACTTGCGAATATGACGTACTGAGAGATGAAGGCATGGCGTACGCACGTCGGCTGGAGAAGCTGGGAGTGGCCGTCCAGCACGACCACTACAAACATGGCTTCCATTGTTGCTTGATCGATATCAATACGATAGACGTAGCAAGGGAAGCCATGGAAAACTACGTGTCGTATCTCAAGAAAAATCTTTGAGTCATTTTTTTTTACCTTCTGTAGCTCAACAATGGTTTTCCACTCTGCGTTCTTGCCATGGCTTCATTTCAAGGATTGACACGTTTGTAGCTTTGATGAATATCTGGATTATGTAGAATTATTTTACCTGAGCTATTTTCATTACATTGCAGACCGCTTAGGGAATGTAGAAAGGAATACTTTTAAAAGCAGATACGTCAAAATGAATCAGAACCCACCACTTACCGGTGCACAAAATGTCATTTTATACAAAACACAAAGTCTTGAAAAAGTAGAGCGGCAAATCACTGTTACTAGTTATAATTCTGAAGAGTTCTTGATAAAGCTGTGCCATTTTTCTTGAACATGACATGAACCATGTGTATTCATTAATAATGCATAATAATGAAATTTGGCTGAAATTATTATAAATGAATGACAATAGGTACTCTAAAAATGTTACAATATGTTTTTTGATTTAGAACAGGGGGGGGGGGAGATTGTCTAAAAAAACGTACGTAATTTATTGCTCAGTGTTGGCCTAAGTGAAGCATGGCTTGAAGACATTTCTTGGAATCCTCAAGAAAAGATTGACAAAACAGGCAATCGATTATTGGGAAAATGATATCAATCACCGCCTGGCCACCTACAGCATGGTAAAAAGCAGATTTGAATTACATTGTACAGGTTACTACTAACCATATGCTATGGTATGTTACAGTAAACTTTTAATGTTGGACCTTAAATATGTAAACTTAAATCAGTACTCAAAAGCATCTTTATTTACAGGGGTATACATAATTGTTTGTTAAACTATAATACTACTGGCCATAGGAGACCCTCATTTTTAGTTTCTTTCTTGCGACGTTTGGGGAGGACATCTGAGGTTATTTCTTGTAGGTCAACTGGACCTGGAGTATTTGTTTGCAGCTCTGCTTTGAAGGTACTTGTCGACACAATATTCTGCACATTATATTCATACACATATCCCGTCATGTTAGTATTGCCCCGACCGGCTACTCTCTGAAGAGAAAAGAAATTCTCTACACAGTCTTGGTTCAGTCTCTTAGAAATGCGATGACACCAGGATGAAGTGGAATGGTGCAGATGATACATAAGCAATCAAACTGGAATAATAATTGATGGTCAAATTAAGATCTCCGTGTGTCTGCCAGCTGATGAAATGTTCCGCTACTAGTGATTTAGCATGCAGTTGCCCTTTTAACTCTGTCTTCCAAAACAAAAATCAATTCTGTACATTCTGCAAGGCAGTCATTCTGGGATCATCACTAGTTCTCAGAGGTACATTACTATTAGGCCACACCAAGTAAATTTTATGGATGACGTCCGCGCGCGCATTGATTTTGGCCTGTTCCTAGAAAAAAAACCCAAGAATTTCCACTTCCTGTTACTATGAACAAAGAGTCACGACAGTGCCGCAAATCGTCAGATTGACGTGAAACCCGTAACACGAAAACAGGACAGGACGACAACTGCTGTTCCACCTGATTTATTGCTGTTTTGATGATGAATAAAAGACTTATTGCTTGTTACACTGTGTCACCTCATTCAATTTGTGTCCTAACATTTGTCGCCTCTTAGTATATTTCTAATCTAGGCATCTTGTTTTTTAGGGCCCTTCTTGTTTTTTTTCTCGCCCTCTCGCATTAGATTTAGGGTCTCCAAAGGACGTGATCCATAAAATCTACTTGGTGTGGCCTTACAACTTTCCCAAAAAGCAAGACAGAGTGTGATGTACATCTGAGTTCCCTTTGTCACTTTGTCTTCAAACTCAGACATGTCTTGTTTCACCTGAGCAGATAATGTGTGAACGGCGAACTTTACACGCATCTTGGACCAACTATCTAAGAACACATGTTGCCTTGTCAGCTTGGTCAGCGCAAGAGAACGTTTTCTGTCCCTGTACAGCACAGATTCGACATGTTTCCAAATGACCTGATAATGGTTATATTGCAGTGGTACGTTTCCAAGCCACTACTGCAAATATTGAGGTGAAAACCTTGAAATATATATTCCTAGCAATATACCATAATCATCATTTACAACCCAGTCTCAAAACAATATTTTGTTTACTCCCTGAAGAGACAGCGTCGTGTGATTATTAAACAGCCCTCTGTTGTATTTTAAGGCCCTGCTGACAATTGCAATTACCTGTTTTTCCTCAGACTTTTTTGGCGTCTTCTCCCTTCTGCTGTCAAGTCTAGTTAGGTCTTGCAGTGACTAATGTGTTTCATAAAGATTATCATAATTGTCTGTACGAACAAAAAAAATCCAAAACAAAGGAATATCAAGCAATGTATTGATGTCCACTATTAAAAGTGGATACTAGTAATCTATCAAAATACATAGAAAATCTCACCAATACACGTGTAACAGTCGTTTACTAAAGAATTTTAAAGCCACTACAGTACATCAAGCAAAATGTGTAATTCACTTGTTGATTGCATATTAGTACATCCTGCAGGCTTTTTGTGTAATCCTGTCATATTTTCTGCCATCCTTTTAACGAACTCAGACTTCACTGCAACCTGTCAGTATGGAATAACGACATCAATCTATGAATAGCCCTGTTCCTCTAGCATTACAGAAGACATAGTTCACCTGGTCCCCGAGATTGGCGTCTTCCAACCGTCAATCTGTTTGGCTGGCATTGGGACTATCCCTTCATTGGGCACGCTCACCATCATGGCCCATGTGATGTTTTTGGGCTGCTTGCTTGCACTAGACTGCGATGAATGGCAATTAACGATCGGTCAGACAAGATTTAGAAGGAAATTGTTACGAGTACTCAATCATCTGGAAAAAAATTGGAATTCTATCAAGATCTCTGAGAAACAATTTCCTTGCGTATCTCATTACCTGGATGTCTATCCTTCATCAGCATTAGACACATCCATTATGTTACATCTATGTCCCATGATTTTGTATGATTCTATTGCACAAATGACAGTGAACAATACAGTGAACCATAAAAGGGACACAATGAACAAATGTGTCATGTGCACGTTACATATCTATATCCAGTGCATTGAGGTTGTTAAAAGGTTTTGGAGAAGATAAAGTTAAATGTTATCAGATTACTGACAAGCACAGATTTGTATCACTGAGTAGCTTCTGCTTCATTAGGACCAACTACAGTTGTAATGACAATGCAGAAATATTAAGAAGCGGATAGGAGGTATGTGAGATTACCTTTGATGTAACCTTTCTTTTTCTGCTCTCCATGGGTTGTGGCGTACTCATCTCCATGGGTTCCAGTGGTTGTTCTGGCGGTAACTTGACTTGATGAAAATTATTGCATACTTCCGCAATAACTGAGGGGTCATCTGCCAAAAAAAAAGGCAAGGAAAATTTGTCAGACATAATAAAAGTTTAAGAAAACGTCTCTTCTGGGAAATTTCTGTAAAACTATCAGAAAACGTTGTATTATTTTAAGAATACGTAAATAAAAGCTATAACAGTTATAGTTTATTTTGTTGTAGAGCAATTTAGGTGATGAAAATATTTGTAGAGATACAATGCATTTTGTTGTAGAGTATTTGTAATTGTGTGAGAGCTATATTTCCAAAACCCAATTGGCTCTATTCCAACCAAAAATCATCATAGATTACTCATGTTTAGTTTTAACAAGAAGGTAACCTCCTTTGTTTTCAAGTTCTGGACACTGTTGAAGAATTAACATCCATAAATTGACCTTTATTTGTCACTTCAAAAACGGTGTACAGCACAAGATACACCCATTCAAATCAGCTATCCGTAAATGCAGGTGTGCACATGTTGGAACCCAGGGGTTTACTACAGTATCGGGTGAGAGGTGACACTCATGCATACAAAGAGGACCAGGTCAGAGGACTATTGGCCTTTATAATTTACGACAACCAAAATACGTCGTGGGAGGGAGATGTCGCTTCCTTATAAAACAGGAATAACAGACAAATACTGATCGTACCTTACAATTACCTTTAGTTCTACACACTGGTGAACAAGAAAGCTTTTTCAAGTTTCCTTAGCAAACCTGAATCTGCAGGCGCTCTGTGAGTTATCAAAGGAAAACGTGTTGTTTTTGCGATTATTTCAAAGCAACGATAACGGCACCATGTTTGTTTTGTAACGTTACCAGCAAAGAAATCCAAGACGGTCTCGGCGCCGGCAAAACTAGTAGCTTGAATGGGTGTCTGAAATTTTTAATTTGTGATTTTTAAATTGTAATTTTTCCAGATAGTAACACCCTTTTCCGTTCCAGGGATACAGAATTTTGTCTAAACGTGGGTGAAATTTTTGTTTCAAGATAATGGATAGATCTACCGGAATATATATGATGTTTCCTAATATTTCTATGCCACCGTCTACCCATTGGAGTCGAATGCCTGAGGGTAATACAAAATTTGTGTTTTACAGAATGCCAATCCTTAGCACTTTATTTACACTTATCATGGTTCAGTAATAGGTCAGATAAATACGAGGAGGAATCAAAGTCCTAAAGGAGGGCATAAAAGGAAGATATACCGGTGGTAAAGGGAAAGTTAGAATCATCCGCATACTGTGAGATTTTAGAAATTCTTCCATTGACAGAAAGTCCTGATTAATTATCATTATAAAGGCCCCTAATGGCCAGCATTTCTATTGCAATGATAAATAAATAGGAGTAAAGAGCAGAATAAAACCCTGCTTGTTTTTCTAAATTTTCATTGGGATCGCCTGTAAACTTATTCTCTGATATTTTTAATTTTGTTAATTTTTCCGAGTGTAGTTTATGTGTGCAAATTTTAAAAAAGTAACTTGTAAACTGTCCCCCAGCTCCTTTCAACAAGCTCTTGATCTTACTATAATGCCTTGAAAACGTTGGTTCTAAATTAATTCTAGTTGTTTCTGTTTTTCATCTAAATCATCCAAAATAAATTCAGGGGGAGGACATACTATCAATTTGAATTTTGTAATGTATTAATATCATCAGTTAATTGTTTTTCTTTAGACAGATATGGCCTTTTTTTCCAACTACTAAATTTGATACAGTGCCTTCTGAAAAACATCTGAGAAATTAAAGATGGCTGCACATTTCATTATCCGAAAACTCATTATTCATTGTTTGGTCCCATTGAAAGTGTAAGACTCTACAAACCGACTTCAGCCATGCCTTCGGTTTCTCCACATCGTGTCTAAAGACTTCAGCGTAACGGACAGGGGGGCCCCTCTATTTGCCCTAGCAGGATATCTAGGTTGAACTTCTTGACGTCTTCTTGACATCATTATTACCCATTAGAGTGTGGACAATTACTAAAGGTGGATCGCCCTTTTCCTCACTATCTGTATTTATTTTGTTCTCACTCTTGGTATATTAACGTTTACTGACCCATTCCCCCGTTCGAACGTCCGTAGGTACGCGGTCAGGCGCAGTAACGGCGCACACTCCCTGCTCTTCTCTTGCAGCTCACAGAACGTTTGTGCTAGGTGTTCTGCAGAGAGCATGGGCAGGCCGAGGAGCAGCTTAGTGTGCTGGTGTGCTGCCTCTTTCCTGTAATAAGCTGCCTGAAGGCAATAGAGGACTAGATTTTGAACTGATAATCATCATACCTAGTAACGTTAACAGTAACACTAGCAGAAACATACAAGCACTTTGTGATACAGTCAAACCTGTCCAAACTGGCCACCCAGGGGACAAAAGAAAACTACTCAACATGATGTGGACAGGTGGTTATCGTCAATAATATTGTCAGACAATAATCATGATCAACATGATCAAGACGATGTGCATGACCATGGGCAGGTATCGGGTCTTGCGCAGACCCAACTCAGGGCGGTCGTGGTTGTGTTCGCCATGTTGTCACCTTGGGCAGGTTGCTTAATGCTTGCGTCAATTGAATTTTTTTTGGCCTGCTTGAAGCGTTTGACTGTATATCTAATGCTAGGACTGTGTCAAGGTACTTTACACTATTGTAATGTTTTTGTGAATGGTGTTGGAACTGAACATTTTTTAAATTGGGGGAAACACACACACACAAATACACACAAACACACACATACACACACAAACACAGACAGGCCAAAAACAAAACCTCCATTTTTCACGGAGGGAATAAAAGCAACATGTGGGTGTGAAAATGAACCTGGTTCATCAGACATGCATAGTCTACCAGCTCCCACATTTACACCCACGGCTACAGACAAAACAGTTGGGCAAGTCCACTTCAACACCTCTCAGGGGAGTGGCAGCATAGGAAATTCTACATTCTTTTACATATTTTAATTGATTTTAATTACGAAACCATTTCTCTACACAATCTTACATTTAACACCTTCAGCAGTTTTTTCGTCAATACCTTTGCGATATGGTAATTTTAAGGTTATAAAAATGTTCAATACATTGATATCTACCATGTTTATGGAGGTAATAAAAGTGTGGGTGTGAAAATGAACCTGGTTCATCATACATGTATGGTCTACCAGCTCCCACGCCTCCCCCACGTCTACAGACAAGAAAGTAGGGCGAGTCCACTTTAACTCCTTCGGGAGGGGGGTGAGAAGCAGCAATAGCATTAAATACATTTTTTTACTTGATTTTCATAACAAAAGCACTTCTCTACAAACGTTACATTTAACAGGTTTTCGTCACACCCTTGCAGATTTTTAGGGAATAAAAATGTTTAATACCTTGGTATTTGCATACAGGTATTAGAGAAGGCTCCGCTGGGGGGTATGACGTCAAAGAAATATGTTTATTCAATTTTTATATTATGTCCTTTTCTGAAGTCTCAATTGTACTTTTCTAGAAGGGGCTTAGATTTTGTCGTTTACTGACGTGTGTCAGGCGATTTTATAGTTTTTTTGTACTTGTATCTTTTTTTCGTCATCCAATCGCCGGTGTATTGGGTACTGGCCGGCCAAATTGAAACCAAAAGATCTGCTTGTAGATCATCTCCATTCTGCCAGCGAGGTTGGTCCCACCCTACGCCTGCAGACAAGCCGCTCGTAAGTACCGAATTCTTCCTCTTTACATCTTCATACAACCCAACAGATCACTTGGACTAGGGAAATATGTAGTGTTTCGGATTTTCGAACCGACCCTTGGAAAAATACCTCAACCTTAGCCTTTTTTTATCGGTTGACCGATGACAAGACCATTATCGTTTCGATCTGGCATCTGAATTTCAGTCCTTAAGAAACATTACTTCTCGCATGTTCAGAAGCAAAATATCATTAGTTTGATCTGTTATAGATATTTTACTTTTACCACATGCAATTATAATTGTTGTCAGGCTTACATTGTAAAACTGTATTCGTAGAGTCACTTCAGCTGAAACCAAAGGGAAATCAAAAAGGCGGGGAAAAGGGAAAACGTACTTACAACTGACTCACTTCGTGACTCGGAGCACCCGCCAACCTCTGCTTTGATTCAGATGGGGACAGCTGGTCTCCCCATCTGGGATCAATTGCTTACAATTGAGGGGCTGTGCTATAATTACTGTGGTAATTTTTTTGGATGACGTCCACTGGAGACCTTACATTTATTGCAAAAGGGCGATAAAATACAATACAAAGGTTAGGGCACAAATTGAATAATAAAAGAACATAGTGTAATAACAAACAAAAACAACAATAAATTTCGCCCTGTTCTGATGCTTTCCTTTCATGACATCATCGTTATTACATTTTCGTTTTTACATTGACACTGCATGTCGTGACACTCCTATCATAATACAGTACAGCAGTTGGTAACAGTTATTATTTTAATTTTCAGTCCAAAATTAAATACTTTAGTAACTTGGGGGGGAGGGGGCGGCGACAGTGCATCTGTAAATCTGTGGCAAATCATTTCGGGGTGTTCCGTAAAACAGAAAAAAAAGGGGTACAGAGATTCTTTTGTTTTCTAGACCAAATTGATTTCTAGTATTAAAAAACGTTCGTTTATCTAGTACAATGTCCCTCTATCGAAGGCATGATATCTCCGACCTCTAGTTATGCATTGTCTGGGGTCAGAAGATGACACGTGGGCTGCTTCATCTACATAGAAATCGATTGGTTTCGTCTTGTAATATCGTTACCTTACGCCGGTGTCTTTTGAGTGGGCCGAACAATATACATAGCTATATATGAGTCAGAAGAAATACTGTTAAATATGCTGAGCTGTAATTAATATAAAAAAAAATTATTGCATTAGGCAAAGGCGATCGAGTCATCGTCGCAGCATGTCAGGAAACGATATCGAAATGCACACCAGGAACCCAAATCCGATGTACACACGTAACAATACGAACCCTTATCCGATGGACGCACAAAACGATGTTAACCCCAATCCGGTGTACCTACAAAGCACCATTGAGCCAAATGTCAGCTCTGGACCAACCAGGGATCCAAATCCGATGTACACATGCAACACATTGAACCCTTGCCCGATGGACGCCCAAAATGACGTTAATCCCAACCCGATGTACCTGCAAACCCCCATGGAGCCTCCCAATGCCACCACCAGGTCAGATGAGAATGAGGACACTCCCTGTGCCCAGGCATCAGCTGATGCACATCAACAAGGTGATGGAGTCAACTCTTGCCCAGATGACAACCATTGCCTTCAGCCATATGCTGTAACGCGCCAGCAAGATGTTGAGGCATCCTCAATCATAATGACAGAGGACAATCTTGACAGTCCCTGTGTCCAACCGTATACAGTTCCATACATGTGCCAGGATGACATGGTATGCAGCACAGCTTCAGGGGATGATCATACAAGACCGTCCTTGCAAGATCAACCGACAGCTGCACCAAATAACATTAATGATGCCCCGATTTCCCCGAATCCAATGTTCGTAAAAAAGCTACTAAATGCTCTAAATCCAAATCCGATGTACGTGCCAAGCACTATCAGGTCAGATGAGAATGAGGACATTCCATGTACCCAGACATTAGCCGATGCACATCAGCAAGATGAAGCGAACTTTAGCCCAGGTAACAACGATGACAACCATTGCCTTCAGCCATATGCTGTAACACACCGGCAAGATGGTGAACCAGACTTAAGTCCAGCTACCAACGATGACAATCCCTGCCTTCAGCCATATGCTGTAACACACCAGGAAGACGCAGCCGTAACCACCAGAATTACCTCTGATGATGAAGACATTCAACCAACATGTCAGGGAGACATACCATGTAACACAGCTTCAGCGGACACTCTGACAGAACTGTCCTCACAGAATCAACCAGCAGCGGCTTCCAGCAACACCAATGATAACTTGGGAATCCCATCCAACAATGATATTCTGAATGCCCTGAATCCGAATCCGATGTACGTGCCACACGTACAGCATCGTTCAGCTTGCGGTAAGTTACTTCAGAATATCCATTCCTCTACCATCCCTCCAGGTACAACAATCTATTCTACCTTTTAGAGCTAAAAATACCTTCATCTCATCGAGAACAGCATATGAGCAACATTTTCTTCATGCATGGAAGATTTAGTCTATTGCGCGAATAAAATGACCCATGTAGGCTGATACAGAAGCTGGACCCGATGTATATTATGCATAATAGTGCAAGGGAAAGACATGCATTTGATATTGTAACAGATATGTTAAAGTATGTCTTATATATTAAGTAGTAGTAATCTGTATAATTTCCATCTCTACATTGATATTTGTTTGTATTTTAGAGTATTTGATTGTTGGACTCGCTTATTCTTTATTTGAAAAAGAATGATGATGATAAGTCTAAAGATCACGTTCTATTTTGAAAATGCTCATATTTTGGCCGCAATGGTTGAAGGCAGTCTTTGCGCCCTAATCGTTTCAGTTTTATCATCTACCAATGCAGTGATTTGAAACTCTAAAATTCAGTTTTAATAACAATTTTTTTATCTATTTATTTTGTTTTTTTTTTTTCATTTAGCACATACATACATAATAAAAAAATATACAAAATAATACAAAGAAATAAATGTGCAAGGGCAGGAAGAAAAGCCGCAGTGGCTTAAATCACTCAGGTATGTTAACCTCATGGCTCCTATCATAATACTTGGTTCTATCATTGGATGCCTAGGTCAGTTTTCCTGCCAAATCGCGTCATTAACTTGATGTGGCCTAATCTGCAATATTTCAGAATGTACGCGTCGCTCGCTCTGCTTAGCTGCAGTATATGCGGCTCTCATCCTTGGGTCGTGCATCGTCAGTGGAGTCTTTCTCTGGTTCAATTTTGGCACCAGGCCACAACCTGAAGGTAAGGCTATGTAGTATGCATGCATTGGTAGGACTGGTTAGAATGATACTCTTGACCCAGTTTGTTTTGTCACATTTTGCATATTTAAATCCAGAACAGAGGGGGGGGGGGCATTGGGACAACCAAATTCTTGAAAATCATTCCACTTATTCCAGAGTTCAATGCGCCATGTGTACTTTGTGGGGAGGGATTCTAAATACTGAAATCTTTGATGTATCGCAAGGGCATACAGTTCTCAACGTTTATGTACCTTTCCAATAATCAATTGACTGGTTTCATTACTTTTAGTACATGTCTACATTTTAACTAGTCTCTGCCTCCCCGACCCCCAGGCCACCTATTTTTTTTTCTTTCTATTGGGGTTTATTAGTTATTTAGGCCATGCTGACCTAATTTAATGGATGACATCCTCTAAAGACCCCAAACTAGTGTCAGCGGGTGAATAAAAAAATTCAAACAGTCATATGAAAGAGAAAAATATCTTGACATTCAAAACTTCAGCTATCGCCGTGGCTAAGCTAAGAATTAGCGACCACCCACTGCACATTGAAACTGGTAGATACAGCCGGACTCCTCCGAATGATAGGCTCTGTGAGCTCTGTAAAAATAATTGTATAGAATATGAAAAACATTTTGTCCTGGAATGCCCATTGTACAGAGATCTACGCATCTCTCTCTTTAACACTATTAAACTGGGCCAGAAATTTAAAAAGTTAACAAATGACGAACTGTTCACATACATAATGTCATCGTCTAAATACCTGGTGATTGAGAAACTCTGTGAATTCGTGTACGCATGTCTCAAGAGGAGAGAAGAAACTAGTAAGCTATTGTAAGCTCTAGAGTTAGATGACTTATAGTAATCAGTAGCTGTTTGTTTTGTTTTTCTTCTCATACAATTCCCTATGTACTAGTAACTAGTATCATCCAATATGTTATATCATCCAGTGCATTTTGCCCGGAAGGGCATGAATATGCAATAATCATCATTATGGGTTCACCACACCACGAAGTGGTGGTGAACCCATATTGCTTTTTCTGATGTTTCTTCTCCTCCTTCTCCTCCTTCTTCTCCTGCCATTTTTTAAATGGATTCAGCTTCTTCATTTTAGGGCCTAAGGTCCTGAAATTTGGTATGGAGGTACAGTGGGCAAATACCCCTAGGCGTTTTTTAAATTTTTGTGATACAGGTTTTTAGAATGGTTTTATTTGAGTTTTTTGGCTGTGTTATAGCAAATGTATTACTGTGTTAGTCTGCCGTGTTTACCACGTCTGGGCATGAGTCATCACAATGGAATGCAGGGCATCAACCAATAGGCATGCAGCTTTCCTCTATACTTCTTGCTGATTGGCTGTTGGGATTTAACTTGATTAACACCTGCACAGAGCATTTCCACCTGCACAGAGCATTTCTTGCTGATTGGCTGTTGGGATTTAACTTGATTAACACCTGCACAGAGCATTTCCATACTGACAGTATGTCTTTATTCAAGTGTTTTGGTAGGTATTTCAAGCTTTTCTGCTCCAGCATTGGAATGCGGGGCATGAACGTTTTTTTATTTATTTTGAAAATCAACAGTTTGCATTATGCAATTAAAAATCCTAACCAATAAAGTAGGGAATAGCTATTCAACTGTTGTTTTAGTTGTATGTTACTTCATATTATAGTTATATCAATGTAAATCATTGTTTTCCCTTGTGTTTCTCATTCGTTCCCTGCCATGTGGTAAAATGTGGTGAACCCATCGCTGTATTTGCTCCAAAGCAAATATTGGCCTTTCTAGTTGTCATTGTCTTATCACTCATGGCAGAAAGCGGTGACCGATCACTCGTGGCAGAAAGCTGTGACCGATCACCCATGGCAGAAACCGGTGACATAACGTTGGAGAAGATCACCTTCCGTGGGAAGGGAAGCTTGAGGTTAGGAGTGGCTGTGTCTGCTGACTATGAGATATTTGTGACCGATTACGTTAGTAGAGTTTATGTCTTCAGCATAAATGGGACCTATCTCCGCACCTTCCTAACGGTGCTTTCGGGTGAAAACGATACCGTCGATATTTACCCTAGTGGCGTTGCTATTGGCGTAGAGCCTGGCTACCTGTGGATCGTGGGGCAGCCAAACCCGTTTAATGGATATATACATGTCATAAAATACAGTAGGATTGGAAAGCCGGTAAAGATGTTTGAAGTTCCCGTCGTGGAACCTTATTTCCATGCCGTCATTGCAGTAGACGTGTGCAACAATAAAATCATCGTGGGACACAGGGATACAGTTATGATGTTTCATACAAACGGCTTCGTCTATCGGAGTTTTAACGTTAGGGAGCGAGTTATGATAGGAGGAATTACATTGGACAGCGAGGGAAATATCCTGATTGCCCTTGCAAAAACGAAAACCGTTCTGGTGTATAGTCACTCCGGTGACAAGTTACTTGAATTTGGTAGCACTGTTAGACAAGGTGAGATTGACGCCCTGCTGCGTGAGTTTAGTGGTATTTGTCTGGACACCTTGGGTCGGATTATCGTGGCAAATCATAAGGATGGCCGGATAGACATGTTCACCAGCCGTGGTGAGTTTGTCCGTACTATCGAGCATATTGAACGGCCGTGGGGTATCACTATGGGACCGGGTGGTGAGCTGGTTGCCTGCCAATGGTTTGCAGTCACTGTCTTTCCAGGCCATATGTTGCTTCCTTAACCCTATTCAGACCGGGAAGGGGAGGGGGGCTTCTGAGGCCCGCGCAAACTTTCATCTCAGATAGCGCCTGAACGGATTGTAATAAAGCGTCAAATTTGGTGGCTTTTCCTAAAATATATCATATTAATTAGATAAGTAAATGAATTTTCGTGTTGCCATGGTAACTGGTTTCTGACACGCAGTTTTTTTAAATCAGTAATTTTGGTTAAAAATTTTGTTTTCTGTGGGGAGGTTGGGCGGCAGGCCCCGAAACAAAACCCCAAGTCTGTTGTCCCAAATTAACATCTTTCTTTCTTT
Organism: Branchiostoma belcheri; assembly: GCF_001625305.1. Lineage (NCBI taxonomy): Eukaryota > Metazoa > Chordata > Leptocardii > Amphioxiformes > Branchiostomatidae > Branchiostoma > Branchiostoma belcheri. Next base: position 16,574 of record NW_017804121.1, read on the forward strand.
TTTTCTTTATTGGCCATATCATCATCATATCTTTCTTTATTGGTCATATCAACGAATCAATACACAGGTTATCGAGGCAGTGGTAACTGGTATTAGATTACCAAAAATGAAAACGTAGAGACAAACATCAAAAAAAGAAATCTACTATGAATACATGACTTAAAATAAATATTACATATTATAACTGGTTATACAATGTACAGTACTATGATGTTGACAGCCACTCGACGGAGTAGGGCGAGTCCAATGGTGTTAGTTCTTAGTCCTTTTGTTGACGTTGACGCTCCTTGATACATACTATGATACATAATATAAGAAAAACATAAGAAGACATACCTACCTAGCAGCAATAATGTGCAAAGAGTGGGGATACTGACTGGAATGGATGGAAGGCAAGATATGAATGCAAGTATAAAGAATTAACCTCTTTGAGAAAGTGAGTTTTTTTAGCCTGTATTGTGTTTTATAATTGTGATATAAGCCTTCTTTTAAGTCATGTAGCATTAGCGGTAACATTACTGTTAATATAATTTGAAATATTCATTCACTGTCGTTATGAACATTATGTGTCAACTTTCAGGAGCTTTGGAATTTCTTGAGAATTAAGATACACATTTGATTGATACATGATTGATATTTGATTGATACAGGAAAAGTACATGATAGCATGTTGTACCAATTACACTGTTTTTGTATAGTACTATTTTAATAGCTTGAGCTCAAGAGCATTCCTGTAGTTTTTTTTAAGCCAACAGCTTTTCGTTTCAGGATATATAGAGCACATGATGTACAGATGTTACATTTCATCAGTTTGCGTTTTAGTTTTTTTTTTGCAATTTGTATACATATATTTGTAATATCCATCCATAAGATCTAATTTTAATACCTATCCATAGTTTGACAAACTAGTAGAGTGTTAATGATTGACGTTCATTATATCTCGTTACGATGATAAAATTCCATACATTTATATTAGTCATAATGCCTTCTTATTCACATATTGGTGTTTTTCTTTACAAGTAAGGCCATGTTGATTTGATTATATGGATGACATCCTCTAGGAAACCCAAAACTGATGCGCGCGTGCGAATAAAAAAAAAGTTTTGCAAAAAAAAAATTGCTTTCACTATGATATCTACGTGGTCATGAAGGTTGAACAAATGGCACAGAATATGTTATGGCGAATAATCTACTCTTCGAATTCATTTCTTTACATTTTTGTCTTTTTTCGTTTGATTTTGGCATTCTACGACATTGGTATCGTTTCTCAATGTTTTCCTTGTAACTTATGGTATATTTTTGCTCATTTAGCAACTGTTTTGCACGATTTAAAGTATGGTTGAAATTTTTTTTTTTTGGAAATGGCCGAAAATTCATGCGCGCGCGGATGTCATCCATATAATCATATCAACATGGCCTAAACAATAAATTGGTTGTAATAATGCTGATGAAGGGTTAATACTATGAAAGTGTACATGTGATAGTGCATATGATAGTGTATATGTGATTACAAGCAGATGAAAATAAAACAAATCAATAAATCAAGCATTCAAACAATATATTGAGAAACATATGTAAATGCTGTATAAAATGATATGATTTGAGAGTTAACCAGATCTAGGGAAGTGTGGCGTTATCTATGAAATCGGCTTTGGCGTGAGTGTAAAAAAAAATGTTAAAATTGGACATAGCTTTCACGTTGTGTTCAGGTTGTTTCGGACTGTAGGTCCCCTGTACATGAATGAGAATTGCCGTTGATAAGTTTTTGCAGTAATAAGCCTTATATCATTTCTCTGTCTTGTGTTATGGCTATGGATGTCTGAGTTCAATATAAAAGTGTCATAATAGGTTTCAGGGAGACTTGGATATTTGTTAATTATCTTAAACATTAACAAACAGGTTTAAAGTCGATTTAAGTCATTTGTAGTATTTGTCATGTTTTGCTTAAGTATTGTGTAATTGTGGATTTTCACTTGCACTACTTTTGCATCATTAATCGTTTTGCATCATTAATTTACCGAAATACTTAGACATCTCTTAATGTATATAAAAAGTTCAAATTACCATGATTTATCTAAAAAGCGGGAAACTTCCTAGATTTAACTACATGTGTTAACAAAAGGTAGCGTGATATATTTTTCGTGTATATGTAAGTTATGTTACAACTTATGAGTACCACTGTACATGCGCAGGTCAATTATACTGGATACTGAAAACGATCATGTCTTACATTTCGTTTAACTCTACATTTAAGTAATATCCATGTTTCATTACCCAAGTTATGGTAAATTCTCTATTGTAATGTTTAATATATTTTTGTTCTCACTTTATTGTTTCATTTCTTTACTGCCAACGTTATTTCTTTAAATTGATTTTATTTAAACTGTACGAACTTGATATACTTAATAAACTTAAAAAAGGCCTCCTGAGAACATGGACATCTCATATAACTTATATTCCTTGTTCTGTATTTATTATTCTTAAAGTGCGAATAAATAAAATAGCAAATTAATAAATATTGCATCTGCTTAACATTTACAAAAGTGTTGAACTCATTTTCTAAGATAATGTGCAGCAACCCCCAAATCCGAAAACTCTAACGTTTTATCGGTCGACTGCTGGCAAGTCTATTGTACTTTCAATATGACCTCTCAATTTCAATCATTCTTTAACCACTTTTTGTTTATTTTTATTATCACTTTTTGTATACACTACTAGGTACATACATGTGAAAATTATATGAATTTCCTGCAAATTCCGAGAAAATGTGATGTAATGTGAATTTTCACATTTTATCACATACGTTCATAAAAAATCATATAAAATACCATTTCTGAAGCGCAACACTTTTATGTGAAAAAATGTTATTATTTTGCGTCACATTTTTTTAGTCATCAAAACATGAAAACATAACAAGGACAGTGTAACGCTACACTCAAGTTTACAACTTATATTAACAGTGCCACACAACAAAAAATATGTCACTTTACTGTAAATGCATTTTTAGCCAGCTTGTTTCGGTCCACACCCCATATATAGCCTCTTTCTTTTTGCAAGTCCCCTGCTGTGTGGTTACCCCTTACACATGGATTACTGCATGGTATTATGGGAGGGGGGGGGAGCGCAGTCATGTATCATGGTCTTTCTATCATATAATGTCTTAAAAATGGGTTCAGATTCAGAACAATACAAATGCAATACTTTAAAAATGTGACAGTCAGTAAGACATCAAGGAGGTAATATGGAATAATATACACAATCAATAACAATTTTATCTATCAATTTTTGACTTTTTCAAGTTTACAAGGATTTGTCGCAAAGTGGACAATGTCTGACATCTGGGCTAACATCAACCTACGTCAGTTCGGCGGTATAAAGAGAAGTTCCACGGCACACTGCATGATGAGTCTGATCCACTTTCTGCACAAGGGAGCTGAGACTAGTAAGAACATGGGAACAGTCGTCCTGACGGATTTCAGCAAAGCCTTTGACACTATAGAGCACATGCAAGCCCTTACTAAGCTACTGAGTATGGGTACGAGGACTATTATAGTACCAGCATCCATGCGTCTCCTTGACCCGGAAGTAATGATTGGTTTGAGTGCATCCAAGCAGTAATAAAGAATGAAAAATACGTTTTAATACTATTTTTGTCACCAAAGGTAGCAGCTCCGCTCCCACTTGATGTTTTTGGAGGTGATCCTTGGCTAGCTGCCGCGACCTTCCCTCACTCTCACTAGCCACGTTTTAGACATCTGTAAAACCCAAAGTTGCTTCGTTCATATAAGCCTTATTTTCAACATTTCACACATTGTGCCTTCACCAGGTTGTACAGGTATTGTTTGCAGTGGCTGATAGTTTCATTTTATTTGCATGTCCATGTAGCAATTACACGAGTTGGAGGAAATCGGACAGATATTTGATTGCATTTACACAAATTACAGTTAATTGTCAGGGAAATTGCTTTCTTATAGTAATTCAATGAATGGTTAGTTCAAAGCCAACACTAAAATCTGCCACAGAAACACCACAAAAAATAATAATTTGTCTGGCTTTTATTTTAAAATTACTTACCTACTTACTTACCTGTTAATTGTTCAAGCCCAGGTCCAACTGGGCAGACAGCAGGTGGCCAGTGGGGATGGTAATGCTCCCTACATCAATGTCCCTGAGCATATCTTGCAGCTGCTGTTTTCCAGGGACTTCAGCTCCAATGACTGTCGCTGCTCCTCCCCATCCATTCTCTATTGCCCGGAGTGTGGAAATGTCCCTTGTCCTTCTACGACCAGTAGATGTGCTGACTTGGCTTGTTGGTTTTCTGGCTGTGGTCACCTTTATCAAAGTTATTGGCTGAAAAAAATACACAAGTGATACAATATTACTTAATCATTTTTTCTTCAACCCAACACTGCCGTCTGAACTTACTGGTATTTTTTTTTCCTTGAAGTGGATCTATGTGGATTCAAATAATACACTGTCCTACTGATGTATGTTTAACTTATTTTTTTTCTATAGTGTGAATTAAGCATGCTTTTATATGTTAGAAAGCATCACTCTTCTGTAAACTATGTATTCTGGTATTGATATTTATTTCTCTGGTTTGGTAGATACACCCACCAGTCCACCTGTCATACAAGTGAGCGTCTGCCCATCTGCAGATGCCGCTAACTGTCGCTTGACCAGGGCGGTGAGAAGCTCATTCTCCCAGGCTGCGATTTCGGCCCCTGCCGTGGACAGCTTCAGCAGGACTTGCTACACGGCTGACATCTCTTGAGGTGCGGCGGGTGGGATCATGGGAGCACAATGACCATCTGTTGCACAAGGCACACTTGTTGCCACCTCTGAAGGCACAGTAGCTGTCTTAATATGATCAGAAACAATCATAGTTGTTACAAGGCGACGAAGGGCAGTCCAGGGTATAGGTGGGCGGGCACTGTTAGACCTTTTGACAACCAAACAATTTAGATATAGTTATCTGGTCTTAAAAATGGCTGGAACGGTGTCGTTTTTCGTGCCCGTCGACGGGTTGAGTTGCAAAGTGTTATGTTCCTTCAAACATACGCTATTAAGGAAGCCAGAAAAGCTGCAGAGGAAGCAAAAAGAACAAACCAACACATTTTGGACAAAACAACATGCACCCAAAAATAAAGATAAACAAGCTGAAGACAGATGGATAAGGGACTAAATGCATCCTAAACGTTGCAAGAAGAGACGTAGGTACGAGGAAAAAAGTGCAAGGGCTGGGAGAAAGAGAGCTAAACAAATCGCAACCAAGCAGCTCGTTTTAGGGTAAACAAAACCTGAACGTCTGCACTATAGAAGGTAGATTTACCCAGGTCTACTTTAATTTATACACACCGTGGCACCCCCTGGACTTCATGCGGTAAACTAACCGGTCTGTTCCCGCCCTGGTATGCTAATTAGTAACCGGATCTGCTAATGCTGTTTGCCTACGGTCAGTGCGCCTGCGCAGAATAGCTCGGATGGAAGCAAAAACAGCGTTCACTCGTATTGAAATACACATTTACTGATTGTGTCTGACAAGGTTTTCTTGCGGGCGTCATTTATCAGTACAGCACTTTTATTGACCGATATTTTCTGGTTATCAAGTGAGACTTCATGAGACTGGATGTAATGCTTGTAGCCTGATCTTCTTGGACTTCTACTTGGGGCTGGTTTGATTTTGGTGTTGGTGTTAGTGGCGTCGTCTGCTTTCTCAAGCTATTAAACTATTCCAAAGATACAAAAAGAAATAGTACAGAAATATTTGTCAGTTCTGGTTTGGTCAATCTATTGTTTTCTTTAATCATAATCAAAGATACATCTAACGTTATATTAATATGTAAAAACATATCGTAAATGCACAGTTTTAACTTTCCGTCACATTTATGTACGAGTCCTAGCCATGAAAATAAGGATAAAACGTGAATGGTACAACTGGAGTCCTTTCGCACATATTGCCGCTCCCGTTGTCCACATGGCTGCGTACGCGCGTTGACCATCACAAGGAAAACAGTTCTCTCCTATGGCATAACGTTTGTACAGGGTATCTAGCTGTTGTCGAAGAGACGCAACTAGCTGTACACAATTATTCTGCCACCGACTGACGTGGACGAAACCAAGTGACCCTTCACAAGGTGTGCTTGAATACACTCAGCAGATACTGGCATAGGTACTCGTACTTGGTTGTTAGCAAGTATGATGGTGTCGTTGATTTCTTGGATGAATAGATATTCATTTTGCAACAGTTTCTACATGGATACAGTGCCGGTCAGTCAGCTACTGTTTCGTCTGTAGAATGGTCTTGTCGTTTTTACTTAGCATTGTTTTGTCAACGAGTCCGGACACTATTTTTTACATTTTCTCGCTTTCATCCTCCTCCTCAAAAGTTGGTAAATACAGCATGGGTGCAGCATTCAACATTTCCACTCACCTATGTAGTGGAGAAGTGCTGCGTCGCTTGTGGAGACAGATACGGGGAAACCTTCCTCGAGCGTTTCTACTCTCATCCGTAACGTCTTCCGATTATTGGGTCCTGCAATGGCGGTCATCCTTTTTTTTCTGCATTCATGTATCAGTTGTATCTGGCACTTGTTCTTCTTTCTTTCATATGTCTCTTCGCATCTCTCTTTCTTTAACTCGACCAGGTTGTGATGGTCACCTCTTTTATCAACAGGGAAATATCGCTATCTTCTTTGTTTTGCTGTCATTTCGCAAATATTAAAAAAAAATAGACACCGCAAGCCGCGTTTGACTTCCGCGTTCGAGAAAGGCGTTTTTAGGTGCAGGTCAAACACCATGTGGACCAGGGAAGTGACTGGCCTGGTTACTTCAAGCTCCCTGGGTAGATGGTACAAAGAGCCAATATCAGTAGACTTGACAAACCTGTCCTGCTTGTAGTACATGGGAACATTCACACCATTAACCTTTACATTAAAGGCTTCGCGGAAGACACATTTCTTTTTGGGTTCAAATGGTACTGGACGTCGTACTTCCTCTTCGACAGGAACCTTCTGTTTTTTCAAAGCAATGGCCTGGTTGATGGACTCACCTGTAGACCCAAACCTCTTTTTCAGTGCACTGAATTTTCCCTGGAAACTTTCCCTTATTTACTAATACTTGAAATTGTGTTGCATATTCAAAGACGAACTCACAGGCTTCCAGAATGGCTCTATCTAAGTCTCCATGGATGAAAGATAACATGTCTTCAGTCTCATTTCTACGCCTATACCAGGTTGAATTACCAATTATGTCCTGGGTAGTGAGTTTTCCTTCTCAGTACTGTCCCCCTGATTCAGAACCTACAACAATGATTGCATGAGCTTTTCAGTTTCAGCCTTTGTTTAATCTCCCTTTTGTTTCAAGCACTGTTGTCTTCATATGTTTCTCAAACTTTGACATTTCACTTAAATCAAGAAGGTATTTTTAAAAACTTTTCAACTGGATACTGAGGATTTAGTAGTCACGTTTTGAGTGCTACTCCAACACTCATTAATGAATGTTTACAAATGATTTTTTTCGGAGCGGGAAACAAGGTTCTAAATAAACAAAAACAAGTAACAGTCAAGCTGTTCTAAAGAGTGTTCTAAATAAACAAAAGGTAACGCTCTAGCTTTACCATGTCCTCATTAACTTCACGACTTCTTTCTTCTAATCTAGCTTGATCATCATTCTCTCTTTTTTCTCTCCTCTCTCCCTTTTCAACTCGTCTTCCCAGTTCCTGGTTTCCGAAAAATCGTACTCTTGGTTAGAGAGGCCACTGAGCTGTGACGCGAGCTCGCTCTAGACCTGCCACATGTTACATCATAGAAATGGACATTAGACATGTATGATCGGTCTACTCGACTATTTCTTTTTTTTTTCTTTAACTTGTAACCAAAAAATTGCATAAACCTGAATCTTCCCCTATGGCCATGGTTCAGATGGAGGAACTGGACTGACCTCTGGTAGTCTTTTCGAGGACAGCCACATCTTCTCACCATCCTTTCCTCTACGCTTCACCATTTTAGCATTCTCGTTAAAATTCAAAGTAGCTAGAATCTCTCTAAATCACGAACAAGATAGCCACTCTGAACAAACAGGTAAATATAACAGATAAAATGTACTTTTACATAATATTTTAGTATGGTTACCTGATCCACGGTATGATTCACTCGTCTAACACTGTGATACCCATTTCGGCCGACTGTGTTTTGGCGGTGTGTAGAGTTTTGTCCTGGTCCTGTACTTGTTACAGAAGTAGGGTGAATGCTGGTCACTTCTATCTCTAGGACGTCATCCCACACACCTGCAGGATTTTGTCTGCAAAGTCGGCACACTGATTTGGATGGAATTTTTGTAGCTTATCTTTTTTTTATGAGAGCTACATCTCCACAAAACCTACATAACTGTAAATATTGACCAATTAGGCTGAAAATAATATGCATTTATTCCCTCCCCCCGGACCTATCTCCAGCCTTAACTGAAGAAATTGTAATTATGCCTAGCAATTTTTGTCACATGAAAATAAAGCCAGTTTAACCCAGGGAAATGCTGAAATGAACCCATTTTATCAAGAGTGTGAACGTCGCGTGCACGTCCCGTAACATCCTGATCAGGTCCAGGTGTAGCGACATCTCGGGCCGCCGAAAGTTGTATATCGTGTGTTATAAGAAAGTCCCGATGTCCGTTGTTGGGAAACTGTGCGGGTAGTTATTTTAAATATTCTTGTGGGGATGTGGGGGTGGTGACATACATGGTAAACGACCTGTTCAAGTTGTGGTCGGCGATTGTTGACTGTTTGTATCCGGTAATAGATCGTCATCATACAGTCGTGTCCACGGCATCTATAGTTTACGGGCGGCAGATGGCCGACCACATCAATATTACGTTCTCCATTGACTGATGTCGCAATCTTTGCAGTTCTGTCCAACGGGACGGATCGAAGACCATGAGTAGAGAGTTGTCACTAAGAATGGAGATACACGGACCTGTATCCACAAGAGCTTGTGTTGATTGGATATCAATAAACGGAGTTAATTCTGATGTCAGTGAAGTTTGTGGGATGGCTGTCTGTTGGTGCTCGCAGCCGGCTTAAGTCCGTTTCCCGGAGGTGGAGTTGGGCAACTTGCCTCGAAGTGTCCATAACCTTAGCACCCGTAGCACTGGCCGGCGTCGCCACATGGTCGCAGTTTGACGGGGATAATACCGCCAAAGTCCTCGATTGCTATCTCTAACTTAGTTTCCTCCACACAATGCAAAAGGAGTAAGTTGCAGCCTGCAAATTTAATGCAACAAAACAGCTTTATTTCTAGCATACCAATATTCCTACCTTTGAACGCTCATAACCACTTCTTGGAGAATCCCTTTAAATGACTTTAATACCCCCGCCCTCCCCCCGGCTTCTTGGCTGCGACGCAAGTGGATAGCTAACGCTAGAGAGATTATTGACTTCTTGTTTATTGGGAAACTTCTGTCAACTCGATATTTCACGGCGGTCTGTTGGAACGGCATCTTTCCCCATTGCGTTCAGGAAAAGAAGTACAGGACTGAGGTATTTGAACAGGGCTGTTTTGTGTAACTGCCAAACATTTTCTTCAGTCTTTTTGCTTCCTTGCGTTGTTTTCAATTTTACACGAAACTTCACAATCAACAGCAATAGATGTGTCTCTACGTTCTCTCTCGATGCCTTTTGGTGTAAAACAGATTTGAATCCACAATTTACATTTTACTCAATGTGCCGTCCTGACTTTTGTGTAAATTTCAAACCCAAGCTGCTATGAGTACTGCTGCTTAGCTGTAATCAGTTTGCCATGCTCGTAATGCCCACGCATTTCCCTATTAATGATGTGCGTGTTGCCTGTTTGGTACAAAACAAAACGCCCTCTCAATAGCAACGGGTCCGTGACCCTGCCTGGTTGTGAAGGGTTGCGATACGTCACATAGAGGACTGCGGATCACCAACAGTATTACTTCCTTTACAAGGGTTGCAAAGTCCCCATTTCCTAAAAAACGTATTGCCTTACTTGCGGTTATTCGTCATGTCTTTTCTCTGAACCGCTGGATGTTAGACGCTTGACCTCTTTTCCTCATCTCCACCTCTAGTTCTTGATGCGTTATCTACCTGTAAGAGACGATATAACGCATTTTTCTGGAAAATTGCATACCTTACTTAATGAAAATGCACAATCTAAAATGAGGTTCTGCTGTTTCTATCGGGAATGGAAGACGGTAAGGAATTAGTTTTCATACCTAATATAGTTATGGACTCGTCAGAAACGCTAAAGCACCGTCACTGGTAATTTTGTATTTGTTCAGTTTCCCAATTTTTTAAATAGAAAACCATCATTTCAAACTCTTCTATTGCTTTTTATAAGTTCTTCGGGTGTCAGTGGAACCTGCTCATTGCCATCCTCACCCTCGCTTGCGCTGTCTGTGTAGGAGTCCAACAACTGAAGAAGGCATGGGTCGTGCTTCTTGGACCTTAATTCAGCTTTCTTCAGCTTTCCTGTGTTGAATATTCCTTCTTTAAGGTCCAATTTACACGTTTTTTTGTAACTGTAGTACTACACATCGTAGTCTACTATGGTAGGCAACAGTTTATTTTCTGGTTATAAAGAGAAATGACGATTGTACCTGAAAACCCTAAACCATGCAACAGTTAATCACAAGTCTTCTTTGTGACAAATAAATGCCAATGTTTACATGACGCAGAAGAACCAAACTTCACAACCTCAAACAGGTCCCCAAAGTGAACTAACTTACTGACTGACTCACTGGAATGACTGACTTGCTCGTTTTAGAACATGACTCAAGGCACTTGCACCTTCATCTTGCTGAGGCACCATTCCTTAAACTAGATGACTCCGGAGGCACACCATTGTCTTGAGATGACGGCCCCAGCATTCAATTCTTTTCCTGCAATCCTTTCACACACCATTTTCACCGCCATCTCTATATAAGCGATCAACGTATATTTTGATCTTAGCAATTTTATCTTCATGGAGGGGGGGGGGGTCGGATGGAGGGGGGGGG
>NW_017804121.1:27636-41561 GCF_001625305.1 Branchiostoma belcheri
AATCTTTGCGCAATGCATAGCAAAATGCCCAGCACTATTGCTGCGTTGGAAGAAACCATGCAGTTGACTGTCAACTCTGTGCGTATCTCTGATGACCCTGGCCTAAGCCCTTTACTACTCGCCTGTCTTCATGTTCTGTGGTGTAGATGTCACAGGCATCTGTCCCTGAGGACGTGTCCAAGACTCCAAGACAGTACCTCAGTTTCATCTTTCTTCCGATCAATTTCTTTCTGTTTCTCATACAGTTTGTTAACATCCACCTTGATCTTTTCCTTGTCTCTCTCAACCTCAACCACTTGAGCCTTGACCTTTTTCTTTCTTAACTTCTACCAGTTTCTTTTACACATTTTCTTCCATTTCTTTTAACTTTCTCTTTACCAACTTCTATCTTAAGCTCATCTTCCCTGATACTTTTCCTTCTTTCTTCAAACCCTTTCTGCTCCTCATATCTTTCCGTTTTCATGCTTTCCTCCATATGTCTCTGCTTCTGAAACGCATATGGCTTTTTTTCGGTCGCATCGTCCCTTATGGAAGTCGTATTTTGAGCAAGCCTTTGACTTACTGCAAGCACTACAAAGATAAAAAGGTTTTTAATTTGTTTTATATGATGTTTTTTATGATGACCTTTTCATGTGACAGGATAAAATATTGTTAGAAAGTTTAAGCTTTGGAAAAAAGATGAAACATTTTTCAGCTTTGGAGAAAATGGAACAGCACCGAGCCTACAGAAAACCTGTTAGCTATAGTAGAGATGGATAGTTGTTTCTCAGGATCAGAATGTAAATACGTAGCTTAGCAAAGGTACATGTTTGAGTCAACATGTTTTAAATCTATACAGGTGGTCAATTATTATAGCATAACATGATGCAGAGCATGGAACCATGGCCGATTTGTAAACATAGCCATCGGTCCTGTCTCTGAGCAATTTCTTTGTTGATCAGTATGCAACTCTGCCCCTGCTTCTTATATAGACTGTCTGGGATTTTTATGAGTGTATGGGGTCAAACTAATGGTAAGGTCAGCGAAAGCCCTCCGATCCGAACGGCTCCGAACGTTCCCGACGGCGAAACCGGAAATTCCTGAGTATTATAATCGCTGTGCATCTGATCTGGACATGCGAATCCGGCCAATTGTGAGGTAAGACTTCAGGGAAGCTAGGGACACACACACACACACACACACAAAAGGAAAAAAAAACGCGACGAAAAGGAATCATCGCGTAGCAAACATGTTCATTCTGTTCACGTTAAAAATCGTGACAAATGAAACAGAAAAGAAATTACTTACAAATCTTCAGTGGGAGGGGGGTTCCGATCCTGCAAGGACGTTCTATCCTGCGGTGCTCGGGGCGTCCTAGAAATGGATAGGGATATGTTTACTGACTTGACTTCAAATCGTACTTGGCCCAAAAAATTATCACGGTCTGCATCATTACCTTATTTATTTACGAAGAATATCAATGCAAGTATATCATTCCACAATCGACATGTATGATCATGTATTTGCCTTTGCTATTTGGCAAACTACTTACGGTTTGGGAACTTTGGTATCAACTTTGGGCGCTTTCTGAAGTTTCTCAAGTTTCTCTTCCGGCTGTTTGTTTGTCTGTTTCTTTGTTTGATCTTGATCTTCGCCACTACAAAACAAGTATACAATATATGAAATGAAATGAAGTACACGTGTGTATATCAAGGAGGTTAAATACATGATAACGTTACAGGGCTCGAGCCAGCTCAAAATATTTTTTTCCGATAGCCCAAGGTCATGATTGGATCTCTGGTCTGGGTGGGAGCAACGACGACCTTCTACCAGTCTGGCCATCACGTTGGTATCTTAGTTTAAATCTCTGCTTATTTCTAAATCACCTTAAAGAAATTGGCATGCACAAGGCTGAGAAAAAAAGTGAGAAAAAATTGCCAAATTGACAGTTTATCTCAGGGGAGTTGGCCCGCGCTATTTATGAGAGAATGGCAACATACAATGGCTACGATTAAATGATTCATTATAATTATCTCTGTAATAAAGTTAACTAAAAAATATATGTTCCCTTGCATCCCGGCATTTAGTTTCGTTGACGTCATAATAAGCCCCCAAAAAATCCTACCTGTCGAGTACGAGCTCCATCTCTTCCTCGTCCATCTCGTAGTCTTCCGGGCCAGATTTACCACGACCCTTTACCACATCCGCCCAGCTCTGTGGCAGTGCCATCTTTTGATTCAAGTTAGGCCCAATATGTTCCCGCCAAACATTCAAAATTTCTTCATTACCGCGCTCCGATTGGTTAAGAACTGTCACATGTATCGACTTTCACCCCTGATTGGTACAAAGCTGTCACGTGTATGTGAATGTTCAACCTTATAATATGCAAATGTTGTCTCTTAAACGACACGCTGATTGGTTAACAACTGTCACGTGTATGAATGTTCAACTTTATAATATGCAAATGTTGTCTCTTAAACGACGCGCTGATTGGTTAATATCTGTCATGAAAGTTCAACCGACTCTATGCAAGCAGCTGGCTGCTCTGCTAACTTATTTATAGATAGCCCTCTGTATTTATATGGGTTCTTTACCTCTAATGGCCGTAGGTCGCATCAAGTGCACTGCACCATGGCGTCTGGGGTCAGTAATAGCGATGGATGGTGAATGCTGGCCATGGTGTGAGGAAATGTGTGCCTGTAGCTCACATCATCATCATCATTTGGCGTAGCTCACATATATCGTGAAATCTCTGCCCACAGTGGGTACAGACTTGGTACACAGTGGAGACTTTAGAATTGCTGTTATTGTATAGGAAATATTTCTCTCATCCGCTCATTTCACAACATCACATGCTCTGTCACATGTTCAATGTAGTGCAGACTTTCTCGTCCGCCCCTCCATTGCGCCCACAGAGGCAGTATTCAGGCCGTCCTACATACTTTGGTTGTGAAAGTGAGGATGGTAAGTCTGCGGTGACGTGCAGTACTCCTCTAGGTAGAACGACTTGGAGCTTACTTGTTGCTGGGGCAAAACATGGCCAGGTAGCATATGCCACCGCAGTTCCAGCAAGTTCGCTTCTCTTTTTTACGGTCCATTAAACTTCGGCCTTTTTAAAAGTTGTCCTTGAGTAGTTGTTCTTCGTAACTCTGGACATACATTGCAAATCGTGGTGAAGATGTCATGTAAAATCGCATCAATACAGGGCCATTTTGCGCTTCTCATCATTAGAGCTCACAGTGTTTGCTCAAAATAATGACTTACGAATGCTTTTCCGTATATTGCTTGCCACATCAATAGATATTGTTTGCAAGTTGCGTTTTGTGCAGACAATCTGCAAAGAGGTCATGATATGTTGCCATGTCATAATTGCCATGCATATACATAGGTCCTATGAAAATAGGACGCTTGTATGTCGTACGTTTCTTTACAGTCTAGTGCTTTAACACACCGACAGTTACGTTTGGCGATTTAACTGTAGCCATAAATGATCACTGATGTATTTTGCAATTCAGGGAGAGAAACGCTCTGCAACAGTTTACTGTTTGTTAGCTTCTCTATTCGAACATCTGTGATCAGGTTTAGGTAGTAGGAAGGGGGCATCGATGTCGTCGAATTGCTTGTTAAAAAAATCCCAAGTGCTTTATAAAATAAAAATCAGGTGGAAGCCCTCATAACCACTCATGTCAAGTCACTTGACAGAGCATAGAAAAAGCAAACTGCCTTGATATGTACATTCCTTCTCTTGGTTTCTTACTTTTTAGAACTTGGACTTTTTCCGGAGGGGTGTGCATACTGCTTCATGTAGATTTTATTGAATAAATGTACTTTATTCTATACAAGTATCACAGGGCAATGTTATCTCTTTGTTGCCTTAATTATCTAGGAAAATGGCTCCCTGCAAGTACCCACTGTACCAACTTTCATCTCATTTAAATAATTAAATCTAACATGACTTTAATCCTTGCAGTCATGTCGTATGACGCCTTTGTTGTGCTTCCGCAATGCAGTTCTGGGGTTTCATGCATGAAGCACATCTTGCATGGATGTAGAAGTACTGAAGGCTACTGAAATGAAATCCTATCAGGCAATTAAAAACAATAGCCTTTGAGTGCTTACCCTATGAATCTAAGCTACGTTTGCATTTTCCTCGTGTCCTCTTCACTCATGAGTATTGTACATCTTTTAGATAAATAGCTTTATCCTGCTAATTTTCACGGTTTTCCAGATATATTCATCTTGCCTCCTTCTGACCAAATTTCTGCTTCAAGTAATGCAATAATGTGTAATAAAATCCAACATAATTCTTACTGCCGTAATTTCTACTCTTCCTTTTACTAGCGCGTCCAGCTATTGTCCGTTCAAAGCTTCGAAACGATTCGCACCCATCCTGTTCTGTTGCTCTTCCATGCAGTCACTCTCCGTGCAGTCAAAAAATATTGCTTTTTCCTGGATTTTATCTGTGTACCATGTATCGATAATCATAGGAAATCTAAGCTCAAATTACGTAGAAAATGTCCGGACGTTTTGAGTGACATCTTCCACTTATCTCTTCAGAGTGGTGAATGTCACTCGAAACGTCCGGATTTTATCTCCGAACAGGAATTTGGAGGATGTCCAGAAACCTGTAAAAACAGGCATTGCCACGTGAAACTGCCTCATGGTAGAGGAGATCTAGATAGTGTGATGCAGAGTTGATCTCAGCAAGCAATGGATCCGGGCGCTGAAGCTCTGCAAACTTGCCAACTCAGGTAGTTTAAAGCTATATTATGTAGAATTTTAACTATTTTAAACATCTTTTTTTAAAACATTTTCTTGATCTGTAAGCCTAAGGATTTGCCTAGTAGAACAATGTAGATATTTCGTGCATTACAAAATGACAGCGATCGTTATGGCCTTCCAAACATTAGCATTTTTGGTCAATTTATCTGTGCTTATCTTTTCTTACTGGTCAACTGGATCCCATTAGCTAATACCCCAGTGTGATAGTCCACATCTTCACCTTTACATCGATACCAAAGTCCCCTGGTTAGTTTCAGGACAAACGGGTTTGCCCCAAAGAAAACCGCGACGGTGCACACATCTGTTCTCCTCCCTCAACGTGGTGTTCTCCTCCCTCAACGTGGTGTTCTCCTCCCTCAACGTGGTGTTCTCCTCCCTCAACGTGGTGTTCTCCTCCCTCAACGTGGTGTTCTCCCTCAACTTGGTGTTTGTTTCCTTTAGCTTCATGTTCTCCTCCCTCAACTTCGTGTTCTCGTCTGCCTCGTACCGTGGCCGACAAGAACAAAATTTTACACCGCAACTTTTGGTGTTTTACACTGCAACTTTGGGTGTTTTACACTGTAACTTTGGGTGTTTTACACTGCAACTTTTGCTGTGTTTTACACTGCAACTTTTGCTGTGTTTTACACTGCAACTTTTGGTGTTTTACACTGCAACTTTTGCTGTGTTTTACACTGCAACTTTTGGTGTTTTAAACTGCAACTTTTGCTGTGTTTTATACTGCAACTTTTGCTGTGTGTAAAACTTACACCCCTCCCCTTTTATAATGGACGGTCCCCCTGTCAGGTCAAAGATGACAAAGATGGCGGCGGCCTGAGAGTCACAGTGTCGTGCTGTGACTGAGTGTGAGACATCAACAGAATGGGATCTTAAGAAATTGATCAAGCTGTGAATAAATTGATGATTTATAATTCTGTCTGTTCTTCTTTGTGTTCTAACTTTACTATACTTACACAACACTGTATTGCCTCCATGATGACAGTTTATAAATTAGTGATTGACTAATTAACATTGATTAGATGTCTTATTAACTACAAATATTGTATACAATATTATTCTACATTTGTATACGAGCGATCGCTGTTTTTGTTTACATTATACGCATGCAAATTATTTGAAGACATATGCAAATTCTTGGTAGACAAATCAGCCAACTGGCACCCACTTTTTGCCTACGGTGACGTCATGGCGATCGCTCGTATTGTTCCCTTATGATCGATAACTTACCTGAGTCAAGAGTCAACACTTCATAATTGAAAATAAGTCTTTATTGCTTCATAGTACCAAGTGGTGCCACATTTGACTCCCATAGGCCCAATATTTACTCATCAAATTATTAGCGACCTTGCGAGTCCGAATTCTCTTGCTAGAAAATGTCACGTGACTCAAAGGCCTTTAGAAAAAAACTAACGTCACAACGTAGCCAAGCTTTTCCTCTAAAAAAACTTATGCACGAAAAGGATAACTCAGTCGACGTAGTTTGCATGCCATCGTTGTCACCTTTGACCTGACAGGGGGACCGTCCATCATAAAAGGGGAGGGGTGTAAGTTTTCCACACAGCAAAAGTTGCAGTGTAAAACACAACTTTGTTCATCTATTTATATTGTCGTGTTGTTGATACCCATGTACAACATTAGACCAGGGATTTAGCCATAGCAAAACCAAATGACTCGAAGAGCCTGATAATGATAAAAATAATCGATAACTTTGATTTTGATTTTTTTAAACACAAGTTGTAAACATAATGACCCCGGTACTGACTGGCTCGTTTCACAAAGAACCGACCAAACTTTTAAGTCATTAAAATCATATAGTTCGTAAAAATGTTACTAACCAACAATAAAAAATGCTGACAAAAGCATGGGACGGACTACTTTATCTCGCGGAAGGAAGATAAAACCTGGCGTGGCGATGCGGCTGAGATCAGGTTACCAACGTTCCCGCGCTGGGAATAGCAAGTCTGTATTACAGGCAGTAAACACGTTTTTATTGCAATTTCCAGCTAAGGGAAATCGAATTTGTGACTTATTGTTGTGATAATAATTGTAAACGAATAGGAGTGCATAATATTTGTCAGCATACTTGAATTTGATTGCTGGTATAGCAACAGGTTTGAGCGTCTACGTCTCCAGTACAGTAACGGGGGTGGTCCTAATTCCGACCTATGTTCTACACGAAGGTTTAATTTTACCTTTATTTAGTTATTGGCAAACCTCATCATTTTGGTTGTACGTAATTGTCATAACAAGCTATACCTATACTGAGACGTTTGGTATCGTAGTAGTGATTTGTGTACACTTTTACATTTTCGAAAAAAGGGACCAAGTTGTGGAAGTTATGTTGGCTGTTATTTCCATAACAAAGGTGTATAATTCAATTCACTTGTTATTAACTGCTGCTTAGACAATTCAAATCCAAACTAAACGGGAAACACACGCACAAATAAATAAATAAAGGTAGATTTAAAAAAATACTTGTAAGTTGTAATGTCGTAGTCCAATCATTTTCCCGCCTTTCCGACCCTGACAGAGACATTTTGAACACTGGATACGATTCATACACTTGCACGACGTATCATAGAAAGTCCATGACAAAATGGTACGTATTTGCCTTTCGTTTGGCACAAATGTTTATTCATTTCTTCATTGCTTTTTTTTTGTCTTTCATCGCTATAGAAGAATGGATCCGTTGGCTGTATATCTCCTAAGGCTTCCAAAAACGTAAACATTTTAACAAGGTCACACTTGTGCTTAGCCTAAACAACGACTTTAACATTTTTAACAAGGTCACACTTGTGCTTAGCCTATAAACAATGACTTTAACATTTCTAACAAGTTCAGATTTGTCCTTATACGACTTAAACATTTTAACAAGGTCAGATTTGTGCTTAGTCTATAATCAGCGACTTTAACAGTCAACTTTTATTGTGTTTATACTTATAGAAGTTGACTCTGCAAACATTCCACTACGGGACCAACGCCCAAAAAGTCGTTGACAATCCTGACATCCCTCTGTGGGTCGCGAAGTTCCACCGTCCTGGGGCTCCCAGGTCAGGCGTAATGACTTACGCCCAGATTGCAGAGGAACAGTGGATCATGGTGGGGTGGGTCCGAGAGACGGATCGGCAGGCGGTGGAAGACATGGCGGGTGGCCAGCTTGAAGGAGTCGAAGTGCGCCTCATGGAGGCTTATGTCAAGCGAGGCTGTTTCGTTCTCAAGATTGAGTTACTCATGGAAAACTGACCACCGGCGATGTTCAAGCCTATGTTTATGATACAACTAATGATTATCATAATTAAACTCACTCAAGGATAACATGAGAGTTTGGGCTCGGATGTCTTTAATGGTAAAGTTGGAGACATCACAGGCCTAGCATGTGCTAAGCTATTCAACGTTAACATAACCTGAGACTCCGGGTGGTCTCGATTTGGAAGAACAAGTGTGAAATGGGTATAATAACGCTAAGAAGTCGTCCTGATTTGCCTACGAAGCAAGTGCTAAGCTATGTAACAATGCGAAACTTTTGACTAAACAATCCGTAATGGTGAGGCTGTAGCGTGCAGCCTTAATAAGGGAAACCTTGAAACTGAGATATGTTGAGAACTGAACTATGAACTGGTGCCAACAAAGTAAGGCTGCGAAGGCCTATCAACTTCCTACGCTAGAAATTTAACTGGGTAACTTGACATTTCAATAAAGAGCAACATGTAATGTTTTTATTTTAATTCGATTGTGACGATACAATACACTGGCCACCCAGGCAGCATAGCTGATTTCGGGCGCCAAACAATACAAAGATTAAACATACACAATATAAGATACCAATACAGTAAACTAACAAGTAAAGATTAAGCTAAAATCAATCAGTTAACAATATAAAATACAACCAAGCATAATAAAGTAATCAATCAAGGTAATAATAGCAATTATTGTTTTGGAGGTTAGAGGTCAAGGGCAATTGAATATAATACAATGTCATGTGACCTAAGATATGAATGGTGCTAACTGAACAGGTGTGAATGCGAATCCTCATTGAAAAGCAGTCCGTCAAAAAGTCCAGAGTTAACTATAAGGCCATGTTGATTTGATTATATGGATGACATCCTCCGGGAGCCCCAAAACTGATGCGCGCGTGCGAATAAAAAAAAAGGTTTGCAGAAAAAAAAAGTTATTATGTTTACCGAAGGAAAACATATTGTTTTTGCTCCATTTCCATTTCTTCTCCAAACACTAACCTCTGACCTGGCCAATGGCCTCTTTTGTTTACGTCTGTCACCATAGTAACTGGTGTCGGGTTACACAATGTGACACACACACACACTATGTGGCAATTTAATTGTAGGCATTTAGACTCCTGTCACCATATACATGTATGTGAATGCGTTTGAGTAAGAATTAACAGAGCAGACCATATCCGAGGTAAACATTATGCATTTGCTTTACTAATGTTACCTTTCTAGTTTTCATTATGAAATCTACGTGGTCATGAGGGTTGAGCAAATGGCACAGAATATGGTTTGGCGAATAATCTAGTCTTTAAGTTCATTTCTTTACAATTTCGTCTTTTTTCGTTTGATTTTGGCATTCTACGACATTGGTATAGTTTTTATTTTTTTGTAACTTATGGTATATTTTTGCTCATTTTGCAACTGTTTTGTACGATTTACACTATGGTTGAAAACTTTTTTTTTGGAAAATGCCGAAAATTCATGCGCGCGTGGATGTCATCCATATAATCAAATCAACATGGCCTTATCTAGAATAAGCGAACATTTTTTTTTGTGAACTACTTTGCCTCAGAAATGCTGGTAAAGTGGCTATGTGTTACAGTTCTGAGATATATTAAGCAATGCCCTTGATTATTCTGTGAGCTGCTTGGGGAGAGATGGTGGTGTCTCACGGAGCTACCAGTCAGGATCGGATGCTGCGCTGGAGTGACGTAGACAGGAAGCGGAAGTCACGTGATCGGAATTCCGCGGGATAAGGCCTTTGCCTCATCCTTATATTAATTAATGGTTTTTATTGTCCAAACAGTACCCGTGCAGTCGCAGCCTTTATACGGCTGAATTGAAGCAGGGTATCACATAATCAATACAAATCACAAAAATTACAACAATCAAATAATACAAATGATACACATAATATTTGTTCCACAATTATTTTTTGTGGAACTGTCGCAAGGGTCTGTGCGGCTGCCATTCGGCGCCACAAGGTGACCTCAATACGGCTTTCCCCAACCGAAGTTAGGTACCCATTCACACCTGGGTGGAGTGAGGAAAGTCGTGTAAAGTGCCTTTCCCAAGGGCACAACGTCGGGGCGCATGTTCAGACATGTACCGGGTACGACTCGGAATCGAACCCGGGTCTCCCCGGTTCATAGTCGATTGCTCTAACCACTACACCACCCGACGCCACCATCCTAACATGACAACTATACGTAAAATATTATATAAACGGAAGCTATGGTGCGTTAACTGAACTAGCCCTCCTCCTCCATCGGCTCTTCTGTCTCGTACTGTTGCAACCACGATGGGGGCTTGCGAACCCTTGACTCATTCTGTGAAACGTAGAAAAAAAAATAGCTTATCGCCGTGTGAAAAAAACACAACATCAAATTATGGAGAAACAACTAGATACAAGTCGTTTCGAAATTTCTTATTATGTATTGACAATCCGCAGGTCTCCGCTGTACTGTCGTCTGACAAGACGAAAAAAAAACAACAACAAAACAATATTTTATTTTGTTTACACCCTTTGCAATCCTCCTGTGCCCCGTTTATAAGATCTTTCATATACGCCCGTGTAGTTATCAGTTTGACGTTACCTACCGCTGAGGGAACTTTGCCAGGTGCTGACTGGCTCTGGTTCTCCTTGTCTTCATCTCGTCTCTTCTTCCTCGCTTCCAACTGTTCCTGCCGCTTTCGCTTCCTCTCCTCCTTCTCAGCCAGTTTTCTCGTAGCCTAGGCCTGCTTCACTTCTTTCTTCCTCTTTCTCTCCTTCTCTTTTTGATCTTTCTCTTCGCGCTTCTTAGCAAGCTCCGCCCTTCTTTGTGCTTTCCGCTCCTGCTTCTCCTTTTTCTCGTCTTCCTTATGCTTTATTTCCTTGACGACGTCCGTGTCTGTTAAGACTCTGCCGGTCAGCCTCCTCCTGGCTGTGCGCTGGGTAGGTGCGGTTATTGCTACCGGAATCAGGACCTCCCTTAGAGACGGCGGGATTAGCCTTGAGATCAGCGGGCTCTGAAGAGGCTCGCATGACCTACAAGGCTCGTTGCATGTTGGGCATGATGTTTTGCCTGCTGACTGTTGCTCCTTGTTGCCTGCTGCTGTGTCAACACTTTGTAACCCATGGTGGTCCTCCTGGGGCTAACTCGGTCTTTCGGGTGTGTCTGTCCCTATCCATCTGTCATCAATAGCATCTTCATCAAAGGGGTATATGCCAGTTTTGGCGAAAGAAATCTTAATGATACTGGTTGTTACTGCTTTGTCATAAATGCTGGAAAACAACCTTGCAAAGTTCCTCTTCCGGACGCGGGACTGATGACTGGCTTAAACCTGCCACATTCATGCCTGTAGCCAGCAACAGTAGAAGCTAGTGGTAACTACAGAGGATAGCAACCCACATACCAATATAATGTTCATCTTTACTTATTCTAGTTCATCTCGTGTTCTTCTGTTAGCCATGCACTTAATGAGCTTTCTTTGATACATTCAGCCAACTTCTTGTACTGCTCAAGATTGGAAGCAAAAGCAACATGAAGGCGCACAGTGAGATAGAAGGTTTGTATACGTTTCACCACAGCATTCACAATAACCTTTTCTTTTAACGTTCTGATCATTCTGGGGTCTGTGGAGTACGTCATGTTGCTGGGTACTCAGAGAAAACTTACAAGATGACCATTTATTGTTTCCAAATTCTTTGTATACTGGCCTATACAGTCCTGACATGTCCTGAACCTTAATGAATGGTGACTTAAGCACCCGTGAATCAACAGTTTGATAAGGCATACATGTTGGTGTCTCCTTGTCTGCAATCAGTGAGATGTTGAAATATGAGGTGTCAACTAACTTTTTCCCATAGTTGTATAACTTATCAAAATCTGTCTGAGGGGACAAAATGCAAGTATGCCCTTTTTTATCAAACACGATGCAAGTTGTATTCTTGTCTATGAACATGTCTACTACCCCCCCCCCCTTTGACTGTATGGCCCTTTGCAGGGAATGTGGCTTTGCTTTGTCCATACCTACTTCATAAATGTAAACTCTTTCATTGTCAAAGCATGTACATGTAGTACTGTCCATAGTCTCTACACTTAAACTCTCTCCTCTAGTAGAAGCCTCGGGACTTGGGGTGTCAACAAAGGGTGCAAGATGGGCCTGAGATGATTCTTCATTGATACTTTCATCTTCACTGGGTGTAGTCCCAACATTAGTATCATCTGGGGACTGGGACTGTACTAGAGATAATCCTACGTAGTGTATGATTCGTCCACTGCCCAAACGGCGCTTTTGGAACTGTCCACCAAAGTGATTTTTCAGAATCTTTGCAAATGTGTTACGTTCATTGTCAATCATCGTATCCCTTGTGCATTGTTGTACAAGGTCCTGGAGTTTGAGTCCAGAGCCCGAGGTCATGTCCTTTGTAGTTGATACATGGTCTTGAATCCTAGAAAAGTAGACATTTATTCAGAGGATTTCAAGTTCATTATACCAAGTAGGTTAATCTGATTTTAACCTCCTTTATTATACATATAAACATCATTTGAAAATGTAACATTTGTTTAATTGAAAAAAAATAGAATGGCAACCATATAAAAGTATTAACACATCTTGTATCATAACAAATATGGGCATTTACTAAAAGCATGTTACATAAATCATGCTACATCAAGGGCACTATATAAATTATAATGTCATACATGTAGATTACATGTAAGGAAATGGGGAGATGTACTCCTCTTGGTACTCACCATTTCAAAGCCACTCTACCATTTTCAGCTCGGCTACAACCTCAGGATTGTTTAATTTACATTAGGTTTACCACATAATCTTCAAGATGAAATAATAGATTGTGTCAAAAGAGTCAATCAAAACGGTGCACCCCTCAGAGTAAAAATCTACTGTTAAAGAAGTCCAATTATTTCTGACATTTAGTATAGGAGAGAGTTTTCATTACAAAGTACAGTATTTATTATTTCAAGTAACATACCTCAATATCAACCGTGTCTTGTGAGAGATTCTGAATGAAACAGAAACAATATTTTTAAAAACTTGGACAATAGTTACCACACAGCACATTGTGACTAATGATTTTCTTTGACAAATGTTTTAATGTATAAGCTTATATTGTTACAAAAATAAATAAAATTATTTCCTGCTTACTTGTTCCTGACAGTTTTTCTTTCACTTTGTAACAATTAAAAATTCAATTTAAAGTATCTAAACAAAACCAATACAACATACCTGTACACTGGGTTCCAACAGGTCTGCAATGATCTGTGTGAAAAGTAAATGTACTACATGTGTTTGCATTGTACGGCAATTTGTATGATACATGTCAAACAATTTAAGAGTCCAGCAAGAGATATAAAGACTGACGCTACAGATATGTACGGTACATAAATATCGAAGTCAAGCACTATTTATTTTAAAAACTCACTGCAAAAGGGGCTTGCGTGACTTGTGGAGGAGCCGCGTACAAGCTATGTATGTTTACGTATTTTCGCCTCGCCTCATGCATGGCCGACTCGCGACTTGTAAACTTTTGTGCTCGGTCAGACACGATATGTGCAAATGACAGGTGTGTGTTCACGTGCCGTGCCATGTGCCAGGTTAACATTTGTAGCTGGGTCGAAAAGGGTCTAAAAGATCATCAGATCATATTAAATACCCACTAATAATGACAATAATTCTCCTGTGAAAACTGTAAATATTGCAACTTGCCATTTAGTTTATTTGAACTCAAAAGCGACAGCCATTTTTATATACAGCTGCCACCTGCGATAGAAATTATTGAACAACTCACGCCGTCGAAACACCCCTTACACGGCCTCTGACATGGCATCTGTGTATACGGTAGCGCCTCCTTTCAACTCTATTCAGTCTTGCTCATGCAAATGACACCGGCAACGAAATGGTGGCAGCCGAGCGGCCATGTTGTAGTCGTCT
>NW_017804122.1:0-11108 GCF_001625305.1 Branchiostoma belcheri
GAGCCAAGAGGCTGGACTACACCCTGTACTGTGTTAGTACATGTTACATGTACCAGCTGGGTTGATAGTGTGTGTGCGTTGTTACAGTTACGACCAGGTGGTGGGGAGCGAAGAGACTAGACTATGCGCTGTACTGTGTTAGTACCAGCTGGGCTGATGGTGTGTGTGTGTGTGTGTTAGTACCAGCTGGGCTGATAGTGTGTGTGCTGTTGCAGTAACCACTCGGTGGTGGGGAGCGAAGAGGCTTGACTACGCGCTGTACTGTGTTAGTATACCAGCTGGGCTGATGGTGTGTGACTGTGTGTTGTTGTTTTCCTCCTGTAGTGACCACCAGATGGTGGGGAGCCAAGAGGCTGGACTACACCCTGTACTGTGTTAGTACATGTTACATGTACCAGCTGGGTTGATAGTGTGTGTGCGTTGTTACAGTTACGACTCGCTGGTGGGGAGCAAAGAGGCTAGACTACGCGCTGTACTGCCCCGAGGCCCTCACAGCCTTCCCCTCCATGACTCTGCCATACCTGTTCCACGCCAGCTACTGGGAGTCCACTGATGTCATCGCCTTCATACTCAGACAGGTGCGTAGATCACCTGCATTGCCTCACCTGCACACACCTGCCATATCAGACAGGTGCGTAGAACACCTGCATTGCCTCACCTGCACACACCTGCCATATCAGACAGGTGCGTAAAACACCTGCATTGCCTCACCTGCACACACCTGCCATATCAGACAGGTGCGTAGAACACCTGCATTGTCTCCTGCACACACCTGCCATATCAGACAGGTGCGTAGAACACCTGCATTGTCTCACCTGCACACACCTGCCATATCAGACAGGTGCGTAGAACACCTGCATTGCCTCACCTGCACACACCTGTCAGGTGATCAATACTTGTCTCTGAAGTTAGAAACATGTTACCAATGGAAAATCTCACGTACAATGACTGTCTTTGTACAGGAGCGACTTGGTGTGGAGTGATAATTAAAAGTTTTCTGTCCTGGGTGTTTTTTTTGCTCGACTGTTCAGGTTCTGTTTTATCAACTGTCCATGTTGCTGTCCATGTATTGTTGTTTACTTGTTCATATTGTGTTGTTTGTTCAGGTTGTGCGAGTGGAGAATGTGAGCATTCGCATCGGAGACGGGGAGGAAGTCGCTCTCTTCAGCCCGACCCAACCTCGCGAGCGCTGGCTCAAGCGACGCACGGCCGTCAAAATTAAGGTAAGCTGGCTCAAGCGATGCACGGCTGTCAAAATTAAGGTGAGCTGGCTCAAGCGACGCACGGCCGTCAAAATTAAGGTGAGCTGGCTCAAGCGACGCACGGCCGTCAAAATTAAGGTGAGCTGGCTCAAGCGACGT
The DNA here is from genome assembly GCF_001625305.1 of Branchiostoma belcheri. Lineage (NCBI taxonomy): Eukaryota > Metazoa > Chordata > Leptocardii > Amphioxiformes > Branchiostomatidae > Branchiostoma > Branchiostoma belcheri. The sequence goes on from NW_017804122.1 coordinate 1,362, forward strand.
ACTGCCGTCAAAATTAAGGTGAGCTGGCTCAAGCGACGCACGGCCGTCAAAATTAAGGTAAGCTGGCTCAAGTGACGCACCGCCGTCAAAATTAAGGTAAGCTGGCTCAAGTGACGCACCGCCGTCAAAATTAAGGTGAGCTGGCTCAAGCGACGCACGGCCGTCAAAATTAAGGTAAGGGGCTCAAGACACAAAATTAAAGTAAGACATTATATGTTGGTTATAGGTTGGTAATATGTCTTAATGTTAAACTCTAATCACAGACCCAGTACATCATTTTTACCACCAGTTTGTCTCCATTATCTCCTGACATCTCTTTCTACTGCTGCAGAACATGACGGCCAATCACAGAGCAGCTGACAGCGTGACGCTGCAGAACACCGGCCAATCGCTGACGGCGAGGTTTATGTACGGCCCACTCGACATGGTGGCTCTCACGGGGGAGAAGGTAACTTTGAATTTCATTCACTCACTCATTCACTCATTCTCTCATTCACTCCCTCACTCACACAATACGGGCCGCTCGACATGGTGGCTCTCACGGGGGAGAAGGTAACATTCATTCACTTCTCTCTCATGCACTCTCTCTCTCTCACTCACTCACTCACTCACTCACTCACTCACTCACTCACTCACTCATCTACTCACTCACTCATCCACTCACACACTCTCTCACTCTCTCATTCACTCACTCTCATTCACACACACACACACATAAACACATACAATCACCGCTGGACATGGTGGTTCTCACAGGTGAGAAGGTGAGGCAACATTCGTCCCATTCTCACTCACTCGTTTACTCACTCACACACTCACTCACTCACCACTCACTCACTTTCATGGTTACCTGAGCAGGTGGATGTGTACATCATGCTGAAGCTGCCTGCTGGGGAGTGGGTTCACTTTGACACCATCGTGACTAACAACCACAGGTGTGCTGTGGTTTACCTGTGCCCACAGGTGTGCTGATTGTTACCTGTGTTTACCTGTGCAGGTGGATGTGTACATCATGCTGAAGCCACCTGCGGGAGAGTGGGTTCACTTTGACACAATCGTGACTAACAACCACGGCCGGATCCACTACTCCGTACCGAAGGACCGAATGCTCGGCTGCGGGATCTACCCCGTCAAAATGATCGTCAGGTAACAATGCCGCTTCTTGGGTCACATTAAGAGATAAAATACTGGAAGATCAACATAAAAACAGAGCCTTTCCTGGTACACAGTTTCAGGGAATGAATTTGTTTTGTTTGTTTCGCATATTAACCGGTACCGGTAAACCCCCTTTAGGCAAAACACACCTGTTTTGTACATGTATGTACCAGCTGCATAGGGCTGTACCGTAGGGTTTGAACCACTCACACTGGGAAGGTCCCCTACTCTTTTCCTCCCAGCCCGCTGTTTCATCAGTTTTTCTTCACCATTTTGCTCAGTGTTTACTTTGGAGCAGTGTTCTAGCCGACATCCACCTTTCCATCATTTGATGGAATTGTGCTGCTAATGATGGAATTTCTGTCATCTTTGACACCTGTATTTCCAGGGGAGACCACACGTCCGCAGACAGCTTCCTGATGGTGATCCTGCCGTGGACGGAGTGTGTGTGCGTGTGTGCGTTGTGTGTGTGTGTGTGTGTGTGTGTGCGTTGTGTGTGTGTGCGTGTGTGCGTTGTGTGTGTGTGCGTGTGTGCGTTGTGTGTGTGTGTGTATGTGTGCGCACATCTTTTGACGCTTGTGTTTTGCAGGGGAGACCACACGTCTGCTGACAGCTTCCTGACGGTGATCCTGCCGCGGACGGAGTGCGTCGTGTTCAGCATCGACGGGTCCTTCACAGCCTCCGTCTCCATCATGGGCCGTGACCCCCAAGGTCCGGGCGGGGGCCGTCGACGTCGTCAGGTTAGTGCTGCCCCCTAGCTGCTGCTGATAGTGCTGCAGCTACGTGTGAGTGTGTGTGTACGTGTGTGTGTATGTGTGTGTGCATGTGTGCGCGCACGCCGCGTGTGTGTGTATGTGGGTACGTGTTTGTGTTGACGCATGTGTACGTTATGTGGGTACGTGTTTGTGTTGACGCATGTGTACGTGTGTGTGTGTGTGTGTGTGTGACACTTTTGGCTTAAATGGTTTTGACACAGGCACTGGCAGGAGTTAGGCTACCTGATCGTGTACGTGACCGGGCGCCCGGACATGCAGAAGCACCAGGTGGTCTCATGGCTGGCACAGCACAACTTTCCGCACGGCGTCGTGTCCTTCTGCGATGGGCTATCCCATGACCCTCTCCGGCAGAAAGCCAACTACCTCAGGAATCTCGTGCAAGAGGTAAGATGGCTTGACCTCTAGCTAAGACGACTTGACCTCTAGCTAAGACGACTTGACCTCAGTTTTAGTTTCTCTTGGGCGTTATGCAGGTGGTTAAAGACCTCCATTATATTGTCCATCCATCTCTTCCAATCAATAAACAGGTGGAGATTGTGGTCCATGCAGCCTACGATTCAGTAAACAAACAAACAATAAACAATAACAACCGTGCCCCCCTGCAGGTGGAGATCGTGGTCCATGCAGCCTACGGTTCAGTAAACAAACAAACAATAACAACCGTGCCCCCTGCAGGTGGAGATCGTGGTCCATGCAGCCTACGGTTCAGTGAAGGACATTCCGGTCTACACGTCTCTGGGCCTGGACAGTTCTCGCCTCTTCATCGTGGGGAGACCCAACAAGAAGAACCAACATCAGGCTCAGGTAGGTTTATAACCGAAGGCTATGCTGTACACCTGAGTTTGTTTGTTTGTTTGTTTGTTTGTTTGTTCACAGTTTATAACCGAAGGCTATGCCGTGCACCTGAGTTTGTTTGTTTGTTTGTTTGTTCCCAGTTTACAACTGAAGGCTATGCCGTCCACCTGAGTTTGTTTGTTTGTTTGTTTGTTCCCAGTTTATAACCAAAGGCTATGCCGTCCACCTGAGTTTGTTTGTTTGTCCCCAGTTTATAACCGAAGGCTATGCGGTGCACCTGAGTTTGTTTGTTTGTTTGTTTGTTCCCAGTTTACAACTGAAGGCTATGCCGTCCACCTGAGTTTGTTTGTTTGTCCCCAGTTTATAACCGAAGCACCTGAGTTTGTTTGTTTGTTTGTTTGTTTGTTCACAGTTTATAACCGAAGGCTATGCGGTGCACCTGAGTTTGTTTGTTTGTTTGTTTGTTTGTACATAGTTTATTACCGAAGGCTATGCCGTGCACCTGAGTTTGTTTGTTTGTTCGTTTGTTTGTTCCCAGTTTATAACCGAAGGCTATGCGGTGCACCTGAGTTTGTTTGTTTGTTTGTTTGTTTGTACACAGTTTATTACCGAAGGCTATGCCGTGCACCTGAGTTTGTTTGTTTGTTCCCAGTTTATAACCGAAGGCTATGCCGTGCACCTGAGTTTGTTTGTTTGTTTGTTCCCAGTTTACAACTGAAGGCTATGCCGTGCACCTGAGTTTGTTTGTTTGTTTGTTTGTACACAGTTTATTACCGAAGGCTATGCGGTGCACCTGAGTTTGTTTGTTTGTTTGTTTGTACACAGTTTATAACCGAAGGCTATGCGGTCCACCTGTCCCACGTGCTGCACCAGCCGGCCAGCCAACCAGCCAAAGCCGGCGCCTGCATGGTTCTGCACAAAGGCTGCTTCGGGCTGCCCGGACAGGCCAAGGGGCTGATCCGACCAATGGCAGGCCGGCAGGCAGCCACACAGGCGGCACCCTCTAGCCACTGATGTTGGAACTGCAGCAACCATGCAGCCAGCCAAGCTCTGCACAGGCGGCGCCCTCTAGTCAGTGATGTTGGAACTGCAGTCAGCCAGGAGATATTGTGTGTGACTGTGTGCTTGTGCAATATGTTCATGTGTGTGTTTGTACATGTGCATGTAAGTGTGTGAGAGTTATGTATATGTGTGTGTGTGTGTATGTGTGTGTGTGTTTACAGGAAAATTCATGGCCAATGTCAGGCTGCCATGTTTTGTTGACAAGTTTTGTTGGAGATAGAACCCCGGCCTGATGATGATGATGAGATGGTGCCATGAGGCCATAGTGAGGTCATACATTCCTTATGGGAGTGTCAGTTGAGTGCCAAAAACATGATGCAAACTTTCCTTAAAAAGTGTTTGCAGAATGAGTCAGGCCAGGTACACACAGGGTCATGGCAGAAAATTGCAGCTTTGCCCACCCAGGTCCTATTTCTCACTTTCTTTTTATGTCCCGTTTTGTTTGAGCCATATATTTATTTATTTCATTACTTATTATGTATCACCATCGTTCATTTGTCAATATTTGTGGACATATCACATTTCACTTAACAAAACATATCATGATTCAATTCTATATTTTTGTGGGGACAACATCAAGAATCATACTGTCTTGCCTTTCCATACGTACGATTGTTGCAGAATGACATATGTTTACTGGCAAAACTTATACATGCCATTCTAAATGGACAGTTCCAATGTTGCCTATTGATATCATTTCCTTTTCTTGTTTTTCTTTGCCATGTTTCTAGACATGGTGCGCCATCCTGGGAAAACGTTGTTAACCATTATCTATAGCATGTAACAAACAGATCCAAATCAATATGCATTAAGGCTTGTCAGGGCCGTCTTAAGTCACGTATATGTTTGGCATCACCTGTAGATATTTCTTGATGATAAATCTGGACTTGGTTCAGAACAGGAGACGCTGCACTACTGATTTAAAAAGCAGCATGCTTCACCGCAAATCAGGATAACAAAGGAAGAAAATATTAATGTGAACAAAGAGGTATCAACTATGCTGTAATTTGTCAGTTTCGGTGTTGTATTGGCGCAAAATGTAGCCAAAATTGTCTGGCCATTAGGTAACATTCCCGGGTGTGGCGATATTTTGAAATTGTAACACCCGAACTAAAATGAAGTGTCTAAATTGTATGCTGCATTTGTGTAGGAAGATGAAAAATATATGCATAATATAGATATGTATATATATTAGAACAGAAACATTTATGTAAAATATATACATAACATTATATATATATATGATATTATATATGTGTGTCTGTGTGTGTGTAAAAGTATCTATTAGTAAGTGCTAAGTAATTGTACCCACTTCATGTTAGTTGCTGATCTTAAGTTGTTTGAGATTTGGGGAGGGTCAGAATCCTTGCCAACCCAGCTTGTTTAATTTTGTTAATTTTACCAGGCAATGATGTATTTTATCCTGTGCAATTGCCCATGAGATACGGAAACACCACTGGAAAGTCACCATAAAAACAGAGCCTGAGGAAAAGTCTGTACTTTTGTGCACAAAGTTTCAGGGAAAGAGTTTAGCCAGGTGCAACTTTTCCCCAGCTTCTGTTTTTCTACAAAATAATAGATAAAATTCAATGTGGCAATCAAAAAGGTTTTTAATTTAGCATAATTATGTCAATGTAACGATGATGTTCTTTATTTTTCATGTGTATCACATTTTGTCCCAGGGATCTTTGTTGCACACGTGCTCAGTTTTTGTTGTGAAGCTGTTATTATATATATTTTTTTAAAAGTTGAAGACTGCACCACAACCACCCGCACAGTATTAGTTTGGCTCTTATTGCACAAATAAACCAGAATGTTGCCAAACATTTGCTTCTGTGTTCAAGACCGTCTCATTTTCTTTGATAGGTCATGGCAACCTGTCTGTAGTCATGGCAACCCATCAGTAGTCATGGCAACCTGTCTGTAGTCATGGCAACCCATCAGTAGTCATGGAAACCTGTCTGTAGTCATGGCAACCTGTCTGTAGTCATGGCAACCCATTAGTAGTCATGGCAACCCGTCTGTAGTCATGAAAACCTGTCTGCAGTCATGGCAACCTGTCAGTAGTCATGGCAATCCGTCAGTAGTCATGGCAACCTGTCTGTAGTCATGGCAACCTGTCTGTATTCGGGCTTGATTTCCGTATTATGAAGAGCGTCTTTTTTTATTTAATCCTGTAACAATTTTCACATCAAAACAAGGCGAACCACCTGCAGGTTTTTGACTGAATTTAAGAACTGTAGAGACAGATGTTTGTTTACTTGAGACTTTAAAAGTTTAAGGTTGCACCCATTTGAGCAGCATTCACAGGGAAGCTTGTTCCATAGTGATGTCTTTCTAAGCTTTCAGCGTGGAACTTCCTCCTAAGAAATGGAGTACGGAAGAGGAAAGGGTGATTAACTTCCGTGTATAGGAATGGCAAAACGGGCCAAGAAAGTTCGAAGTAAATAATGAGAAACGGTGCAGCAGCGGTCACGCCATGAATCCCCTCAGTTATCATATATAATACGCAAAAAACAGTTACTCAAGCAACTGGACATGAGTTTGGACACGGTCAGACGTTTCAGGTAGCATCCACTATATATACTACCTTTTGTCGTTAGCAACACTGGAGAGCTCCCAGAATTATAAATTTTCTACATTTACAGTAGAAACACATAAACAGCTTTATAAACACGAACTATTGATTGATACGCAAATGAAGTGAAGGCAAATTTTTCATGGACCAAGGAAAACCTAGGAAAACAATTTAAGCAAAGTGATCACAAGTTTGATGCAAATGAGCCTGGCAGCACCTGTTGTTTAGGGCTGGGAGCGGGAGGGACACAAGTGCCGGAGAGTTCTACCCGGAGACTTTGTCATTTTTTTCTACCCCTCTTTTGAGACTCTCGTCCTGGATTACCACACCGCTGCTGTATGGAGACCTGGACTACATCACCTCTGCTGTATACCAGGTAAGTTTGTTCTACTGCATGCTGATCTCAGGGTTGGGGACTTTTAATTACGTACTACAAAAGGTGTGCATATAGGATGGACCCGTCACATGCATGCTGCTGGTGACGCCTGAAAACCGATCACATACTGGTAGTTTACGCCTTGTGTCTGTTTGTGTCATGTTAAGTGTTGCCATGATTTTTGTGCACACTGTGTTTTTAATGGATCCAGGAGAGTAGACTGGGTTTTGTATGTCGAATGTAACAGGTTTCAAATAAACATGAAGCTCCGCCCACCCCGCCAGAACATACACATGTAAATATCTGACGACATGGCATGCAGTCAACCTCGTATTGCTTGTGAACTGGTTACTATAGACCGGATAGTCAGGTCTACGCTATGCCAAGTGTTGGAGGTGATTCTAAATGCGCGTGAAGATGCCTGGACTTGTTTTGAAAACGTTTTCGCTGGCTTTAGAAGTGATGTTTATGTTTGCCGAAGGAAATCATATTGTTTTTGCTCTGTTTCCTCTTCTCCTCAAAATAAGGTCAATGACATGAACCAGACGTCTGTCACCATGGTAACTTAGTAATGCTGGGTTACATCATGTTGCAATTTTACAGCAGGAGAGATTTAGACTCCTGCCACCATATATAATAGTACATGGATTTGTTTGAGCAGACCATATGCGAAGGTAAACATTATGCATTTGCTTTGCAAATGTTACCTTTCTAGTTACATATTTTGAAGTTTGCATTGAAGCCTCTGATGGAGATCCTCTGTCCTTTCAAATGCTGTAAAGTTTGTGATAACTTCATAGTGCAATATAAACCTAGGCGCATGGGGGAGCCTTATGATCGTTTGGATTCTTGTCACACGGTCTTCCTAAAACAAGACAAGAGAGGATAACCTTCGCTCTGAAAGAACAAGTGTAGAAGTGTGTTCGCTACATCCTCTAAAACAAGACAACCGACTCCTGATGTAAGAACCAGAACATAGGATGTTTTGCTTACCCTGCTCTGTGTGGTACTTATTTTCTTGTCTTTTTATTAGCGCTCGCATTGAGTTTGGATTTCAGTGAATTCATCCAGTTGGTCCTTTAATATGTAGTCACTAGTACAGGTTTGACTAGACTATATCAATGGCCAGGTGGTCCTTATGTAGAGGTGGTCACTAGTACAGGTTTGACTGTATATCAATGGCCAGGTGGTCCTTATGTAGAGGTGGTCACTAGTACAGGTTTGACTGTATATCAATGGCCAGATTGTCCATCAGTTTTGACTGAAAGCCAAACCACACTAGAATAGTAGTTTGTGAGGAAACTCTGTCAGAACAGCCGGAACATAAATTTGTTGGTCCTGAATGCTGTATATGACTGATGTGAGTAAACCGCGGCCATTACGTACCAGCTTCCCTGATATCTGAAGTAATGCCGGCGCGTGTTTGTTATAGTGTTTGTTATAGTTTGCTATAGGGTTTGGTATAGTGTTTGTTATAGTTTGCTATAGGGTTTGTTATAGTGTTTGTTATAGTTTGCTATAGGGTTTGTTATATGTTATAGTGTTGGTCCTGGATGTTGTATATGATGGATGTGTGTAAAGCTGCCGGCTAAACCGCGGCCATTACGGACCAGCTTCCCTGAGATACGGAGTGAAGCCTGCGCGTGTTACGGTGCTTAATGAGGTGTGTTTGCCCCGAGTTTGGCTGTGAGCGGCCGAGTTTGGCTGTGAGCGGCCGTTGATTGGCTGTGAGCGGCCGAGTTTGGCTGTAAGATTGATTCACGCCGTTTTGATGACGCTATCGGCGCTTTTCCCGGCTCAGACCTGCGCAGGGGAGTTGTTAAACACACATTCGGTAAAGAACTTCTCTCCACGTTCCGCACGGGGGAGGATCCGCATCATAAAAGTTTGGGGAAATCTCCCGACTTGATACAGAAAAAACATCAGCGGGAAGTAAGCACCCCATTCCCGGCCCAAATCGGCCATCCTACTTATCATAAATTAGGTTTGAGTAGTCTAAGTGTTGGAGTTTTCCTGCCGGAATGGTCTGCGCGGCGAGAGTTTGTGAGTTATGTGGGATTATTCCCTGCCTGATATTAGCCTGTATGGGCGCACAATGACCCGCCCGCAGAAAGGCTATTGTACAGTTATTAAACAGTAAATCGCGGCGGGATATTGAAAGGGCTGTTATTGAATGTGCAGGGTTGTGTGTAATACGGGAGCGGCGATCCCGAGTCCGTCATTGTTTAACGCACAACATCACGCCCGCCTCGCCCACAGCGCGCTGAAATACGGCCGCCTCGGCGCAGAAGTGAAGTGAGAAACACTTGTCTTGTCGGCTGTAAATGAAGATTGCTGCGAACTGGGACCTTTTCCGCGCAATATCGGCGCTTACGGGTCAAGCCGGCCCGTAAAGTCGCCATGACGGGGCAAGCCGCGCGCGAAGCCGGTACGGAAGGGCCGCTTTGGGCACATCAGCGGCTGGCCGGGAGCGCACGGCCGAAACTTCACATGGTCTATCCTTAGCTAATAAACTACTGATCTTACTCAAACACATTTTATAATGGTGACCAAAACTTCACATGCTCTGTCCAATAAACTACTGCTTTTACTCAAACACATGTTATAATGGTGACCAGATTTTAAGATAGACTTTTCCTGTGGCGGAATTTGTACCGTCTGCCGCGCGGCAGTGTACACATCAGCACCGGGCCGGAACCGCACGGGCTGACCGGGATCATACATGAAACCATGAAACTTTACTGACACAACAAAAGTACTGCGACTTTCGTAAGGTCCTTAATTACATGTAAACATACACACAGAAACGTGGGTACAACAAAATTTGGGCGTAACGACCGTGCCGAGAGGATAGCTTTTTAACACTGTGGCGGATTTGTAACGTCTGCTACGCGGCTAACCCGGGTAGGTAGATAGACTTTACAGTGCGGAATTCGTAACGTCTGCCGCGTCCCCCGGGTGTGCGGAGCTGACAAACGCCGATCACCGCCGCCCCACAAGAAAGC